>NW_005871053.1:16275149-16323795 GCF_000147115.1 Myotis lucifugus
CTAGAGGCCCAGTGAACAAAATTCGTGCATGGGAGTGGGTCCCTTAGCCCGGCCTGCACCTCCTCCAATCCGGGACCCTTGGGGGATGTCCAACTGCCGGTTTAGGCCCGATCCCAGGTGGGATGGGGTCTAAACCGACAGTTGGACATCCCTCTCGCAATCTGGGACCACTGAATCCTAACCACTCACCTACCTGCCTGCCTCTCATCGCCCCTAACTGCCCTCCACTGATGGCCTGATCACCCCTAACTGCCCTCCCCTGCCAGCCTGGTCACCCTTAACCACCTCTGCCTTGGCCCCCACCACCATGGCTTTGTCTGGAAAGACGTCCGGATGGATGTCTGGAAGATGTCTGATCTAATTAGCATATTACCCTTTTATTAGTATAGATAATATTATAATATTATAATATTATAATATTATATTATATTATGTTATATATTTCTGATATTCCCACCTGTCTCATTATACTATGGGATAGCAAATAAATGACTATGAATTCACGATGGACATAGTTAACATCCAGTGTTTACCAGTTCTTGTGGGATGAAGGAGAGACTGCAGTGAATAAATTAAGTTCATTCCTTTTACTAAGTTCATTGGTTGTGATACTTGGGAGACCAGAATAGAGTCTGGTCCTAAACCATTTTGACCTGAGGAATACCCCTACCTGCTCCTGATGACTCATTCTTTTCACTCTTCCATAATACTGTCCTGGTTACTGGAGGTTTCCTTCACTCTCTGTGAATGTGACACCTCATTGGAGAATAATGGGCATTATTTACATTTATTCATGATAAATATTAAACTACAGTCCTTATTTATCCTATGGAATACTCCCAAACTTGTCACTCTTGGAAACTCTAATGATCATAAGGACAATGACATTGGAAGCAAGCATTTTAGACAGCAGACAGATTATATTTAAAGGTGCCTTTGTCTGACCTCCTGTATATCTACTCTAAGGAGAAAGAATGATTCCAAGATTACAGTCTTTTTTTCTGTTTTACATGGTTTAGGAGTCATTCTTCATATCTGTTGCCCCTTAATAGGAGAGAGTACCAAAAAGGGGGACTTTTGAGTTATAATGCTCTAGTCAACCAGCACACGGGTCACTTGATAATGGCCGGCCTGGCAGGGGTCCAAGGCAGGGAATACTTCATAGATATTCTGCATGTCTTCACTCTGGTGATGACTGTGAAGTGTGGTGGAGCATTTGTGTTGTCAGCAAGAAGGAAAGCAGGAAGAAAAGCATCCAGGGAAGAAAGGTGAATGAAAATGACTCTTTGGGGAAAACCCCCCACAGTATTTAGCATTCTCAGGAGAAGAATAAAATTCTCCCTCTGAATTTCAAAAATGCACATGGCTTGTGGCCTTAAGGAGAGGAGCACAGGAACAAAGCTGCTTTTGTACTCTATTAAGGTTGAGATTAAAGTCCCTACTGATAAACTGAACATTCTTTAAAAGTGACCAGAAGCAAACAGTGTCTGTTTGCTGCTACTTTATTACAAAGACACCACTGAGAATAGCTAAGAACATACTATTTGATCTTTAACAGGTTGACCAAATGATTGCAGTTGGCTCCAGTACAAGATGCTTTCTGCAAATTATTGTTTCTGGTTAGAAACCTTTATAATATCTCAGAATGAATTATGTATGTATTCCATGTTTTCTTTTCTGTTATCAGCCTTGATGTTCTCATTTCAAGTTTCACCCTAGCCTCCTAATAATGCAATATTGAGGCCATTCAGACACTAATTATGCCTCCGTGGCTTTTTTGAAATGACTAAATCAGCATCAGTTCTATAATTATCATTAGCAAGTTTGTATCAGTAGCTCACATCACTTGAAAAGCTCAACTTAAATGATTTGTGAATGTACTCATCTAATACATTGAACGCTCTCTATAGATACTCAGGTGCTTACATATTGCTATATGTAAAATAGAAAGTCCGTGCATGTACATTGCATGAAATATATTTCCAATACAATATTAAACATTATTTCCATAGTTTGAAATATTAAAGTACATAGAGATACCCAAGATACCTGAACTTTAAAAGCTCAGTTGGGGTGAGGAGTGTAAGAAAATAGAACACTATTACTCATACTTAAGGCTAGATCTGATGCTTCCTCATTTTCAGAATGTTCAAATAGGAATCTGGCAAAGATGATTGACAGGAAGAAGTATCCAAATGCAATTCCTCTGTATTTCCATTGTTTCTGTTCTTGAATTATTGATATTGCCAGTAGTCATTTGCCATGAAAACAAATCAAGGTAGGTATGGTAAGCATTTCCTTGAAAGCAACACTTTTATATTTTTAAAATCTCTTCACACTGTACCATTTTTATAATTTAACCAAAGGGCAAGCCCCTGAGACAAGTAAGTACAGTAAAATAAAAGCATAGTGCAAATGACAAGCTTAATTTTGTGACTAAATACATAAATGCTATGTGGAAAATATTAGAGGGGAAAAACAGCCACTCAGCTTCTGAAAGGAGCAGCTATGCAGATTTCTTTGTATCACTTAAACAGGGAAGCCTCGCCTCAAACCAGGAAAACCTGATAGGAATGTCTGAATTTAGGCCTCTTCAGGAATAGTGGGGTGCACAGCAAAAGCTTAGCTGTTGTACTTCCCAGCTGCAATCTTTTTTTTTTAATTTTCACACCACCTAATAGTAGATCCTTGTTTTGTTAAAAAAAAATAAAGAAAAGAAAGAAAGATAGAAAGAAAAAAGAAAAACTTGTGCCAGGCTGTAGTATTTTATGACCTACATTATTACCCTCTGGGTAGTGAAATGATGGTGCCAAACTAATTATTGCTTTGTCTAATTTTAAATCCAGGTCTATGGAGATTAACAGCTTGCACATTAATTCAAAGCACCAACAGCCTACCTCACCTAATGCTGTTTTAAATGAATTAAAAATCCTGTTTAGGAAACTTTAATGTACTTGAAACGAAGGAAATGTCTGTCCGTATTTTTATTCAGTATATAAAAACTAAAAACTGAAGTCACTCTGCTTAGTTTGTGTGCTCACACATACGCCAGGGAGGAACTTTTCTGATCTGCAGGTGTCTCTTCTCTTGGAAATGAAATACCTGCTAAGCCAAAAGCGCAGTCTGAGTGGAACTAATTGTAAAGTGGTGGTGGTGGTGGTGGTAGGGAGAGGGAGGCAAAGGAATGAAAAGAAAGACTGTGTTCAGCTTGAGGGGAAATACACATTCAATTTTAAGGTATTGTCCCCCTTTATATCTTTGACATGAAATGAATGCCTTTAAACACACTGACATTTTGTAATATTATGAAATGAACATGCAGTGTTGAACAATCAATAAGAATAGACCACCTATAAAAACTCAAGGAAGCATATCACCCACCCCTACAAGAAGGATTGACAGTGCGAAGGAACAGAAAATGATAGGCCCTTGCAATGATAGCTCCTTCCCAGCTAGGCCCTGCTTCCAGTTCTATTAGCTGCCTCTTCTTAAAGCAGGGCTCAGACCACATAAATCTCCCGCTTAAAAACCTTCCAGAGCGTCCTGTTACCCACCTACTGAAATGCAGACCTTTCAGCTAAGGCCTTGGGAAAGTTCCTGTCCAACGCACCCCGATTCTCATTTCCATCCTTATTTCCCCTCCCGTGCCTGTGGAAAGCAAAAGCTCAACCGGACCAGATTATATGCTGTTTCTTGCAAAGGCTCTCATAGTTCCCTTTATTGCTGCCTTCGCCCAAGCCTATTTCATCTACACATCGACTCATTAATTTCCTCAGTAAACATGGAAGTTGCAATAACTGACTGCCCTCTGGAAGCTTACAATCTAATAGGAGTCACCCACTTGTAAAGGTACTTTTCAAATGATGTGAAGGTGCAGAGAGAAAGAGAGGGATGGAGTTTAAAAGGTACTTTTTAAATGATGTGAAGGTGCAGAGAGAAAGAGAGGGATGGAGTTTAAAAGGTACTTTTAAAATGATGTGAAGGCGCAGGAGAAAGATACTGAAGCAGCCCTAGAAAGCCTGGAGGTCTTCTTGGAAGAGGCAAGTACCTATGGGAGTTAGGCCACAGAAGCGGAGGGGAAACCAGAGGGGAAACCAGAGGGCACAATGAAAAGCAGGGCAGTCAGGGGACAAACAGCATGGAGTATGCAAACTTCAAGTGGTTTGTTGTACTGAAGCATAAAGATGAAGACTACCAAGGCCAGGAAATCTGTTCTTCTTCATAAAAGAATCCATATCTTCTTCTGGCCAGAACCTCTTTATGAGTCACTTATAACATTCACTTTGAACTATATTTATCTCGTCTCATTCCAGAGTGGTTAATGTTTATTTTCTTAAATCCTCTGCAATTTTTTTTTTTTGGGGGGGGGCAATACTTTTAACTATAGTAAGTTCAGTATGAAATTGAGAATCATGCAAAATCAGGCAGAGGTTGCAGCAAATATATGAACGCTACCACCATTTAAAGAATGAATGAAAAAAACATAGTCCTCACGTTATCAGAAGAAAACACTTCTGCGCTACCAAAAAATATCTCCAGTGAACCCAGCACAGGCTTTTGCACTTGCCTCTCCACTGTAGGGTTAGATCTTGAAGGAGATATATGGACCACCCTAATACCATTTGACAGTATCTGTATTCAAGTGTAATTCTAACAAATTGAGTCATTTTACTAAAATGAGGTCAAGATGTCAGCTGTTTTTTTGTTTGTTTGTATGGATGGGGGGAGGGGAAGACATAAGGAATTCTTAGTCCTCTTAGTTGAATTGAAGTGCAAATGAAAAGTCCTAAATTGCAATTGTATGCAAACATTTTAAAAAATATATTGCGTCAGTAATTTGCACTATATAAGACCCACTTTAGATTTTGTGAGCAATATGACAAAAATATCTAGGTCTAATAAATAGCTACTAAATCCTAGAAGACTTTTTTGAAACAGTGTTGTTTGGAAGAAGATATTAAAAGTTTAATCCTTATCAAAATAGTTAATATTTGAGTTTGAAACTATAAAGCGGTATTTAAAAAGCAAACTATCTTGTGTTTAGCATTTCATTAAAAACCAAGCATTAACGCTCCCTACAACGTGTTTTTTTTTCTTAAAGCATCTTGTCACCCTCATCTCTGTTCTATGCTCTGTCTACCTGAATGTTTTGCTTGCTTTCCTTTTCTTCTCCCTTGACATAGGCAAAGCACATCTCCTTGTCTAACCTGGGTCACATTATCCTTAGTTCAATGCAGACAAGCATATGGTCATCTGCAAAATCACATTCAGTATCACCTTGCTCATTTCCTTACCCTTCACTTTGGTTGTTGTTGCTTCTATGTGTAGAATAAGAACAGGAAAAAGTAGAATTCTTCCTCCCTGAATTAGCTTGACACACACGCACACACACACACACACACACACACACTCCTCCTGAAGGAAAATAAGAATAGTTATGCTTATTTTTCTTTTGATTTTCTTTTTAAAAAAAGTCAGAAATAATGTACATTAGACATTCATTATATTTGTTCTCCCTACACTAAAAATATTCAAACAGAAGTAAGCATGTGATTAATGCAGTAGGAACAAAATTAGTCCATTTTTCCACTGAATTAACTCTTTCCTTGACTAATCAATCAACTTCCTTTAAAGACTAAATTTCTTATTCTCTTATCACCACAAGTTTCATAAAATATACTGAGGGATAGATTATTAGTTACAACCAAAAACGTTTTTAAGTAAAAGTTTAAAAATTAAGTGTAGATAAGATATGGTGACTGTTAAAATGGTATGTAATCATACTACTTTACTAAAGACTAGAAGCCCGATGCACGAAATTCGTGCAAGAGTAGACCTTCCTTCCCCCGGCTGCCGGCACTGGCTTCCCTCTGGCACCTGGGACCCAGGCTTCCCTCGAAGCTCATCTTCGTCCCGTTAGGTCATCTGGTCTAATTAGCATATTATGCTTTTATTATTATAGATAGTTTTATTAAGACAAAAAAAACTTAAAAATGTGCTAATTTTTCAATAGAAAATGAAGCTTTTCAAAAAACAAAATTAAGTTTCATCTTCTTTTGGGAAAAAGTAAATGGATAAAAACAAAGTTTATATATACCTAAAAAATAAAAGCTAGAAATAGTGGGATGACAAACTCCTCTTTGAATCTTATTGTCATACAAAGCTCATAAAGTATATTCTATTATGTAAGGCTTATTTCCCAGGAGTACATGCAATTTTGGACAATTTTAAACTCTGCATAAATACATGCAGTACTCTTTTTAAAAAATATATTTATTTGTATTGATTTGAGAGAGGAAGGGACAGGGAAAGAGATATAGAAACACCAATGACAAGGGAGAATCATTGATTGGCTGCCTCTTGCATGCCCCCTACTGGGGATGGAGTCTGAAACCTGGGCATGTGCCCTGACTGGGAATGGAACAGTGACCTCCTGGTTCATTGGTCAATGCTCAATCACTGAGTCACATTCCTCCAGGGCCATACGGTACTCTTTTAAATCGTCTCCCTTTCTTTGATTACAAAGTTAACTATATTCATTTGTATGTTGAATGATAGATTTTATAATCTGTACTTCAAATGAACGTATGAGAATTGAACAAAGTACTACTTTACTAATAAACTCCTGCTAACCACACTTCTTCCTGGCCCCTTTTAAAAGTACGACTTATTTTGTTTTAGATATTGAAAATGAATTGCTTTAATTCAATCATCAAAATATATTGTTTTCTATTCAGTGGATATTCCATTATATATATTTTATTCAGTATTTTGGTTTACATGAAGAACTGTAAATTCAACACTAGAATGTAGTGTTAAAGGTTGATGTGCTTTGAACATTTTTTTAACGAACAAGGACAGCACAGTTTTGCTTGGATTGCACAGAGCATCTGCTGTGTCCAGAGGACCTCTTGTCGTCATTCTCCAAATGGGCAATAATTGAAATTATAAGCTCTTCACGGTTGTTGTTTCTTTTTAATTCATCTGTACTCAATCCAACAGTGACCCATAGACATTTTTCTACACTTATTTCTTTGTGGTGAAACCCAATGCGTAGCTATTCCTAATATCATTTTCAAAGCTATCTTGTAAAATATAACTAAAGGGGCTTCAGTGTTCTCTGTTACATCAGAATAAAGTTCTTCTGTTTTATTTTGAAGCCTGGTTTTTAAAAAAAATGCACAGAAAGGTCAAATCCATTCCAAAGAGAAATCTCATTCCCTAGAAATATTTTGTAAGATCTCGAATCACTTTTCTTTTGTCTTTTAAATTCTGTCATCTGTCTAGAGTTAACTAAAATGATTTTTCTTTCTCATCTTGATAGCTAAATGCATCCATTCAGTGGCTAAAAAAAGGTAAGAAAATCACAAAAGGAGAAGGAAATTTCCAAGTACATATCTGGATTTTTAAAACACTTCATTTCGTCACGGAGAGACACAATTTAGTCTATTAAATCTATAGCAGAAAAGCAGGGGAAATATGAGGAGAGTCAGTCCTAAACAAGTATATTTTCTATCCCAGCCTTCAAAGGTAATATTTTCAGCTTGATGGGCCTCTGATCGAATATATAATTTGCCTCTTTCATTCTTAGCTTCGTTAAAATACAGAGGACTGGATGTCCACTGGGCCAAAGTATAAACTGACCATTTGTCTACTAAAGTCATATTTAATGAAAAGAGAAATTATTACCCCACTCACTCTCTTTCTCATTACAATTCCTAAAGAACTTTGCCGGGCACATTATCTCATAGACATCATGATCAAATGTTATTGTTTGCTTTATTATCTCAGTTGGATGGTTGGCTAGTCTAGAATGAAATCGGTTGAAGGCAACACTGGAAGCCTAGAAGTCTGAATGAGGTTCCCATTCAAATGATCCTGGCTGTTTGGGGGTGGGGCGGGGTGATTAGGAAGCCAACTGAGCTTGCACTACACAGTAAGCATCTGGATGCAGCACATTTACATCTAACAAGAGAGCCCAGGAAACGTGTGTGTTTCTTAAACCTTATGTTCCGAACAAAAGGCTATCTCAGCAACACACAATCAGCACTGCACTGCTCCCTGGGATGCGAGCAACACACTCAACTGCACATTTCATTCTTCCTCAGCTCCCAGCACTACAAAGCCCCTACTCTCTTTCCACTCCTGGGTCCCCCGCTTGCTCCCTAGAAGGGGGCTGGGAAAGCCGAAGCCTCCTGTCCATGCCTGCGCACTAGCAGCCGGCACCGGGCCCCCAGGCGCTGTGTTCCCCCGCTCGAGCCGCCTGGGGGAGGTAGGGAGGGGAGCCAGGGAGCTGGAGAATGGACCGCACACCTAGACACTTAGGATTTTATTTATTCACAGGGAGGCGGAGGAGGACAACAGGGTTCATTCGGTTCCCCCCCAAAGTTGCCTCTCCTTGGCAGAGAGTCATGTCCTGGCTGGTGCAGGGGCCCAGGGGAGAGTGCGGGTGAGGTCCCGGCTCGCAGGGCCAGCTCTTGTCCAGTGCGCGGAGCCCGGGGGGGTGGGGAAGGGCGGACGGGCCGCAGCTGTGCTGAGAGGGGCCGGGAGCGGACAGGGCGGGACCCGCGGGCCGCAGAGCCGCGCAGCCCTGCCCCGGGCCCTCCACGGCGGCGGGGAGCGCGAGGGCCGGCTGATCACGCGTGGGAAGGAGAGGCCCCTTCCCGTCGCGCTGCTCCCCTTTCCCCGGCTGGGCGCCGGAGAAGCGGCGGGGCGCGGGCGCTCGGGTCCCCGCGCGCGTCATCATGACCTCGGGCCGCTCCGGTCGCGTGAGCGCGCGGCGGCGAGCTGGCGGCCGCCGAGGCCCGGGCCGTGTAACATGACCCGAGCGGCCGGCCGGCCGGCGCGCGCGGCCATTGCGCCCTCCCTGCCCATGAATCTCTGGCGCGTCTCTGGTCGCCCGCCCGCCCGCCCGCTTCCCTCTCTCCCCCGCCAGCTCCGCGGGCTCCGGGCGCCTCTCCCGCTCCCTCCGGTCCTCCCGCTGCCCGCCTCTCGCCACTGCCTCCCGTCCCCTCTCCCTCTCCGCCGCCGCCGCGTCCCTCTCCCTCTCGCCTTTGAAAACTGATCTTTGGCTCTTAGTGTGAAAGTGATTTGAATTTGGCTCGGCGGCGCTTTGCGCCTGCGCCCAGCCTCTGGCATGCTGGCTCCTCGCAAGCAGCTGTTTTGGGTTTGAAATTCCAACATGGCAGAGGCTGCAGTCCGTCTTCCCTTCAAAAACTTGGAATGATTTCAAATCATAGGCACCTTCACTTAACCCTCGCTCCCATTCATCAGCAAACACAGCGGATCGATGCGACGCTAACCTATCGGGCTTTTCGCTCCGCGCGTTCAGGTAAGAGGAGCTTCGTAGTTTTCTACCAGCTGTTTAAATTTGTGTGTGTGTGTGTTTGTTTTTTTTGTTTGTTTTATTTTAAAAGAATATAAATAAATCCAAGACCTGGAATAGAAGGAGACCTTCGAGTTGTGTCGTAAACATTTAATTGCATGTGCACTCGCTTCTATTCGGCACGCCAACCTGCTGTCTAATTTCTCCGTACAAAGTAGCCCTGAAACGTTAGGATGCATGTTTTTGCTGCTTAATCATTGTAACAATAGTGGGGGATTAAGAGTTCGCGATGGCAAGAATCTCGTTTTCCGCTATCTTGTGCTTACTTATTACTATCTTTTTACTTCAAAAATAAATACAAAAAAAAAATAAGAAGGAGAAAGCGGAGCCATAGGGTGGGGCTAGACTTTCTTCGGGAACTAACTTCTAAGTAAATAAGAAGTGTAAATAAGAATGTTGCACACGCAGAAAGTTGAGGTTAAATTACCATCTCGTGGCTGGGGGAACGTGATCATGTCAGAAGATCGGTGGCAGAAAAATGTAAGCACATCATCTTGGAGGGGGTACAGCGTGGTGGGCGTATTGTTGGCAGGGGACGGGAGAGAAAGATGTATAATTTAATGGTATATACAATCCACTGATCCTATTACCGTCCTCCCGGAGCTCTTGTTAGTTTCAATGGGAGTGAGTGAAATTGACATGGACTTGCATTCCTGGTCATGTGCTTTTTTTCCCTTTCTTCTCCTGTGATCTGAGATCCCCTTTTTGTTGATGTTGCTTTCCCCCTTAATTATATGCATGTAGGTTAAATGAATACCTGACGAAAGGGCCCACGTTTCAAGGCAGTGACATTTGATAGCTGAGAGGAAAAGTGGCTTTAATGAAAAGCAACCTTTGGAATTCCTGCTTGTGAGAAATCCAATTCAGCTTTTTGTGCTGCCAGCAAGAAATGATCAGTAGCACCAGTGTTTATGGTATGTCAGTTTTGGAATTTACTTCCTTTGCATCTAAATAGGAAAGACAAATTAAATGGCATGATCCAACCATTGAAGACCCTGTTTGGGAAGCAGATGCTCATGATATATAATTCCTTTTTTTTTTAAATGTATGTTTTAATCTGTCAAAATGCTTGTTTATTTTTGCTATCACATGTTTATATATTTCAGTTTTGAGTAATAGATTACTGGAGTGCACTTTTATGGGTTTAGCGGTAATCCCAAAGTTGCATGTTACTAGTAATGCACTGTATAACCACTGAAGTCAAATGGTATGTAAATTAGTTAAACTCGGTGTGGGGTTTTTGGGGAGGGGGCTGGGTGAAAAGGGGAGAGGGCGGGAGTGTAGGGAAAGACTGCTTACTAATGAAAGTATATGTCTATATCTATATATATGTACACACACAGAACTGGGTGAATTTTTTTCTCTCAATCTATTAATGCAATTGGACTATGGGCTCTCTCTCAATGATTGTACTTTGTGGAGTAATCAGTTCTTCTGAGTGTGTGTGTGTGTCTGTGTGTGTGTGTTTTGGGGAGTGAGTTATGAAGGGATATTTTTTACATGAACATAAAAATATATTTTGATTGCTTAAAGTCCTTAATGCCTTTTAAGGAACAGTGGTAGTTTTTTCTTCCTTTTTTCTTTGCTTGCCATTCACTTGACTGCCTGTCAGCGCTTTTTACTTTTAACCTGTGACAGAATTAAATAATCAGGCACTGAAATTGACTTTGTTTGAGATCGCTCTTTCCTCTTTCTTTACAAAAAATAAAAAAGGTCAGATAAATGGAGTGAGAGGGGGTTTTCAATAGCTCTTGTGACCATGCCGTGTGTACACTTTGTGATATTCAATTAAGACTAAGAGGGAACAGCAACAACAAAAAGATGTTAAAAGTATTTTGCATAACCAAAGGATATGTCCACTCTACACTGTTTCTTTTTGGGTACATTTACCCAACCACCATGCATTCACCCTGAAAAGAGAGAAAGAAGGAAAAGGGAGAATATGAAAGAAACAAATAGCAGTGGGGCAATAGCCAGGGGTCTCTAATGTGGCAGTGGTTACTGCTCTCTCATAACACAAATGTGAATACAAGGAAAGGGGCTACAAGAGCCGTTGTGCGACATACACTTCTGGTTGGACTCTGGTGACTATCGAGCTAAACACACACCACTCTTACCCGATAGGAAGGATTTGATTGAATTTTGCATTTGGAACTTGTTGACTTTGAAGCGATCAATAAGAAGACTGTTTATTTTAGAAGCACATAATTTGCCCTGAGAAATGTTTTAAGGAGGAGAGAGCACAGCTTTTTTTCCCCCGGAGCTGTTGGAGCGAATGGGATTGCCAGATGGGCGATTTCCCTCTGTGATGTTAAAGCTGTAATATATATTCAGAGCAGATTGGGCCGCTGCCTGTGATGAGGAGGATATTACATTTATAAATTTTAAATCGGAGCTCAGACAATGTGCTGAGAGCAGAAATTGGATGGTTTGACTGTTTACCTTATTGATACTTAAGTGTGATTTCTGGGTAGTCGTAATGATAACCATTGCAATAATATGTAAAAAACACATTGGGTTAGGCAATCATATAATTCATGACATTTAACACCAGATTTAAGTGTGTAAATTGCCCCCCACCCAGGCTCTGCTTACTATTAACTAATAGTCACATAATTTATTTCCCTGAGAGTTTAAATGCCTGTTGTGCAAATGATGTCCGCTCAGGACCCTTGCTATCCTACACTAGAATTCGGGGAGAAAAAGTTTATATCTGTATCTATAAAGTAGACACTTGTGTATATGTATGAAGTGGCATTAGTGGCTCCTGTTTTGTAATTCTATTGCTCGGATTATTTTTAGATTTTGTCTCAGATGTTTGGCCTAAAGGAACCAGGGCTCCAAACCTAAAAGGCTGGAAAGTGGGCAAGTGCTCACACTCTGGCAGCTCCGCTGTTGCAAATTAAAAGTGTGTTGTGGTCAGGAAATGAAAGCTACAATGTCTCTTTTGAACAAGTCGTTTATCAAGAGAAACATCTATCAGGGACTGACTGCCTTGTCACATTGATCCTCTAAAAGTTAGGTCCGAGGTGGAAGCTGCTTTGATGTTTTTGATCCTAAATTTAATACAACAGAAAAAAAGCAAGGATATTTTGACCAGAATAGATTTTTTAAAATGTTTCCTGGAACCAAGATCTATTTATTAGTATTGTACTATGGGTGACGTTTTTTGGACACAACAGTTGAAAAGTTGAAGGGGAAACCCGAGTCTTTATAAATGGTTGGTTGTTAAAATATATATTTGTAGCACGTTCAGCTATGGCTGGCTTCTTGGTTCACATGGACAGTTTGGAAATTGATTGCATTAAAGGGAAAATTATCTTGAAAGAGTGTTTTGGAGCAATAAGCAGAGATCAGAGTTTACATTCATTCACATTTTAGAGTTGCCCTCTTCTTTTTGTCTTTTCTTTTAATCCTTTATTTCTATTTCCTATCTCCATTGCATGTGTGACATATTAGCTTTTATTTGGAAAATAAACTTTTTTTCTATAAAAACCATTCTCCCAAACATGCTTGCTCACATTTTCTCTATTGTTTCTTAATTGTGCATGTGGATGGTTATCAATATAAACTACATGGACTCACAAGGCTTTTAGAACTTCAGCTTAAAATATAGGTAGGGAACAGGTTAAATGTGTCATGTATTCGCAAATACTGAATATGTTGCATGCCTTATTCAGATGTTAAAAGGTATTGTTAGGAAAATGACTATGTTTTTAAAAATGTGATTTCTTTATGAGAGAGAGAGAGAGAGAGAGAGAGAGAGAGAGAGAGAGAGGTGTTAAAAGCAGCCTGCTTCATTTTGGGAGGCAAAGATGTGAGAGAAGAGTTTTTTGGATACTTGTCTTATACCGCTAGTGGTTACTTGCTCTTTCATATGGGTCTATCAACAGCTAGGATGATAGACCACAGAGTGTGGTGGGAGTTTTGGGAAGTGTAATACTTGCTAATTAATCATGTCTGAAAGGAAAGAATCATAGCAGGGCAATAAAGTCTCATTGTTGTTTTCCTGGAAGAGGGTAAGACTTCTGTTTGGAAGCTGTATATGTGAGTTGACTTGCTTTTCTCTTCTCTTAAAAAGACAGTTTGTAGGGCCTCTTTGGAATTATTTCAGGAACCATTTTTTTTTTTAAAAATAGAGAATAGTTTTTATTTCTCCTGGCTGTACCACATCAGTGAGATTCTTAAAATTGTCTCTGGTATCTTCTGAGTGAAAACGTAGTGTGTTTTTCTTTAGTTATATTAAAGGCTTCAGTGGCTAAGTTTCCAGTACCATTTTTTTCCCCCATAAATAGAAAATCTTTTTTTGTGTTTTTATTCATGTTGGGCAGGGACTTTGAAAATCTTTTTGTAGGCAGGTACTTATGACAGAAATACAAGAGCGCAGAGATTTCATTAATTACTTTTAGATAGCACAAGAGTATGGCCAGAGGGGAGAAAAGAAGTAGTACTTCCAAGAATCTGTAGAGAAAAATCTGTATAAAACTTGAGATTTCTAAGATAGTTGAAAATATTACCTGAGAAGATAAATGAATAATATAATTATAGATACATTATTTTTTTCCCCTGAATTTTTGGCTGTCACTTTTTAGATTTTCTCCCCCTTAGTTTAAGCATGGGGTCAGATTCCAAAAGTTTAAGTGTCTGCAACATTTTTCAAAATTTTTTATCTCAAGGTGAAGACGGCTATGCTAATGATTCCCTATTTTTGTCTGTTTGGATGCCTTGAATGATTGCCTCATTAAGTAATCAGTTTCACTGGTCCCAAATCAGCAGAATTGCTAGGTGTACTTGAAACAATTGCAGGCTGTGATGTTTAGTACTTTCTAGTCTGGTCCTAGACTCTGGTTTAATAGAAATGTTTGCTGTTTTTGCCTTTGATCAATATATTCTTGAGTACAGATTTCACATACTGCTTTTATATAAAGTACCACATTTGCTGTTATAGAGCTAATAAATTTAATTACCAGGAATTTAAATTGATTTATAAATTTATGATTGGGAAAAAGTGTTTTGCAGACATTTGTGTGAAATAATGATCAATAAGACTTGATTAATCATATCTGCTTTTCTATCTTGAGTCATTGATAAACTAGAATAAGTAAATGGCACAGGAAACAATGGAAATTGTGTTTTCAATGAAAAAAATTAATATAACTGTCGCTTTCTTTTGGGATATACAAGAGCTGATGTTTTATTAAAATCAGTTAAACTTGGAAAATATTTTAGGTACTACTTAGAAGACTGCAAGTCCAAAAATTGTTCCATTTTTCAATTCTCTCTCGCTCTCTTTCTCTCTCTCTCTCTCTCTCTCTGACATACACACACTCCACCTAAAGTTTATGTCTATTAAAACAGTCCTTTTTTTTTTTCAAAGACTAAAAACAAATTTCTGTGTAGCAGGTACTTTTCATGGTTGGATTTTATTTTATTACTTTTTTTCTACACTTGCACTTTTATTATTAACTTTTCATTCAATTTATGGTAGAAATTTCAAGCATAGGTGCTCTGACATGGTTGTCGATGAGTGATCCTTTTGCTATTTTCGATGTCAGTATTTAAATGACAATTGTACTTGAGGGAGGCTTACTACAAGAAATGCAGAGAGTGGGAGCAAGGGGTCGGCAGGAGTAGGGTAAGAATACATTGTGCTGATAAGTTTGAAGCGAAGCAGAAGCAGGTGGGTGAGCTGCTTCCCCAGGGCAGCCGCGCAGACGGCTCTGCCTCCGCACGGCACATGCGTGCGGTACCTGTTGACGAAATCTCAGCTGAGAGACTGAGGCAGCAGAACAGATAGGTGATCAGCAACCATCCACACATGAGATATCATATGGCACTTTCTGTTAATAATATTTACATCGTTTATGCAACAAATCTGCTTGTTGTCTTGTTACTTGAATATTGACACTTTGCTTAACGTTGCATATGGTGGGCTGTCGTTGCGGGGTATATTAGAAGCAGCAAATTCAAGGAAGAATTTCAATTCAGATATATTTATGTTAAATGTAGGTATAAGGGATATGTTTGCTTATATTTGAGCTACTATGATTTTCACAAAACAATGATAGTATCACTGCCTCCAATCATTTTTGAAACTGATATATCTTGAAAGTAGAACTATTATTTATTATATGAAAGCTCAAGGTTAAACTTTTTTTTTTACCCTGCAACCCAACTTAAGCGTGCATGTTTTTATGGGAGGAAATCTGTCGTAGAACGTATTTTTAAATATAATCTTGGAAAATTTGTTGCTGTTAGGATTTTGTTCTCGTTTTCATATCATGACAAGCTTCTATTATAAGTTATTGGTGATATATAACTCACAAAGAATTTTTTTTACGACAGAATACATCATGCAGAATACCTATAAAATGTTTTCTTTTCCCCTGGGATCTTAATGTTGAAAGTAGCTTTACTCATTTTCTTTCCTGTGAGTTTTTATTTCTGCTGGTAATTAGTATAGTTCTTCTGTTCCACTTGTGGATATAGTTCAAACAAGAGAAAAGAAACTGCATTTTACTTCACTCACCAAAAAAAGTCTTTTTCCCCCACTCAACTGTTTGCCTTATGTCAATTGGATGCTTTTTAAGCAACTGACAATTGATTAAATGCCATGTACATGTGACAGCAAGCTCATCTGAGGATGAGTGACCTCTACCTACATGCCCCGGTTCATGAGGAATTATTAGTCAGGGAAACAGCAAAATTCGAAATAAAAATTTCAAAGTAGTGTAATGCGGAGCCATGAGTTTCTGGATGTTGCTGTCAACTTTTTGCTGTTCTTTTGATTTATTGTCTTTACCATAACACACGTTGTCACTTTCACCAAGGATTGGCAATGCAATGCTGGCACTTGGTGTGAAATTGAAATGTGGGGCACCTTGTTCGAAAATTATTAAGAACCCGAGACAGTATCAGCAGAGCATGGGAACAAGCGCAGAGCCCTTCCGTGGGGGACCCTGTGGCCTGCAGGGGACTCGCTAGCCCTGCCGTCACCACCCCCACACGTTCATCCGGGGCCTGCTGTGTGGAAGTCACAGGTTTCCCACTTGGAGACAGACGATTCCACAGCAATTCCATCTGCCTCTTCCTAAAGAGATATTAGAGCTGGTGGAGCAAGAGTGTCGATGGGAAAATGGACCTTCAGGTATCTTCTACTCTTTCTGTTCATGAAGTGGTGGCTGAAATACTTTCCTTTATCTCATGTTGCTTTTTGTCTGACATGTGCTCCCATATATCACATGAATTTTGCAAATATTCTTAGGAGAAACACTGTGTCTTGGAATTGTTTGCTCACAGGTACATGCTTAGGTAGGTATTCCCCAGGCACAGGATGGTTGGAAAGGGGGTTGGGGAGGATTTTAATAAGATTTGTAATAAGAACCCGGCAGTTTCTCTGTTGGCATGCACCGGCACTAACACACCTGTTTTCAAGCACAAGTAAAATAAGTATTATTAATGTGGAATCCTGAATTATCTATAGGCAGAAAATCCTGACTATTACAAAATAAGAGCACTACTCATTGAGTGCTAGTCGGGGAAGAGGGGCAAACACAAATAATTATCTCGTTATCATAGTAACAGTATTGATATTTTGACATGAGGAAGTGGCATTGTAGTTACATAAACAGGTGGTGACAGCTGTGATACAGATGGAATGTAACTCTTTCCTTAACGTCGCAGTATGCTATATTCACTGTGTGAACTTGGTTTCTGAACTTGAATTAGAGTAACCTCCTTCCCCCTGAACCATGTAGTCATCCTCTATGACTCCTTTCCCTTTGGGTGTGAACATTCAGTGTTGATGGGTGGACAAAACTTTTTTACCTTGTTGCTTCCCAAGGTACTTCTCAATGAGATCAAGCTTGCATTGAGATACCTAAAACTAAAATTTGAAGTCAAGCAGCTTTTTCAAATCAAAACTGAGATACGATGGAATGTCCAGCAAGTGATGGATCTGAGGGCACTTGAAGTTGTACCATTTATTTTCAAAAGATATTTCTCACATCAGATGACTCTGCCAGGAAGAGAAATATCAAAGACCTCAGAAAAGTAACTGTCCATTTATGTAACCCAAGACTGGGGGAGAGTGGGGGGCTTTAAAGATGTTTCTGAAGAAGAAAACATATTGAACTTATTTTGAATGCCTTGTTAGGCATCGTGGAGAGAAATACTATCTATGAGCCCTTCTAAGAAGAAAAATCTTTGCCCTGTGTAATAACAAGGCATTACTTTCTCAGGTGAGACATCCTTTAAGGAAAGGAGGATTGGAAATAACTATTACAAGTGTCCCATTCAATTATAAATTCACCCCGCAGTTTAGGAGTCTTTTGCATTAAAGACATTGTAAAGTCGAAATATTTTAATAGGCAGTTTAGCCACAATAGACATTTTTTAAATATTCTGTGTTGTATAAGCTATCTACAAATTCTATAGCATAATTTAAATTGGAACCCTTCTTTTCCCACCTGACTTCTATCCTTTAGTATGTTATATTTTCACATTATGTGTTTGGCTTGAAAAAAAAATTAAACCAGAAATCTGGGTAAATATGTGGCAATAGAGTGCATTGGTATGCCCCAAATAGCTGTTTTATTTCTCTTGACTTCTCACTTTCCATTTCAAATTGAAGATTGTAAACTCTTTTTCTTAGATCATATACCGAATGATGTTAAAGTATAAATCTTAATTAGGTATGATTCACTGATTTTAATCTTACAAGATAATTATTCTGAGTAGGATAAAAGGTTCCCTTTAAGAGATTGCATTTTCATTACAATCCCCATTTAAGATCACACAAAGACAACTAAATAAACAGAGTACTATTATTCTTTTAAGCTTAAGTCAATATTTTGAATTTAAGTATATGGATGAAGAAATCATAATATGGGTAGGGCAGTCTTACTGTTTGCAAACTTTCCGTTCCTTTGATAAATTTTACTGCTAGAAATTACATGTACCAGAAGGAATCTTTTAAATAAAAATTACAGTTTTGGTGATCTACTTGGATGGAATAAGCTCTCGTGCGTGTGCACAGTTACATTTCTTTGTGAAGGTATGGATGTCAGAGACGCCTTTGGTATTTCTTTATGAGTAATTAGGTTAACGGGGTTAGTTAGAAAATGTATCCTTTCCTGGCAAATGAAAAATTACATTCAAGCAGAGGTAAAGGAGTAGAACATATTCATGACTTTAAGTACTTAAAAAGATATTTTATGAGTCATTTTTAAAGAATAATACCGAGTATGTAACTTGTTAAGAATAATGGCCATTTTTTTCTTTTTAAAGCACATCTATATTAAAACTGACTTTTTGTTCATGAGTCACAAATCTGGAGTCAATTTTAGGCCCAATTTACAAAAGATGTGGGTCTAATCCCCCGCTCCCCTCTTCCGTGGTATCCTAGCCAGTAGTGTTGGTGCAAAGTTCTCCTTTAAAGAGGCATTTTCATTTGCATTATTCAGGAGATTAAGCAACATTTTTGAGTGGAATGTTGATATGACCCAAATATAGCCCTGAATGGCCGGTATCCTTGTCAGACAAACTAGAAGGATAAAATAACACCAGCTTTGGGATTTTATATCTCTACATGAACAGTGCTTGTTTTTTCTCTGGAGAGATTTTAAATGTACTCAGAATGTACATTTAAATGATGTGTTTCCTAATTGGAGAAATATGTTTTATATAATTTTAAGAGTAGTAATCAACTAGTCGTCAATATGAATTTACTTATGGATGGCAAGATAGTATAGCACTAAAGAATCTTATTCAGAAATAGATGCTTAGATTGAGCTAGTGCATACAGTAAATATGCAAAATTCCTTTGGGGATTTTTATTTTTTTTTTGGATATAGGTATAAATTCTCTGTCAATAACATTTAAGCAGTTAAAATATCAGGAAAAATATAATATTGAACATTTTTTTATCATGTGGTGTTCTTTCAATAAGTCCTTAATGCATGCATACAAGACATAAATGCTTGTTTTATTTTTATCTTGTTTTATTTTGTTTCAGCATCAAAGTAACAAGAACCTAAGGAGAAACTGTTTTGTACTGTTTATTTTGAGAAATATGGAGTGAGAACAGTATAACATGTGGTATAGGATTTTTATAATGATGGGCAAAAATCCCCAATTTATCCCAATATAATTATATTTTCTTGAAATCTATTCTTCTGTGCCAGAATGCCACTGTTGTTGAGCTATCACCTGGGAGGTGTTGCTGGTATATAACTGTGATGTGCATAAGTACCTAAATACATATACTTTTTATGTTTACCCATCATTTCTACCAGCCATCTCTGCAGGTGTTCTTGTGCTTCAGGCCAGGGAGAGAAACGTTTTCTTATTTTGTTATTTGCAAACTCATCAGGAACCTTGCTCTCTCATCCATCCTCCTGCTGCTGGGATCCAGTCTTACCCATGCCTATTTGAAGGGGTTGGTTTTTGTTTTTTAGTATTCATTTGTAGGGCTGGTTATTATTTGACCATCTGGAAAATCAGATTTCACTTGAGCAATTGGAATGTGATATTTAGATCAGGAGGAGGTAGTTTGCATTAATTAAGAGGATATTGAGTTGTGCAGTGGGAAGAAAGTATAGCAACAGTTTTGGGCATGGACAAAAGGTGAAAGACAACTTGTGGGAATGGGGAAATGTCTGAAGGAAAAACTAATTAGGGAAGTTGGTGAGGAAAGCTAAGGGTAAGGACTGTTTACATGTGACTTGCTAAAGATGCTATTGGCAATTTAATAATTAAATCTTAATAAAGTTATATGAGGAACTGATCATTTATTAGGAATTAGTAACTAATACATATTAAATAGCACATAGCACTATAATCTAAACCAATGTTATTCTCGATTTTTTAAATGGCAGGTTCTAGATCAAACCTTGAATATATGCAATTTGTGATCATCCCAATTAAAACAACTATTTTCCCCCTCCCTTTCCCCCATAATTTGAAAAGGTATAAGAAAATACATATTTTTAAAGTTGACTCATATTTTTCAGACTCTTTTTATTCTACCTCAGCATACTCAA
The DNA here is from genome assembly GCF_000147115.1 of Myotis lucifugus. Lineage (NCBI taxonomy): Eukaryota > Metazoa > Chordata > Mammalia > Chiroptera > Vespertilionidae > Myotis > Myotis lucifugus. Next base: position 16,295,577 of record NW_005871053.1, read on the forward strand.
TTTGATTAGGCCACAAATGAAGTTATAGAAGAAAGTCATTTGAGGATTGGGATATAACTTTTTAAAGCTTCTTTTGGGAAATTATAAGGACTTCAAGTCATTACAGTATACACATGTATAATTTGATTTGATTTGAGCAAAGATTGATAAGATTGATAAGTTTTGTATCTACTTTGTAAATGATAGCTGTAACTTATCAACCAAACCAAAACAAACAAGAAAATCTTGCCAAAGCCCTACCTTAGACCAGTCAAATGGAAATTTGAAGGATGAACAATTTCTCTCAGGCTCCCCCAGTGATTCTGATGTAAAGTTGGAATTGAAAACCACTTCTCTGATACTTACACATTTCTATAAAAATCAATACATTGCATTAGATTTTAAACATTTTGTCTTTTTAAAAGATCATTCTTCCTGGTTTAAAATAATAAAAATAGAGATATCTATTCAGAATTGAGGGTACTAATGATATGTACTAGAGCTAGTTCATTATCTGGCTAAAGTTCAACAACAATTTATGAAGAACCTTGAGAACATTGCCACCATGCTAGAAGAGTAACTCAGGGAAGTGAAGGTGGGGAAGAAAAGTGTCAGCAGAAGTCAACAATCTATCATATTTGTGACTTTTGGTAAATCACTCAACCTCTCTGAGATTCAGTTTACTTTTTATAAAAGGCAAGTTGATCAAATGACTATTAAGATTTTCTCTTGTTCCATACAGTTCATGACTGCTTGGTCATGACTAGTGACCTTGAGTAACTTGGAACTTTACTAGTGACCAGTGCCTGATGGAAAAGACTTTTTGTTTTTCTTTAAGAAATTCCAGAAATTGTCTTGAAAACAATGAAGGAAGCTCAAGGACCATTTGTGACTTTGTTAAGCCCTTCAGAAGGGGTGGTAACCATTCATTAAATATGCTTACCAATTGGTTGCAAGCCATGTGTCAGATATCTCCAGAGATAAGTAGGTTAGCCAATGCTTTCTCCTTGTAAGAGATAGAAATCGACTGACAAGCAGATCACCTTAAGCAGTAGTGGAGTTAGGGACATCACATCCTTTATATGTATAAAAGATCTGTATGAGAGTTAGATCTTTATCAAACCAAAAGCAATTCTATGTGTTCTCTCTTGTATCCCTCACTAGTCTTTGTTCATTTTTTCACTCTCTAGAATGTTCTTCTTCATCTGTTGAAATTCTACCAGAACTTTGACAGCTCAGATGTTGCATCATCTGTGAAAACTTCCCTGAGCCCTCCTAATCAGGATCTATTTCTTTTTTATTATTATTTAAAGTATTACAAATAGTAGTACATATGTCTACTTTTTCCCCCATTGACCTCCCCTTGAATTCCCCCACCCCCCAGTACATGCCCTCATCCCCCCAGTGTCTGTGTCCATTGGTTATGCTTATATGCATGAATACAAGTCCTTTGGTTGATCTCTTACCTCCCCCTACCCTCCCCTGCAATTATACTCAATGGGCAAAAACTAAAACCATTTCCCCTGAGAACTGGAACAAGGCAGGGATGCCCAATCTCACCACTCCTGTTCGACATACTACTGGAAGTACTAGCCATGGTGATCAGACAAGAATAAGAAATAAAAGGCATCCAAATTGGAAAAGAAGAAATAAAATTGTCATTATTCGCAGATGACATGATATTGTACATAGAAAACCCTAAAGACTCTATCAAAAAACTACTAGACTTAATAAATGAATTCAGCATTGTAGCAGGATACAAAATTAACACCCAGAAGTCTATGGCTCTTTTATACACCACTAATGAACTCACAGAAAGAGAAACTAAAAAATCCCATTTACCATTGTAACAAAAAAATTACCATACCTAGGAATAAATTTAACCAAGGAGGTATAATTTTCTGTACTCAGAAAATTACAGGATGCTGGGGAAAAAGATAGAGGAAAACATAAACAAACTAAGAGGCCCGATGCATGAAATTTGTGCAAGAGTAGGCCTTCCTTCCCCCACTTGCCGGCACCGGCTTCCCTCCGGTACCCAGAACCCGGGCTTCCCTCACATAGGGAGGCCCTGCCCATGCACCGCAGCCCACTGGTTGGTGGTCTGGGCCTCCCTCTTTGGGGCGATCATGGAGCCCCTCGATTGATTGCCCTGCTGGCCGGTGGCCTGGACCTCCCTCTGCAGGATGATCATGGGGTGATGGCCAGGTCCCCAACCAATCACATTGTACTCGCCTTGGCTGGCCTGGCACCAGTGGGTGTCATAGCGTGGTCCTGGATGGTCGTCCGGATGGTTGTTCCACTGTTTGGCCGTTCGGTCGATTTGCATATTACGCTTTTATTACATAGGATGGAAGAATATACCCAGTTCATGGATTGGTAGAATCAACATCATTAAAATGTCCATACTACCCAAAGCAATCTATAAATTCAATGCAATCCCCATTAAAATACCAACGGCATACTTCAAAGACCTACAACAAACTCTCCAAAAATTCATCTGGAATAAAAAAAGACCCTGAATAGCTGCAGCAATCTTGAGAAAGAAGAACAAAGTTGGAGGGATCACAATACCAGATATCAAGCTATACTACAAAGCCAAGATTCTGAAAACTGCCTGGTACTGGCACAAGAACAGACATATAGACCAGAGGATCCATTTCTTGATATGCCCTAAGCACTTTTTAAAAATCTCCTTTCAAGTATTTGCTATAATCTTTTTTTTTCTACTATAGATTGCTGGGCATTTGCATTTCTCATTTATGAAATTATAAACTCCTCGAGAGCAGACCGCATTTAATTCTTTTTTATTTTTAATCTCCTCCTTGTCTATACAGTACAAGACCTATGATAGATGTTCGATAAATGGTGAATTGAATTGATAAAAGGGTAGGAAACTATTACTTGGTTAATCTTTTATTAATCTTGCTTTTTTAAAAGTTGGGAGATCTTTTTAAAATATTTAAGGAACAGAAGTATTAAAATTGTGTGTTTTATTTAAAATGAAATTTCTATATTCTTCATGTAATTAAATTACCAAAGACCTCATAACACTGAAAAACAGTTTTATAATTATGTACCTAAAAAAAAAGAGCTTACAGTCATTTGTTCTATTTTTATATTTCTGGGTAGGAGGGCATTTAACCTATTTTATAAAGACAGAGTTATAATGATATCTTTAAAAACTTACAAAACAAAAATCTATAGCCTATTTGATTGTAGGCAATAACAAATGTCTTCAAATCACTGAGTTCTACATATTTAACTTTTTTCCCTGTGTGTTTGCTGTCAGAAACATTTGAAAGTGTAGAATCATAAAATATTAGATAAGGAGACTTCCAAATCAAACTTCTTGCCAACATAGGGTTGATTGACAGATGGTTATTTAGCTTTTGATTGAACATAGGAAATCAGCACCTCATAAGGCATGTCTTCCTATTTTGTTCTTTGTTCAATAAATAGGTAGAGTGCAAAGATGTGCCCAGCAGTACTCAAAACAGATTTCCCTGGGAACATGATGGTACTTATGGTGATAAGATGTGAGATGCCAGCTAGCTGATCTACAGTTGATATGTTAACTTTTGTTGACTCTGTAGTTTGTGAATATCTTTGGTTACATTTTTTTAAAATCCTCACCAGAGGATATGTTTAGTTATTTTAGGGAGAGGAGAGGCGGGGGGGGGGGGGAGAGAGAGAGAGAGAGAGAGAGAGAGAGAGATCAATTGGTTGTCTCTCACACATGCCCTGATCAGGGATCGAACCCATAACCTTTTGGCGTATGGGATGATGCTCCAACCAACTAAGCCATTGGCCAGGGCTCTTTGGTTACATTTTAATCAGCATATTTTTGTTCTATATTCAGTGTCTGACACTATTAATTTATTTTGTACTAAATACTGGGCAGTAAACCGTTTAGCTGGGGTTACACCCAATGACCCTGTCTTCTAATGGCTCAGTTGCATTACCAGTTTGGTTTGTGTGCTATGGAAGGGTCAGTTTCCCTCTGAAACCTGTCACCAGTGTTACAACAAATAGCATTACAGCATTTTCTAAGGGAAATTCAAGTTGATCAAATGTTGAAATGTAATGAGTTAGTCAACAGTACTTTACAAGGTTTCTGTGTTATATTTGTGCATTTGGACTTAAAGGTAAATGTACCAGAGAGCAGCACTTGTTTATAAGGCTTCATGAAAGAACTCAGAAAAAACAAAGGCTCTGTTGTCATTCTTTAAAAAAAAACACACGCAATTTTAATAAGGAAACCTATAACCTTTGCTCAATAGTTTTCTTCCAATTTGGGCTCTTCAGATTTGGAAAGTTCTAGATGCTATCTTTCCATTTCATATTGAAATCTAGATTGATCTCATACACTCTACATGGAAGAAAATATCTGCAGGGCTGATTGTTGAACCTGGATTATTACAAAAATATGCCATTAAGTAAGCTCCTGTGGACAAATGTTGTGTAGTTAATTGCATGCAAACACATCTTCATCCAACAGCTATAGTAGTAAAGGATAGTACATCGTAGGTACAATAATAAAGATTGTGAAACTCTATGTTAAAAGTAGCAAAAGCATTTTTGCAGTTTGACCACAACAATCTATTTAGTTCTTTTGTTAAATATACTCCTCTGGTTTCCTGGAAACCATTCTGTAAACTTCAAGCAAGTTAAAATTGCTCAAATATAAGTTAAAATCCATGAGATTGAGAGTAATGTCTATGAATTGGTTGTTGGTGACTTGACAACAACCAAACTAAAGCAAAGAAAAATTTTAAGAGACACCGGCTTAAAATTTTCCCCAATTTATGGTCAGAAATTTGGAGTTTTAAAGTAAAATAAAAGTAGGCATGCAGATTTTTTACACCTACCATGTCAGCCATTTTTCCTTTAGTCCTCTCATAAAGGGAAATTGGGTGATTCCCTAGAGGGAATAGTAATATAAGTTGGTGGCCACAAAATATGAGGCATAGTTAAAAGTCAGTGGTCAATCGTTTATTTTCTTGTCCCTTCTTCTCCCCCTACCCCCCCTCCTTGCCCTCATAGGTGGTAGCTTCTAGTAATTGAAATTTTTGTTAGGTCTAGACATGGCAGTTCTTAAAAAATACGAAGTTATATTTGTCCTCTTGGCTTAAAATCTGAAATGAAAACTAAAATTATTTCAAATGAATACAGCTGTGTGATATGTGTTGTACGTGTGTGTGTGTGTGTGTGTGTGTGTGTGTGTGTGTGTGTGTTTTCAGTGAAGCAACCCATGAGAAAGGTGACTGCATTCTGAATGGGCCAGTTGGTAGCTCTCAACAGACTAAGTGAGCCAATTTAAATCTTGCTCCAGATTCTTAACTAAGCGTCCCCAGGGGCAGCCCGGGAGGTGGCACTTATCTGTTTCTTAGTGATAGGTTTGGCATGGTATTCAGTCAGTTCAAGATCAGTAAACATCACTTACAAGAAGTTAGTTAAACTGAAATTTAAAATGGATATTGAGGTATAGTTCTCTCTAACATGGCTTGAATATATTTGTTGTATATGCACAAAGAGAATGTTTTCAATGGATTCTTTTGATCAGAGTAAAAAGTAATCACAAATAAGCCATTAAAATGTGCTTTTCTGACGAGGACGTTTTCTGGGAGTGACTGACCATGCCATGCCGTCTTGCAGCGCGCAGTCTTTGTCCAAGGTTTAGTTTAGTCATGCATGTGTCCTTGAAGAAAGGGAGCATCTCTCACAACATTTTGTACAACTGAAATCAGATACCGGTTTTTATTGCAGAACCAAGCCTACAAATGTTTCTCTTTAAAGACATTTTTAATAGAAGCAGTAAGGTATAAATCATTTAAGCAATTACCTGGACATTGTGGAAATGGGGCTTGGCTTGTTCTGTAGCCCCAGATGTTTCCAGATTCCAGTAATAACCTGGTCCAGATATTTACAGCTTAATTTTCTGTGCATGTGTACTTGTCCACAAATGGCTCCTATTCCCCAGTTTCTGTTGGACAACTGGGCCACTTAGAGGTAAAGAAAGTGATTTCCGCTTGGGTGATGACAAACATTAATGGTTATAATAAGTTGCTTCTAGAAACTTTGATCACTTAAAACATATATAGTGGCTAAGCCTTAGAGGATCTTATACTAAGAAATAAAATAAATTATTCAAATGGCAGTTTTTCTTTATGGATGGGGATGGGGGTAGCAGCCTCTCCCATCCCTCAACATTTTATTTAGCCTTGATATACTATGTGATAAAAGTGTGGTGTGTTTTTTTTTACATGTATCTTCTGGCACTGGTTGGGTTATCATGCAGGCTGCTAGTTTTCTTTGCATCACTACGCCACAGTTTTCCTTGTTCTTACTAGAAACTAAACAAATGGAAAAATAACGATTGGTAACCATCTGCTGTGCAGAAATTTCACATATAGCAGTTAAGTCTATTTTATAAAACAAGACCAAATGAGTGAATTATACTGTTGCCAGTAAACAGCAACATGCAGTAGAGCTGCCTTTGGACAAAGCAGGAGCAGAGGGAGCCAGCATTTCATTATGGGAAGTCAGTGTTTTGGGCTGTGGGGCTGTGTATGTACGTATATGTGTCTGTGTGTCTACTGCTTATGTAAAGAGAATGGCTGTTTCCTCTCTACCTGCTCCTTGTGTCTCTGTTCTTGCCCCCATAATTCCAATCAAGTAAATCAGAGTGATGCGGATGCAAATAAATCATCAATTTAATCACATCATCTTATATCTATTGATTTGCTTACAAAACAAAGTCTAAATCCATAAAGTCACACGGAAGGAAGATTTGTAAAGGTATGTAGGCTCCAGATCAGAATCGTGATTTCCTAAGTTGTACATATTATAATGACTGCTGGCTAGCCAGGGCAGCTTTAAGTCATTCTCTTGTCTTATCCTCTGCCTAAAGAATACCTTGACTAGAAATCAGATTGAGTATATGTCTACAAGATATTGACAGGCAATGATTATTCATATAGCTGCTATTGAAGTATGGATGCTGTATTGAGGGAAGACATAATGGAATAGACAGAAGTAAGTGGTTACAAAGAATTTATTCCAACGGACCAGGTAAGGCCTGATTTTATAGTTATCCATATAATCAATCTCTCTCTCTCTCTCAAATCTGTTTACTATACCAGTATTCTTAGGCACTCAGAACATACATATTCTCTCTAACTTGCACTTATTTGATACCGGGATTTTGCCATACAGCAAGAAAAGTTGTTTAAAATGGGCAGTATATTGAGTTCAAAGGACCCATACAGTTCATAAATTCTCTGGTGTCTACTGGATTTTTCATCAGGGAGACTTCCAATAAAAATGATCTATTTTAGAAATAATATTGTTTAGTAGGTTGAAATGTGGTGTAATAAAATTAGACCTTCAGTCTTCTAAAGTTACTACTTAGATGGCACCCTTGGGATGGTAAAATGGCTGTATAAGCAGATGAATCAGACAGTTCCACTGATGGGTACATTTGTCAGTCTCTGTTACAGATATAATATATTCTTATATCTGTAATCCCGACACTGTTACATCCAAATGAAATCAACATGAGGTTGTCATCTTTAAGCAAATATGTTAAGTGTTGTCTTTTGTGCTTTAGATTTGAAAGAAAGGGGCCCAGGGGAGGCAGCATCATGCAAATGGAACAAATCCCATTTCTTCTGAGCTGGGCTGTTTTTCCCCTCCATGGCAGCTGGCTGTGTTATCTTTGTGTGTTTCTCTGAGTGCTGACAATTCTTTCAGTGATCTAAGTTAGGGCACATTAGAAAGTGGAAGCAGCTGTCTGTCGCTATACTGAGAGACGTGTTTGCTCTACTGCAAAGATGAAGGACCATGAATCCTTGACACACTCTCCCCCCTCCCCCCTGTACTTTCCAACATGATCAACATTCAGACGCACAGATTGTCTGCTTGGACAGTTTTTTGTTCTGACTGACAGCATCTGGCATAGACAAATTTAAAAATACATAGCATGCCATGCTTGGAATTGGAACATCCCTTCTTTATTAATCTTCTCATTTAAACCATTCATTTACATTTCAAGAAAGGTTACAGCTTGATATGGTTGAAACGTTGATTTTTAAATGAATAACCTTCTAATGAAACGTCTTGAATGAGTACCAAGCAGCTAGTGTTCATTAAAAATTACACCCGATTAACACGGCCTTGAAAGCCGGAGAGGAAAGGGATTTCTTATTGTTTTAATCCACAATGCAATCCAGTGTTTACCTTTCTGCCACAAAGCGAATAGAAATGATGCCTGTACTGGCAACACTTCTGATATTGAACACAACTATGATATCACCCCCAAGCCGACAAAACACTTGGCCTTGTTTAATCAGCTTTCTTTCCCTTGGAAAACCCCCAGAGGTGTTAAAAAAAATTAAACATCACCAAAATATGCCTCTTTCAAATCCTCTCTTTCTCCATGTCCCACCCCTCCCCCACCCCAAAATACTGTGTCTCTAAGCCCAGGGAGGAGGGGGGAAAGCTTATGTTTTCAGATGGAAAAGTGGTAGAAAACGCTTTTAGATTAAACATTCCCTCTGACCCCAGGATGGTGGATATACATTTATTTGTCTGCATTACTTTAGTAATAAAACATAACAGTGCAAAAATTGCTCGCTCTCTCTGCCTCACGTCACCCCGCACACATTCACATTTCTTATCCATTTTTGATTCCACAGCCAACCTTAGCAACATGCTTGTCTAGCATTTATGTAAAAATAATATGAAAATGGGCCATATCAGTCTGTGTGTGGACTTTGAGTCCAGGGCTGGGGGTGGGGTGGGGGAAGGAGAAGCCTCCTTTTATCATGCATTTTTAGACTTTTCATATCACTGCAGATTTCAGCTGTAACTACTCAACTGCCAGTGTTCTAAAGGGTGTGTGGAGGGAGGGGTGTTGCAGAATTATAATTTTTTTAAAAAAAAAACAAACTGTTCATGTGCTAGGTGGTAAATATGTAAAGCCAGCTTGCTGGTTAACTTGGAAAAACAGGCTTCAGAGAGAAGTTCAATTAACAGTTGTAGGCAGAAGAGGTGATGTCTTTCTTCAGCACGTGCAAGAGGTCATTTGCTTTAGGATAAATTTTGACGAATTTCACAGAGAAATAGATGCTGAAATAAAAATGAAAACAGAGTACAGCTTCCTATCAAAGGCACTTTTACATTCTTGAATAGGAGAGGGGAAAATGACATATTTTTATTCCAGGGTTATTTTAAATTTTGCTAATGTGTATGTTGTGTACTTCTTTCATTTAAACTGTTCATTTTAAAAAAAATAAATCCTGAAACTTAGCATTGTCTTTGAATCTGGAATCAGCACCCCTCCACCCAGATCTGGGCTCTAGAAATTTAGGGTAGACAGTCTACTGTTTGGTTATTGTTTTCATTTCTTTTCTGTTTCTTTTTCTTTTTCCAAGAAGCTAATGGCAAGGAATCAAATCCAAATAGATCTAGTTATAGTGTTTTGATTGCCAGTAAATGTTTTATACTCTACATTTTAAATATAAATTACTTCATTTGTCATTTTCCACTTTGATTTTTTTTTTAATGACCAGGTTTTAAAGGTAGTGCCAATGTGCATCTGTAAGCAAACTGGGAATGGGTTAGAGCACACTATTCCCTCGGGTAAAAAGCCAGGTTTAGCAGTAATGCTTTTAATCTGGACTTGTAGAGGATTCTGGAGCATCCATAGATCTGCTCCAGTAATTACCATACCCCAAGTGGCACTGGGAGAGACATTTGCCTAAAAACTTGATGTCTTCATTACGCTGTTTACATTTTAATTAGAAACATGAAAATTACTGATTCATTCAGACAACTATAGTTTAAGTGGTTTCGTTCACCATCCAATAAATCATAAAAAAAACCCACACCAACCCACAGTTGGCATAAATAGTTTACTAGGAATCATTCATGGGAATAATGTGTTGGCACTATAAGCTGCTTAAAATATGTTTTTATTTTACCAGAGGTAGAATTTGCATATAAATTAGAGAATGGCATTTTAAGTTGACAGTCATTTATGCAGAATACCACCCACATGCAAATACATATATGGTTGTCTATGTATACTGTCTGAGTTTGTGGGCTTTGGCAGTATTGTGAATGTGGATATTTACCAGGCCTCCTCTATCAGTTTTTAAAATGCACGTCCTCTTTTTTAAAGTCCATTCATAAATCTTGTGGGTGTTCTCAATATGCATATCCCCAAACATATCTCTTTTTTTTCTGTTGGGCAATATCAACTTGCAATAGGAAAAATGCTTATTGCTTGTATGCATATGTCTGGAGAAGGAGTGGCTGCTGCATTTGTCCATTCATTCCCTCCTCCCTCTCTTTGCCATCCTCCCCTAACTTTTGCATGTACCTGTCAGTGCTGCTGTGGCGAACCGCTCCCACTCCCACTCCCAGCAGCGGGACTGAAGTGGGGTGGCTGTCAGAGTCCATTCGTGAGTCAGCAGCACGTCCATGGCCTGAATCTTACGACAGTCACTCATCCAGTTATCCCCTGCCCAGGGGACAAGCGTCCTCCTCATCAGCTAGGGGGAATGGCCCTTCTGTCTGGCACACTCAAAACCCCGAATCTCCCCACAGGGGTGTGTGAGCTCAAATCCCCCCGCCTGGAGGCAGGGCTGGGACTCCAGCTAATGACTCTGAGATGCGGAGGGTCAGCACACTGGTGAGCTGGGGTACTGAGGCATTGTGCAAGTTGAATTGTGCATTTCCCCCCATACCTGTAGACACCTCTTCTTCCCTCCCCTCCCAACCTTTTATTATAGCTAAATATTATGCAGAAAATAGCCAGGAGTAGCCACAGCCATTAAAAGCCTTTTTTTCCCCTTTTTGTCATCTTTGGTTAGCAAGTTATTGGCCATGGCTGAAGGAGGCTCTGTTATTATTTTGGGGGGTTTTGGTTTGAATGGAGCATCCAGTGAGTGAACATTGACGTTATCTCACTGTCAAGTCCATATTTTAGGCCCAGGTTTCGTTTGCATTTTAGGCCCATAGGCTATAGGGAAAAGTGAATTTCAAAAATATTACCTAGGAGGAAGGGTTACACAGGTGGTGTACTTGAAATGCTATAGCAGTCATTGCTTTAAACTTTTGAATTGTGAATGTATTACTTTGGCACTCTTGCTAACCGCATTATGTGATTTCTGGGAACTAAAGGGAGTAAGATTAATTCTCATGAGGTTGCTTTAGATGATAAATTTGGTGCTTCAATTCTGCATCTTTGGGTTTGTCTTTTTTTTAAGTTCTAGGGAATTGCCAACGTTTTAAGATACTAATCAGTGATTTTGTGTTACCCACAAAATTTAAGATTTTGATGAAAAGTCACTAAGCATCATTTTCATGCTAATCGAGGTAATTGGTCCAGGTCATCAGACCAGGACTTTAAAAGACAGTTATTAGTGCTTTGCATTTACCAGGCAGAGTTGCTGAGCACAGTAGTGAGGGTAACAGTGAATTCCTGGGCATTTGCTCATTGGTTTGCTATGCATTGCCTCTTTTTTATGGGGGTGGGGGCAGGCAGGGCGCTTATTAGGTCTCTGTACTTGCTAGATGTGATTAGACACAATAGTCGACATCTGTAAGGACAGAAACATGCTGCTTCCCTGTCCACACGGCAAAATTCTAATAGTTGTGTGCTGTCTGGCAAATCCTGTCTGCTTTATGCAGTGTGGCCCGAAACAGTTGTGTGGTGAGGGAATGCTGGCTGCTGGCCAGCCATTGACTATGAAATCCTGGGTACCTGAGAGCTTATCAGTTCTTTTGCTTTGTAAAAGAAAAAAAGTGATGAAAATGTTGGTAAACTGCCATGAAGGTTTAAGGCTGCTGGAACAAGGAGCCGTGTAATCAGATTGGAAAATGGAGCTTGAGATTCTCTGCATGGAGAGCAGCCGTCTGTGGACCCGGTGAGCCGCTGTGCGAGTGCCCAGGCTGACCACTTTGTTAGCAAATCAGCTTGTTTGCTGCAGCAGCAGGGTGGAAAAGACCAGAGCCAGTGATGGTATGTAACGGAGGGAGAGCTTTTGCATGGCACAATCTAATCAGCTTGCAATTAGCTCAGGCTCTGCAGTCACCTTCTTCATTTTCTTCTCCCCACCTCTTTGTGTTAATACTGTGCACTTTAAACAATTAAGTAAAGGAAGTAATCCTTCAAGCAAATCAAAGCCATCCTTTAATTTTATCACCCTGCTGAAAAAGTATCAGGTGGTCCACTGGTCTTCATCAGATGCTGGAAATTCTCTGGCTCACTGTAGCATAGAGAGGGGCTTTAACCAACTGCTTTTTAAAGATAATCTTTCAAATATCTTGGCAAAGTGCAGGGGGCTGGGGGGGGAGAAAATGGTACATCATTTAAACGAGCATTGATGTTGAAATTAATGTGAAAGGAGATTACCAATGCCTTTTAGTTTCTATATAGTAGTGGATCTGTTTTATATTTTTAAGAACCAGAGGGAGGCTGTGGCAGGCTGTGTGTGTGTGTGTGTGTGTGTGTGTGTGTGTGCGGTGTAGAGATCTGTGTGTATGTATCTCATCTATAAAATCCTTTTATGCTGCTGTTTATTTAGGTATTTCTATAGAGCACCTTTCTGAAGGCTGCGATGACATAGCCACTTGTACTGATAATTCCAGTACTTCACCTTTAGCGAACTTGACTCACCAGGGTTTAAAAGAACAAGGATATCATTGCCGATCAAATGTGTTGTTACTTGTTAATCCTTTAAAATAAAATTCAGATCGTGTGGGAGAGGTGAGAAGAGCAAAGCATAGGTTTGCAAAATCGGCGTGATAGTTTTACATTTTACTTAATTCAAGGACAGTGACTTCTGAAATACTACTTTACACCTATTTATCTACATAAAATAAATATTTCAGTAATATTGTTTAAGCTACCTTATTTCAAGTTTCCTCTTCCAGAAACAGGCTATTTGCTAAAATTTTATCTATGTGCATGAATCTTTGACTAGAAGTTTTATTAGATATTGGTCGTGAGGTGGAAAATGGACATTATTTCATGAATCTGTTTACTTTAGAAAGCAGCACAAAGAAATAGTTTGTTTTTAATGATTATTAAAAATTAGAGTAGTTTAAGTAATTTTGCTCTAAAATAGTCTATTTCTTTCTGGGGGGTTGTGTTAATAAAAATGAACTTAGCCTAATGTTATTGATAGTTTTCTATATTAGTATCATATTTAAATTCTCTCCACTTTGTCAATATCAGAATTCATTTGCCTTTATTAATTGACACAATACTACTAATAAACTCTTATTTTTGCTTTCAGCAAAAGCATCTCACCATTTATAACCAATCATTTAGAGACAGGTTTTTTAAAATTTAATTTAGTTAATGATTCAAAAACTTTAACTGTTCATATATTAACGTGTGAAGGGTATAGCATGACTTCTGTTTTGCCATACTTATTGATTATATGTCTTTTGTATTTGGAGAAATGAATTTAAGGTTGATATAAAATGAGATACATATTGTAAAGTGCATTTAAAATTAAGTAAGCGTCTAAGTTTGCCTCGGGGCTTTGCTGGTGTTGCATCAATGTGTCCTTTTTGTGTGTTTTGAACTTTTTTGTTTTCAGTTTTACAAAAAGATGAAACAAAACATATATCCCCTACACACATATTATGCTGTGAAGATTCACTTCATATTCTTTTAGAGGACAAACTCCATTAGATATGCACTTACTGCACGTTGGATTGTAAATCTTACAATTTAATGGTAATTCAGTGTGCAGTTATTGCTTCAGTGGCCTTTTTTCTTTCTTTTTTGTCCCTTCTCACTTGTGAAATAGGGTTACCCTTTACAAGTGCCACATCCACAGATTCATCTTTTGTACTTTGCAGTTGTTCCTGGTGCATCATTCTTAAGTGAAAGAAAGCAAAGCAAAGCGACAGAGGAACCATGTGGTGGGTGGGGAGTATGTGTGTGTGTGTGTGTGTGTGTGTGTGTGTGCAGGGGCTGGGGTCTGTCGAATGGATGAAGGGTTTCATGCTTATGCCAGAGAGAAAAAGAGACCCAGGAAGATACAGGGTCTCCAGCAACTGCATAAGCAGAAAGCTTTAGCATCATTCTAACAGATTAATCTCTTTTTTCTAAATATGCATTTGCCCCAACCTCCTTCTCAATCTAATGTTCAGTTTTCCATAACAGATTACATTCTGCACGTGAATTCCTGGAACTAGAAATCGTATCTGATTGGTACAAGTCTCATTGCCTTGCTTACACTGTTAATATTCTTATCCTTTTTGGACATTGAAATACTTTTTTTTTTGGTAGAAACAATATACACATTCATAAAGAAATTAAAAAGGGATTCTCCTTCTGAAGATAATGAGTTCTTTTCAGGAGCTGCAGGTTACATGGCACACAAATGAGCTCTAAGTGGGGGGATTTAAAGTCCTGCTACAGCATTTAATTTCTTGAGGAAAGGAGTTCAGTTCAAGGTTAGCCTGTTATTGTGGCACTGGCAACTACTTCTCGCGTCCCCGTTCTTCAGCCAGCAGTACTGCACAAAAGGCAGTCATTTTTATTTAATACGTAGGGAGGTATTAATCACTGCAGTATTTTCCTGCAAAAATTTATCTTATCATATTCATTGTTTCACTGCCCACGACAATAATAGGTGTTTAATTACTCAATAAGAGCCGTTTATAGATTCCATTTTTCCTGTGTGCTGGACAAATGGTATTGATTTTGTACTTCGATGCAACATGAAACTGTATTAAACACAATTAGAATTCCAAGTCTGGTGAAATGTACATTTGTTATGGTATCTGGACTTACTTTGAGGCTTCTAATCCAGGTGATGCCTTTGGTGTGAAAAGGATATTTGATTTTATTGCAGCTCTGTGGTTAGAAATGAATGCTCTTTTCCCCCTCATGGTGTGTGTGTGGGGGGGTGGGTGGGGGGTGTGCGCGCGCGCATGTGCACAATATGTGCATTTTAGTTTTAGTGAAGCAATAAAGAGTTTGTATGAAATGAAAAGATTTCAAACGGGTAGTTCTTTGTAGTCAGACAAGCCATTGTGTACAGATGAACACTGACTGTGTAATCTTGTAATTGTGTCTCTTTAGCTAATGCCCTAGGTCTTTATTTTTACCAATACATAAGGTATTCCCTAGGGCGAGGGTGGGAGCCCTACAAGATGAAATAGCACCTTCATCTCATGCTGAATTCTGGTTTACTTCCTTTTAAGGTGTTGAGGAAGAACCCCAAATCCCTATCGTGGCATAAGTTAAACATTGGATTTTGTCAAAATTGGCGCTAAATAAAACCTTTCATTTAGCTGACACCTATGCCACAGCCAGGCAGCATGAAATCTTGCCCAGAACTAAACTCACTTCTGCTTCCCAGGGACAGTGCCAGTCTGTCTGTGCTTCCCCTCACCTCGCTTTTCACAAACACATTTCCACCTGCACTGGGCACATCCCGAACCGTCATTGGAGAGGACATTCTTGTTGGTCAGGACACAAATTGCTTATGATTTTCAGCTCCGTACAGATGTATTTCCCGTGGAGGAAGGCCATGTAGCCTTACCAAAATAAAGAGCAAAATAAACCAGGGACAGACCAGAAGTTACGTAATCTCCGTGTTTTCCACTAGTGAGTAGTTTGTATCCTTGCCAAACCTCACTTTCTAGCTCTTTCTAAGGCCCGTAGACCCCCAGGCTGAAAGTGCACAGTTTGGGAGAGGTGTATGGATGACTTCTACCCTTATCCCTAAGAAACAGTGGTTGTCCATTGACACAATTGCTTTCTGCATCAGGAGCGTATTTTATGTGCCAGAACGCTAGTGATTACTACTGGAACGTTAATGGATCATGACTGCTTTGGCATAGTTTTTAAAATTTGTGTAGCAGGCACACAACTTCAGGGTGTAGTTTACAAATACGTTCCGCTTGCTTCCTGGTACAGAAGCAGTCACAGTCGATTGTTTATTAGTTGCCATTGAACATTTCTAATTCAGTTAATATTTGTATTGTTGTTTTCCTCATGGGCTGATAGATGACAGCATATGTTAACACTCGTAAAGCAGTAAGAAATGAAATATAAGTAACAACTTACCTCTGGCTAGTATATTTCTTTTCTTTTCCCCCACTGGAGCTTCCGAGAGTGAGAGAAAAAAATAAATTGATCAGTCTGCCCCTTTTAAAACACCATTCTATTTTTTGTTCATAGATATGAGAAGGAAAGCCAGCTTTCGTTCCAAGAGCATGTGCTATCTGTTTATTTTGCTTTACTGGGACTGGGCCGGGGCTGGCGAGAGGAGACTTCTCGGGTAACGGAATCTGAGGTCTGCAAAGTCCTTCTAACAGCTGGGTGGGGAATGCTGTCGTTGGTAAAGTAGGATCATGCTTTGAGGGGAACAGAAAAAAATTATAGTCGTTTCCAAACTTTTGGCCTTTTCTTCTGCAAACTGAATCTAAGGTCCCCTTGATTTTCTGACCTGGTCCTAGGTCCCTGGTGATTCCTTTGTGCTTTATATTTCTGTCTAGATAAGCCCTTTCTTCTTTGAACAATGTGAGGGGGTGTTCAATTAAGAGAAAGATGATCACATGTAATGAGCTGGTTGTAAAGGAGATGCCATGCAGAATGGGGTGGCGGCTGTGTTAAGGCTGCCCCTCTTTAGGAAGGCTCGCACTGCAAAGAGGAGCGTGTTGGCTGCGAGAGCCTGTGGGTTTGGATTTGGGCCTCGCAGCTCATTCACTGCAAGGTGGGCGTCTTCCTTCTCTGTTCGCCAAGGGCCAGGTTCTGTGGTGCGGATGGGCACTGGGCTTTAAGAGAAGCTGAGTCCCCAGGATGGACTCAGTTTGTATGGAGACTTGCACTCGAACATACCTATGAAGAGCGCCCAGCTCCGTTTTCACAGCCCTTTTCCTCAAACACTGTGCACGACTGCTCAGAGCGCTCTCACTCTTAGGTTAGGCCAGGTAGGAACCGGGGTCTGATGACCTTTGATTGTTTCTAGCCATAGAGCCGTGGTTCCATAATGTCTCATTGAGTCAGTCACACATACACATAGGTAATCTGCTTTATTTTCAGTATGAGAACAGCAAAAACAATACCAAAAGCAGCTATAACCGGTTTTATTCTCTTGTTTGTAGTGAGCTCAAGCTCTCTAGTAGGGGAAAGCCAGGCACAAAAGCAAATGCATTTTCTTAAAGCTTTGTTTATATTTTCACCTAACGTGTTAGTCACATCCTTCCTGAATAAGTTGACCAAGTATTTGACTGGACAAATGAGTCATTTCAACTAGGGGCTCAACCAGAGAGCCTTGCACAGAAAATATCTTAGACTCTTCAAGAGAAAATCTCTTTCCAGAACTTTACTTTTGTCATCTTCCCTCGCAGAAACGTCCCCTATCCTTGTGGACAATAGGTATGGTCTACCTGCAGCCGTTGCTTTTAAAGCATTCATATCGGATGTATCTTTTTTTTACTGAATCCCTTTAACTCTTTCACTCTGGGGCATGTAGTACTGTGTTTGTGGGAGCATTCATGGATCCCAGTGTGTGCTCTTACAGATTTTGCCCTCCCTCCCTCCAAACCTCTACCCCACCCACTCCATCCCCGCAGTCCTCCCAGGCACCTCCCCCTCACCTCACTTTTCTGTTTGAATAAAGCATCAATAAGACTATTAAAGCCATTTGGAACTTTTTAAAAGAGAGAACTAATATTTTAATTACTACTGACATGCCAGTTTGAAGCTCATATCCTCCTTCATGACAGTTCGGTTTAGAAACCACATTGCTTCGTTTCAGTAACTTTATTACCATTTGGCTCAGAGATTGCTATTTCGCCTTGGCCACAGATTTCATCAGTTGCCCGGCTCACCTTTGTCCACACTATACTTGTGAAATGACCTCGTCCGTTAGTGCTTGTCAATAGTAAATTGCTATATTCTGTGCCTAGAAACACACCAAACACCTACAACTCTTTATTGAATGACTGAGTCTGTCCTAAATTTTTTTAAATTAAAACTTAATTGGAATAGTCTTAATTATCACTTAATACCAGTTAATTAAGGCACTGGTTAGGGTCAGCTGTCACATACATCATTCTTATTGGTAGTAGGAGCACTGAACACGAGGTGGCATGTGGGTGTCTGTATGTCAAGTGTGTTTTCTCCCCCTTTAATTCTCAAACAATTCTATCAAGATAACAGTGCAAAATAGTCAAGGTTCAGTTATTCTGATGACATCATATTAATTTCTTTTTAAGAATGTCCCATGACTAAGTCATCTCTTTATAGAAAGCTCCTTTTAAATGGTGAGAAATGTGTGCTATTATAAAATGTAAACACAGAATTCAATATCAAAATTGGGCTTTTTTCTTGAAATAATTGTTAAAATAATTTTAAATATAATTTCCTTTTAATCAAATATCTAAAACAGTATATTTGAGATAACTTAAAATTTATGATTATATCAAGACTAGATACATCTGATAAATACGCATTTTTCATAACTACAAATAAATACATTTTTCACTATAAAATATATATTAAAAGAAAAAAAAAGTTCACTGCTCACCTCTTTTCACAAATAGTTTGGCTCTTTTATCTCCTTAACAAAGCTTTTACCATAAATAGGTCACTGTTAAGTTGCCTGAAAATTAAGGTAACATAAAAGGGCATTATCCTTGGAAGTCTCATTTTTATGGATTTTACAATGATGACAAAAGATCACTGGTATTTTCCAAATGTTTCTTGACATGCACTTAGTTGTGACTGGATCATTCTGCAAAAATTATTTTAATCTACTAAAAACACATTCCAAATTCTACCTTTTCTGGGTTTTTAATCTTCTTTGCTTTTGTTTTGTCTCTGTATCTTTGAAATAACCTGATATCAGGGCAAGTTTCCCTACTAAAATAAAATGAGGCTTAAATTGTTGAAGAGAGGACTTCTGACAGATACACATGGTAAGCCTGGTTGTTTTTGTAATATTTTAGATGTCCTGAAATAAAAATTATCGAAATTTTATTCCTAAACAGAAATTAAGAATAATTGTATAGTCATTGTATAGTGTACAATCGCTGTTAGGCAATGAGGATAGGACAGAAATGTTAAGATTTCTCCTACCAGATGCAATTGATGCTACCATTGCCATGACAGGAACGTGAAGGTTTCATCAGTTTGTGTATACCTTTGGGCATATTTGCTATACATATTTTTTGTTTTAAATGAGATTATTGTTCTAGAAAAAAACAATAAAAACTTTCTTAAAATGAAATTTTGTCAGAACTTCAGCCAATAAAAATTTTCTCACCTGGGGTGTAAACACACTTTCTTAAAATGAAATTTTGTCAGAAGCCTATATAATCATACTAACCAATGTCACCTCAATCAATTCAACAAAATAAAAATATTTTCTCTGTGATGTACAATGACAGATATTTCAACATTGCTCTTCAAAGACCATGATTTTTAGGTTGTATGTAGCTCAGAACACAATTCCATCAATCAAAAACATGCCTTCTAAATTTAATGTTTTGGCACGTTACGCAGAGAGTAGTATTGTGAATTTTGTATTTTAAATAATGTACTTTAGGTCACTTAGCAAAAAGAAAAATTTAGCATAGTCTAAACCTGAAATAAATACAAACACTTCCACCTGTTTGAATCAGCATGCTTAGGTTTGTTTCACTAGATGGTACTTAAATTTTTCAATAAATACAATAGTCACATTTAATACACAGTATTTGAATGGATTGTTCATGCCTATTAATAATGTCACAGTTTAAATAAAACTATTAAGCCACTACCTTTACATCCTTGATTTTACCGTGTTGAATGTCTGGGGCAAAGGTTCTAGGCATTTCTTTTCATGACCATAATCAGTAACTGCTATTAATGAAAATCAAGTTCTTTAAAAAAATACCCTCATTTAGAAATAATAATAGATGGAATTCATCAACATGGACAAGCAGATGAATTGTGGGTTCAAATTTACTGATAGATAAGTTAAACATTAGAGCCACTAAGTGTAAAGTTTGTGTAGCATTTAACACGCCCTGGAAGAGCATTAAAAGTAACTTGTGTGTGACATGCAATACTAGTAGAGCTTCACAGAGCCCCCGAGAAAGCTGCAGCTGCCATTCAGGATGCTTCAGGCTGGCTGAGATGTCCAGATTATGTTCCACAAACACCAAAGTAAGGTATCAGCAAGCTTTTTTGCAACCATGTAAATTCCTCAGATGAGGAGAAATGAAAATATTTTTAAAATTCCAGCAGTTTGAAAATGCACACATTTATAAGTGTGATGAAAATAGATTTAAAATTTGTATTTTCTTTGTAGTGGTTGGCATATTTTCACTGGATTTTATGGTAAACCAGTTATGTTAAAAACCATACATACACATAGTGCCCCTATCTTGTCATGGTGTTAACAGAAAAAAAAGTTGAAGAGATAAAGAAGAGAGAAGGAAAATTATTATAATGAAAGATTTGGAGTGCTGCTTGAGAGTTGTAGGAAAATTTTGCATCACATCTGTTGGGAATGGGGGGGAAAAAACAACCGAAAAGTTCATACACACACACACACACACACACACACACACACACACACTGTGACACAGTAGGCTGTAATTAAAGCATTAAGGATTGAGTATGCCATTACATGGTAGCCAGAAAGGTAAAAACACTGGATCAGTGTTTTTTTATCTTAAAATGGATGACTTGCATTGGGAGATTTCTAAGTTATTTTCCAGCTCTAAAACACTGAAAGAAACATTCTACAGAGTTCCATTTGAAAAGTTTAAGAATGTAGAAATTGATTAGGCCACTCAATGTTTCTGGTGGATATCAGCTGTGCAACACAGAATGTTGAACAGTATGTTATTTCCTAGCCTTCAGGACTCTGTTGGCTGCAGACCTGTGAGAAAGCTTAGACTTACTGCAAAGGTTTCTCAAATTCACATGTGCATCAAAGATATCCGCCATACATGCTCTGCAGTGGGTTTTTTTTTGGGGGGGGGCGGTATATGTTATATCTCTTGTGATTAGAATAAAAACATATATTTAGAAGTGTCACACAAGTGTCACAAAATTCACTGTGGTTCTTAGTCATTTTCTCCATCAGTGGATGTTACAAGTAAAATCAATATCTTGAATCTATGAGGTTTTGTTTTTTCAACATTTAAAAGGGTGGAAACCAGTAATTTGAAATGAATGTGTACTCACTGGGAGTACATTAATTCCATATAATCTAAACTATTTAAGCATTGCCTTCAAAGTTCTACCATCAACATTTTTCCAAGGGTTATGGAATATTTTATTCCATTTGAACCTCTATTTGGGGTTATGGCTGCATTTTCTGTCGGAGTACTTGAAATAACTCATTAGCTTATTATTAGTAGTTGTCTTATAAACTTCTATTGGGAATAATAACTGCCATTTGTTAAGAGTACTAGGCACTGTGTGTGTGTGTGTGTGTGTGTGTGTGTGTGTGAGAGAGAGAGAGATAGTATGTAAATATTTTTTTTCATTTTATAGATTAAGATGCTAAGACAAAAATATTTTAGGTATCTTGTCCAACTCATAGCCAGTGAGAGAGATGGGATAAAAAATTAGCCTATGTAATGTCATCAAAACCCACATAGTGCCTATGCCAGTAATTAAGTTCAGATTAAGCTTATTGGCACATGCAGATCCCGCAAGAAAACTTCTGACAATACAGTCCAGGCTCTGAAACCCACATGTCATCATCATGACAGAACGGCCGTTTTGTGCCTCAGTTTACCCAACTTTGAAGGAGAGAAACATTTCCTCGTATCATTTTACTTTTCTTGCTAGGATAATGTGTGAATTAGTTAATGCTCATAAAGAAGTGATTTGATGAGGGGAAAGCTCTATCTAAATGCTAAGTATTATTTATTATTCATGTAAGCATATTACTGTACCCTTCAATCACCTTTTTTTGGATGTTTCAAATGGGCAATTACTGTCTCTTTGTGTAAGGCTTTTAAAATTTTTAATTTAAATTAAAAGTTAATCTAATTTAGGAAAACTGCCAGCTGGAAAGGAACA
The DNA here is from genome assembly GCF_000147115.1 of Myotis lucifugus. Lineage (NCBI taxonomy): Eukaryota > Metazoa > Chordata > Mammalia > Chiroptera > Vespertilionidae > Myotis > Myotis lucifugus. The sequence goes on from NW_005871053.1 coordinate 16,317,625, forward strand.
CTGATTTTTTTTCTCCCTTTCCAAACAAAACAGCAATTCAGAATCGACTGTCTTTTAATATAGTAATGTGGGTAGGCTTTCCTGGGCTAGTGGTATTAGGAAGAAGGGCTAATTGGTAATGGCTGCTTTGTAATGCTGGTAATCTATGTGTTAGGATTAGTGTTGATAACAGATCTGATTAGCTGGAGTTAACTGATATTTAGAAGGATGGAGATTCCTTTGTTTATGAAATCTCCTGTTCAGATACAATATATAGCTGAAGTGGCTGAATCTTTGAAATCTAGTGAATATGGCTTTTCCACAATACGGTGCCTAAATATGACTCAGTTAGGAAGCAATGAGGGTCCTTTGAGCTCCAGAAAACCTTTACCTCTTCAAACCTTACTAAGGAGCCCTACAAAGAGTGAAAATCAGAGTTCAAAGGTCAGACATGTCAAGTATGCTTTAAAAGGTGAAGACATATTTACCTGAGCTCTTCAGTTAATATGTAGTAATGTTTGACAGGAAAAACTTTCTATGAGTCTGTCTTTCACAGGCCTGTTGAACTCAAAAGTAGCTGGTTTTCTTTTTGATAAATATTTCTATTAATTTCAGAGAGGAAGGGAGAGGGAGAGAGAGATAGAAACATCTGTGATGAGAAATTATCATTAATTGGCTGCCTCCCGCATGCCACACACTGAGGGTCGAGCCCGAAACCTGGGCATGTGCCCTGACCGAGAATGGAACAGTGACCTCCTGGTTTATAGGTCGACACTCAACCACTGAACCACACCGGCTGGGCTGGTTTTCATTTTGAGATAGAAAAGAAAAAACTTACCATTAAAAAAAAATCAGTTTCCTTAATTCCACCCCATCATGGGAATTTGCATATTCAACTTTCCTTTTAAAATAACCCATTGTAAATATTCCCCAGCACTATTAAATGTAAGGAACTCTGCTTAGAAATCACATTATTCAGTTGCAAGTTGCAGTTACCCAGCGGTATCATTAAATCCTTTCGAGTGGTTCCAGTCCCATAAAAATGAGGGACCCCTTTACATTGTTTCCATATTCAAATGGAAATCTTTTTGCAAGTTAGTAATTACAGTATTTAACCTCTCTCTCCCTCCATTTATTAGGAAACTCTTTTTCCTTTATTTTTTCAATTACGAAAAACTGCTAAAGCCAATCAAGCATTTATTTTGATAAACCGCTTGTAACAGTCTCAGCTAAATTCTGCAAATAACCAAAAAAAAGCTAAATAATCACCCTGAGCAGATTTTGCGGAGACCTTGCTCAACCTGTTCAGGGATAATTATGCCGAGCTTTTAGTATGGGGCAAAGGAAAACATAAAATTAAGGCATGAAAGAAAGTCTACCTATTTTGAGAAAATACTGGGATAATTGGTACTCTTTTTATTGCCATTTTATTATAGAAAGATATTGTCTGGCCATGAAATATAGGTTTACAGCAATGGAATAGTACTGTGCGGTGGGGTTGAGAGAACTTCTGTGTTAGATAGATTGATTTAAAATGTAATAAAAATAACAAATTGCTAAATAGTGAATTACTAAAGAGTCAAATTAGAGTTCACTATTTAAATGACTTTTTTTTCCTTTTTAATCATATGTTGTTCATAATTGCTTTGTTTATGAAAAGTACATTATAGGGGCCTTTTTATTTTCTTATTTCTGTCAGAGTAGCCTTTGGTTTGGGGCTACAGCCATAAACTTTCTCTGAGAAATGGGAACTTCAGGAACGGTGCCATCACATGCAAGGGCCTAGAAGGAGAAGGCAATAGAAAGATCACAATGTTCTAAATGGTGGGGATGTGAAATGTGGTCCTGACAGTGGTTCTGTGGTGGTCTGGAAATTTACCCCCTTTACAGACTTTGTCCTTCTGTCTGGGAAGGTGACTCGGAAGAGTGTGTCTGAACAGAATGAGGTGTGATCTGTTCCTCTTTATGTGTTGATTATTAGGAGTATGTCCCAGTTTAGTAAGGCCTGAAGCTTATACAACGTGGGGCCCTGTTTTAAGAATCATAGTACAAACTAAAACTACAAAAGCAGGTAGGAGTGTGGGAAGGGGCCATTGCTAGTGAGGGTCCCTGAGCCTCATGGTAGATCTGCCTGTGCTAGTCTCATGTTTTAGCTGAGAATGGGCTTTCGAAGGCTTTGTTTTGATCAGTTTGGTAAGATTTGTATTGGGAGATACTTATGGCTGAGAGGAGAGGATTGGTTCTATTTGTAGAAATGTTAATGAGTGCTACTGTCTATTTCTGGCACTAATGTTAAATATCACAGGGATCGGGGGTGAGGTTACAAAATTTGAATGACCCAGTCCCAACAGTTGAAATATTTATGTCTCTATTGACTATGTTTATACCTGAAGGTGCTAAACTCTTTGAGCACATACTGAATTATGTGCAACGCATCATAGTGTTTTTTGTTGTTGTTTTGTTTTTGTTTTTTTAATCCATACTCGAACATATGTTTTCCATTGATTCTAGAGAGAGGAAGGGAGAGAGAGAGAGAGAGAGAGAGAAACATCAATGTGAGAGAGAAACATCGATCAGTTGCTTTCTCTATGCACCCCGACCAGGGATAGAACCCAAAATCTGGGTATGGGCCCTGATGGGCAATCAAATCCTCATCCCTTGGTGCTTGGGGCAACACTCCAACCAACTGAGCCACACCGGCCAGGGCAGAACTCATCTTAAAGAAGTCATACAGGGAGGAGAAAACATAATTGGCTAAAGTTGTTAAAAAAATTAATAAAAAATATGTGCGTTAGTAGCGATACTTAAGGCAGGGAATGTTGGTTAGTGTTGATATTCTAGCGGGAATTGAAAGGTGTCAGTGCAGGAGGTATCCCTCACCTGGCTGCCTTCCCTCCTCGGTGTCGAGCGGACCTCCCACAGGCCACGTTTCAGTCTGCTGGGAACCTGTGGGCCAACGATCCTGATATCTAGAACAGCCTCTCGTGTGGCGCTCTGGCCTCCAGGGAGTCAGGGCCCAGTGCTGTGTGTGCGGGTGTTTTCACACTCAGCACCCAGGTGTCTGAGCCCTTCATCGCGGGCAGTTGTACTCTGTGTCTGTGCTCTCTTTGTCCCTTGAATGAGCAGGTGTTTTGGGAGTTGCTGTAGGGTATACAGATATGTCAGATGATAATAATCCCAGCTCACTTTGGGGTAGCTGCTTGTAATGTATAAAGTGCTCTGTACTCATTAACTTTTCACAGTTCTGAGAGGGAAACAGTGCAAATGCTGTAACTCACATTTTACAGAAGATACAACTGAGGTCAGGGGACTTGCTGCAGGTCCTACAATAAAGAAGTGGCAGAATGAGGACCTGAGCTCTGAGACTCAGTCGAGATGTTTTTAACCATCACACAAAGCTTGCAATTTATTGGAGAGATCAGAAATGTAAAAATAAAAATACTTTCTTAAATGCACATGCATCTACCTATAGCTGTATATTTCCCTAGTAACTGTACTATAAGGAAATGCTAAGAAAGTCTGTGAATAAAGCATCCAAGAGTTGGGTACCTCGTCAGTGTTTCACAAATGAAATTGGTGAATTGGTTCCACTACATAACGTAGTGAGCACCGAGAGAGTGCAGGTACGGATTTAGAGCGCTCTATTAATTGATGGTAATGACGGTATGTTCTTTGGGCCATACTTCACTGAGAAGACAGAACTATCAGAGGAAAAGCCATCAGCAGTTTTAGATTCTCTATTTCTCTGCTTTCGCAAAATGCGATCGCAGACTCAGAAGCATTTCTTATCCTCAAATGGAACATCCTCACACACCACGCTGTTCCATTTCCCTCTTCCAATTGCCTCCATTGCTTGTAACCTCGAATGAACTCTTCCCTTTCTGCGCTTTCTATAAATCTGCTGGTCACCACTCCCACAGTATAGCCCATTTATGACATTGCTGTAACCCGGGCTCTCAATTCTGGATTTCATCCTCTCTCATCCGGGCTGATAAGTTCTGAAACTGGAGCTTCCAGATTCTTCTGAATTCTCACCATGGCCATTCTGCCATAAACTCTGCTTCTTGTTATCCAATTAAACTAAATTCCTGAGCCCTGCCCCAGTGTTCCACATTCTCCTTTCCCTTCTTCAAGTGAAACTGCTCAAAGACCTCATTATTCACACGCTCCAAATCCACAGTTTAACAGCATTCCACGTGATTTGAACAGCTTCCCTTTTTTTGTCACTTAGATAGGAAAGTCTGCCTCCTTGATGTGAATTTGGTAGAATAATTTCCTGTATTTCATTTCAAAAAGAACCAAAAGGGGCCCCCTAACTTTACAATTAAAACATTATCAACAGCTTACTAGGTACATGTCTATTACAAAATGAGAATATAAGGGATGATGGTTTCCTTATACTTTAGAATCAGTTTCAAGGTCTGGTTTTTAAGTTCATATAACCTACATTGAGTTCAGTGGCTTCGTTTATTTTTTTTTCTTCTACAGCTCCTGTTTTTTCTCTTTCCCTACCCTTTGTTTGATTTCATATAGTCAAAGAGGGTAATACCTAAAAATAGCATGTTCCTAAGAGTAGGTGAATTTACTGTACACACAGTGTATATAAACCAACTATTAAGTAGATGACAAAGTGTAGTTACATTGTAAATGAATCCTTCATTTTGTAATTTATCATACAGTCTCCCGAATGTCAGGTCTCTCTAGTATCCTAAAGTTATCAGATTTACTGAAAAATGTTTATGTACAGCTATTTGGCAATAGCGACACTGTAGAAAAATACAGCATGGACTCTGTTAAGTTTCCTTTCTTAAACTAATGCAAAAACTTTAATTGAATCTTAATTTTCTCCTTGAATGGAATTTTCATAAATCACTATTCCCAGGGAGGATAGACCATTAGAAAAAAAAATAGTGAATTTTGCTTCTTTTTTTTTTAACATTCTAAATGTAAAACAATGTAAGCACCTACATTCATGTGAACATGTACTGATTCCAATACACTCAGAATGCCCTGTCTTTGAAAAGACACTAAGCTAAAAATTCTATTATTTTGTTTGCTTGGCAATTTTTGGTGCTTAGATCAGATACTTCTAAAGGAGAACTAGGTAGCTGCGTGGTTCTGAATGTGTACATGGTTGGCATGTCAGGGTTTTCTGTTTTGTTTTGTTTGTTGTTTTTTAGAAAAATCAGTACAAAATGGCATTTTTGGTTTTTAAAAGCTTTCCTGGTTTGTAACAATTCATTTTAATTGTATAAAACTGAAAATGTCTGTCAAAACCATTTCTTCCTTCTTGCCCCGTTCTGTCCTATTTTTGTCTTCTTTCTTGATTTGTGCCTTGTGAAATTTTGTGTTCACAAAGCCCTTTAATTTAAAATTTTCCCATTGCAGAGCTATTGTTAAATTCTGTATGGATGGTGCTTTAGCACACTTATTCCTGAAGGGTTCTTTGTGGCCAGTTTAGGTACATTCCTCCTGGAGGCAGGGGAGGGGCTGCCTGACCTCTGGAGCGCGTTCTCCTCCCTGGGGCTGGAGCGAAACTCTCCATTACTTTGTCAACATCAGACTGCCTCCGCTGCAGAGACAGAAGCAAACCAAATTTCCTTCCCTGTATTTTGTTTCTTCTCTGATAAAACAAGAAACCTTTATTTTCAAGTCCCCTTAAAAAGCATCCTTCATGTTGACAGGAACTTCAAAATATCTAACACTATTTTAACTCCACAGAACTACTCCCAGGCTCTGGTGTGAAATTTCAACACGTTCCAAAGGTTTACTTACAAGGGATTCAGAGGTAAAATGCAGGATCCCACAGAAACCATCGTTTTTATTGTGGCTAGGGGTCCTGTTCAGTCTGCGAAAGTCTTGTTTGTTTGTTTACCTGAATGATGGTAATAAGAGGATTTGCCCATCTATCATAAATTATGTGTATTCTGAGTTTCAAATTAACAAGTAGCAGGCAGGGAACCTGGCCCCCTTCTACCCTATGGCTCCATGACAGGAGGGGAGACTAATTTGCTCCTTGTGGGGGGTGGGGAGCCCTGGCAAGAAGACCTGCATTGTCTGAGCTTCAAGGGCCTCCCTGTCCCGGGCAGGGATTCTGGGAGAGCAGTGTGGGGAGTGGGAGGGACAACAGAGTTGGGCATTTGGATAAACAGGGATGGAGGGAGTGGTAGGCAACGAGAACAGGCTGTGCAT
>NW_005871053.1:16323895-16406395 GCF_000147115.1 Myotis lucifugus
TCTTCCCCAGTTTGTCATCTTCTCACAACCCCATTCTCTCTCAATCTTTGGAAAAGGTTTGGGAAGAGGTGTTAGAAGACCTCCCAGGTAAGACCAGGAGAGGGCAAGAATAATATTAATCCTAACCCAAGCCCCTATGTGTTGGGGGCATGAACAGATCTCTTTTATTGCGGATAAAGGGGTGAGGCAGGATTCAAAAGCCTGACTTTCTCATTCCAAAGCTTATGCTTTCTCAGGCATGCTACATGGCTTTACACAGTGAGCAGAGGGAGTGCCCTTTCCTTCTATCTCCTTTTTCTTTTTTCATCTCTCTGAATGAAGATGCTAGGGAAATGGAAGTAACAATGAAGATGGAGAAATTGTGGGTGAGGGAGAAGGAAAAATACCAATACTACTACTACTACTACTACTACTACTACTACTACTACTACCACCACCACCACCACCACTACACTATGTATTATATGGTTAACACAATTTTAAGTGTTGTAGCCTATGCTATTTTAGTAAAATTTATCCCAATTCTGTGAGGTTCAGAGTTACTGTCTCCTAAGGCTTGGGAAAAGTGACTGGCCTGGGGAGTTTACTTAATCCTCTGTATCTAGTTCTTTATTTCTAAAATGGGGGTAATAATAGTTTTTCGCTAGTTATTATATGACTTAAATGACACAGTGTATGTGAATAATTGTGACACGTTGTAGATACTCAATAAATTGTTGGATCTCAGCACAGTGTTCTGGGAGTATGGAAGAGGAGGCGATTAACTACTCAGATAACTTGAGCAATATTTCATCAAGAAAGTGACATTAAAGATAGGTCTTAAAATGATAAGTAAGAAATTTCCTGGTGAGAAAAAAAGTAGAAAAAGGGAGCTAAGTTTTCCTTGTTTTCTAGTCTATTTCAAGGGTAACCAGTCAATACTCTGATGTTCAGAAACACCTCACCAGATTTCATGCTGATTTTGTTGAAAGATTAAGGCATACCTCTTCACATCTGTTCCTATTAAGAATTTGTTGCTGCTAAGGGAACTAATGTTATCATTAACTGTCATCTTCCTTTCAGAACACTTTTTCTTATGGTATCTTCATTCCGGTTCTTCATTCAAGATACATTTATTAAAGATCCAAGATGCGCTAATAAGCATTATGCTGGGTGGGAAAGGTTTCTGACCTTGAAAAACTTGTAGTCTGTTGGATATACAGCAGACATGTGAATAAGTAAATTACAATATGAACTGGTAAGTGCTACCATTATGGAGAATAGCCACCCTAGTTTGCTAGGATGGTACAGTTTATACTTCTTGTGTTGGAATGACTACTAAGAGTCTCCTATCATTCTCAAATGTGTCCTAGTTGAACACAAATTTTACGTTCGCATGAGTTAAAATATGTGTGTATAAGACATTTTGCATGTACATTAAAGGAAGTGTGGCAAATCCTGAGGACTCAAAGACAGTTTTCTTAGGTTAGGTGAATTTTGAGCTGAATGGTTTTGCTAGCCAGCAAAGGGAGGCAGCAGGGTGGGGTGGGGGGCACATGTTACTTTAACAGAGATGTAGAAGGACATTAGGTATTCTGGAGCACTGCAGGGTGTGGGATTATGTACTGGGGGAGGGGGATTTAGGACAGTAGGGAGAATGAAACCAGATTTTGATAATTAAGGAGTCAAAGAAAGTTGAAGAAGTTGAAATGTTAAATATAGATATATTTTAAGGATTTTGACAGTGAATGGAAAGAGTGACTAAGGAGGTAGTTAGAGAGAAAGATAGAACTTGGACATTCTTAAAATTGGTGGTGAAGGGGAGACAAAGCACAGAAGAAAGAGGGTGAGTGAGGGCTTGAGATTCCAAAGGAGGTGGAACAGATGCAGTTTGGTAACAGAAGCAAGGGCTGGCCTACGGCATAGAAGGGCGAGGAGATGATGAAGAAGGAGAAGTTACAGGGGTGGGTCGTGGGCACATCTAGCCTGATGTGTTATTTATTTGAGGCAGTGAAATGATCAAGCACAGCAGCTAAAGGGATGGCCAATGCTTTCGCTCTCAGTGTGGACAGTGGCTGTGTAATCTTGGCCAAATGATTGTATTGTCCTTGACCTCATTTTTTTCAAGTCTAAAGTGAGTTGTTGGGTTGAGACTTTCTAAGTTTCCAACCAGTTATGGTTCTGCATTTTATCAAAATGTTATGAGAGGCTAAGTCAGTTCCCTGCACTCCATTCCACCTGCCCAACCCTGCTAAAGTGATGATGCCATGGTCAAATAAGTTTGGGTTACAGTGAAACAGGTTTCTTTACCTTAGGACCTGTTAGAGCCTCTAGAATGCTATGTGTATTAAGAATCTTGAAGATAGGGTTATAATCCACAACATTCCCCAACTGATTCAAATAGGATTTAGTGTTCCATGGAGCATACTATGGAAAACGTTAAGCACTTACTCTCTCAAGTTGTTTATGAAAAAAGTTTATTCCAAGTTAAGAGGGGCTAACTGCATGATGGCTGCTGTCTTTAGTGAGCAGGATACTATTCCTTCCAATAGCAGCAGCAGAAGAAAATAACCAGGGCATACAGGATATTGGCAGAAATAAAGCACGCAGCCCTGTAGAGGCCACATGGCTTTGCAATGGTGCGGATTGTGCCCGGACCTTCTAGCTCTTCCCTCAGATAAGCCGTATTCGCTTATAAAGCTCTCCTAAGGAAGGCCACGATGACAAGTCCTCCGTTACCCATATAACTTCAAAAAAAGTCCCGAAACAGCTGAGGAAAGGGAATACGCAGAATGTGCCTTAGTTTGTTGATATGGGATTTAGTTTATATGGTCATTGTGTTCACAATATCATCTAACATTTTCATTTCTTATCACTTCAGATATATTGTAATATACTTAGTATGTTGTTTGAAAAAGAAAAGTACTTCACTGGCAATAATGGGTCTCTTCCAGAAATAAAATATTATATTTTATTTTTAGTGCTATTTCTTATATAGTTTTTCATTCTCTTTTCTAACTTGAATGGTTATTTCATGTTTGTTTTTTGTACCCGTAGGCTTATTTATTAATTTAATAAATTAATTTTGGTTGCTTTAGATTGTGATTATCATGAGCAAGCGAACCCTCTTCTCTGATAACTAGCATTGTGAAATGAATATGCAATTTGGAAAATACACTTTTTTGATGGATTCATTCACCGGTGTTTTTGTTGAGCGCCTAGGCACTGTGCTGGGTGCTGGAGAAAGAGAGAAGTGGGCACCGTCTATGTCCTTCCTTTTCATTCTTCTTGCGGTTGTGGTTCTTTCTCCGGATCCAACCCTTTCCTCCTCTTCTGGTCTCCTTTGCTAGCCCTCACTCCACTGAACACATACACAGATGGGCAGGCACACACACACCGACACTCTTGGTTAGATAAAGAGTCTGTGCGGGTTGTGGCATAGAGACTGAGACAAAGTCAGTGAGATTCGCTTTCACTTGGAAACTAGAGGCATGGTTTCAGGTGCTTCGTGGCGAGTTCATGTAGCTCTGGTTCACTTTGCCCGGCTGGTTTGAGTTGCCTGCAGTTTATTTGGAAAATGAAAACGGATCATGGCAAGAGGCTGAAGCTGTGGTTAAGGGAAGTGCGAAGGGGCTTGGGTTTTCAGAGCTGGAGTTGTTTCAGGGACCACCTATTGTGCAGAGTCAGCGGAATGCTGTGCACATACGTTGATTTCTTTTAAATTTTCTTCACAGATTCGCACATTGTGTTTGCCTTCTTGTCTCCCTCACTGTCTCTGGTACAAAGGTTGTAGGTTTCATTTCATTACATTTTGGTTCTCTGCTAAACCAGGCCGGGTCACCTTGTTCCAAATAGCTATTTAGAATTTGCTCATTTGTATTTTTTTCCTTTGTAACATGTCCACTACTAACAGTTAATGCTTTCTGCTTTTATTTTCACAGACTAAACTAGATGTCAAAGGACACAACATTAATAGAAGTCGGTCTTCTCTATTACCTTTCAGGAATAGACTTTCAAACCCTTTTAGTAGAAAAACATGAATAGTAGATTGACGTTTTTTTCTTTTTCTAATTTTTTTATTGCTTTGAATTTGGGCCATTTCATTTAATTGAATAGGCATTATCAGCCTCCTTGCCATGCATAACAGATTATATTTTGAGCATATGAGGTGCATCTAGCTCCTTAGAAGAAAATACAATTGATGTCATATTGCTGTATATTGTTGAGTTGTTGCTAACATCGTACTAAAGAGCACAGCTATAAGTCATTTTACTTCATGAAAGGCACCAACATCTCCTACTGGTACTGCCAATTAGTCTCCTGGATGTACGTAGAGAGACCAGCTCTGTGCCTGCTTTTGCTCCTATTGGATCATGTTCTCATGGGATAGTTGTGTGTTTTTTTTTTATCTGAACAAGTAACTGACAATATAAAATTATCCTATTTAAACATGATTAAAAACTGCATGCTAAAAAATTCAATTTATATTTCTAATTTGAAAATTTTATTTTTCATAATTTTCAGTAAGGATGTAAAGTAGAGCATTTTATTTTTGTGAAACATGGCCTTGTTTGTTAAGACAGTTTCAAACTGTCATAACAGTGATGTTAGAAGGATAGTCTTTTTCCTAGGTATAACAAAACAAATGCTTGAGATGCTTAAGATGAATTTGATTCACTGTTTAAAATTTTTAATGAAGTGCTTACTTCTGGATTTTTACTCACATCTTGGAGAGAATCCTTGGAAACAAATTTAAAAGTCTTTTGATTTGTATTTTCCTTGGACAGAACATTTTGTTCTTTATTGTAATTGCAGATTCCTCTGGCCTTGGATATAGTACATATTTCCCTCTTTCTTATTCCACAGCCCCCCGCACCCCCCCACACACAAACACACACTGGTTTTCTTTATTTTTAATTCTTAAAGGGGTTAATTTTGTCCTCACCTCTCGAAAAGAGAGGGAGACTTGATTGTCACTAACCTATTTTAGTGTGGGTAAAATGAAACATTTAGTAACGAAATGAAATCTGGCCCAATTGAAAAACTGCTTAACCACTCATTAAAGGCTGCCGCTCCCTGACTTCCTGCTATCAAGTTACTCTTGGATTAATGAATGTGCTGTACTATATGCTGGGCATACTAAAGTCACTGTTTAAAATAGGTCACATCATGTAACGAGGTAAGACAATGTTCACACTTGTAAACCAAGCACAACAAACTCAGACGTGCCCTAGACCAGATTGGTTAGAAATGAGTGAAGGAGGACAGATACCGAGATCATTATTCCTTCTTCATCGCCATTGAGCACTAGCAGGTTATTGACTTGTGAAAATAAAGGCACGGGCTTGCCAGGTTTTCTCTTTCCTTTCCTTTTCTTGATATACCAGACACCCCACTGTTATGTAGATTGCATCAATGTTTTAAATTATTAGGTAACTAGTAAAAGACTTTATGAACACTAAACAGTCTGCATGTTGTACATGGGCTGTCAGTTGGTGACCTCTGGAAACCCCGTCAATTTGAAAGATAAATTTAGTGTTAGGTTGAAAACAATGTGCATAGTATTCTTAATTCCGTGGTCAATGGTCAGTGGTGCTTTTCCTTTGGGGAAAAGTTTATTTTTGAGTCCCATGGTCTAAGTGAAAGACTGAAAGGCAATTTGGGCTGATAATTCAGCCAAAGGCATGCTGGAAAATGGGAGGTTGGAAGTCAGTTCCTAATATTGTCTAGTGAAATCTTCAGTGTGAGTCTGGACTGCGTCTACCGTTTTGTCACTATTTCAAAACTTTAAATCTATAAAATAAAATTTTTGGTATAAATCTGTTTTTGCCACATGAACTGTATTCTTTTTGTTCTCCTTTAGAATGTAAAGCAACCAAATATGTACAAAAACATCTTTTTTATGTTCAAAACTCTTGAACCACCTTCAATTTTACCTTCTCTAGATTAAATAATTCAGACTACTTTAATATTTCCATAAATCCTATTTTACACACAAATTATTTTTGTATTTTTCCTAGACATATCTTGTATTATTAACAAGCATACTTAATAACAGAATTACATAACAGTTTTATTATATTTTACATATTGTGTATATTATCTAAATTATATATAATTTTTGACTGTGGTTTTATTACAAATCAGGATTCGTTTTAGCTTTCTGTCAAGCTCTACAGCTGTTTTATGTGTTTTGTTTCTGCTGCTAGAGATTGCAGTATCATTGTCTTTTTTCTTCCATAAATGTGTAATATTATCTCTGGCCTTTAGTTTTCAGGATATGCCCGTGATAGAACCTTTTGTTTTGAATTCCAATTATGTCCATTCCTGAGTTAACCACACCAGCTCTTACCCCGGTGTGATGTCACCTTTGAAATTAAGTATCATGTGTTCCTTCTTTATTGAAGGCAGTTAGCTGGAGTGTTTAAGAAATACTGGCCTCATCCTTGGGGAGCACTGCAGTAGGCTTCCTTGACATTGAATCATTGGTAACTGTTCTTTCATAGGCCCAATTTGGCCATCTGATTTATGTGCTATGTATCTCAACAACTGAGGGGGACTAACACGCTGGAGGAAAAGTGCATGTATTTTAATGTCTGGGTCACCCAAACTGAAGACATCTTTAGCTGCCAAATTGAAATTATTTGTAATTTAGGACTTTTTTCATGGAACCAAGTACAAGTATTTTAGTTACACTTGTGGTTTTAGAAAGTATTTCCTGCTCATTTGGATTTTTCAATGCAAAATGTAACCCTGTAGCATACTATGTGGGTTTGTGACTCTCCCGTGGGGACCTTGGGCTCATAAACCAGCGAATGGATTATATAATGCTGCATAAATGCTATATTTTTCATCTGACAGACATAATCTTGATCCTATATTTTTATGTTACCTAACTGCTTCAGAATACCACTTTTGAAGCAAGCCATCAAAATGGAAATTGCTTCTAAAACATGTAGCAATAAATATTGGTCAAGGCTCTGTGTAATTCAGAGTGACTCAATACTTGAACACTAGTCGATTGAAATTCTCTGTTGTTTTTAAAAAAGGTTCATCGTTTCCATTTTATGGTATTATTTGATACCTCTCTATATTGCTTAACCATACATTTCCTTTTATCTTAGTTAAAATGATATTTTCTGATTTGTCTAAGGCATGTCTGAGAGTGACTCAAGCATAAAAACAAGGCACAGAGTGGATGAAAATCCAAAATATGAGAATTTATATGGTATGGAAATTTAAACTTTTTGTGAGACCAAGACAGATATGTAGGACCCATGAAACGAGTCACAGAGGGATGTGTGACTTCCAAGACTGAGCTTTGTCTCTGACATGCTCATTGAGAGACTTGATGCCAGAGCTACGCTTGCTTTCCAATATCTCATAATCCCACTGTTGGATTCATCATTTGATAAGCTGCTTGCTTTCTCTGCTTCTCTCCCCACAATTAGTTGTTAGACCCTGCTTTCCCTTTCTAAAAACATGAACCGAAATCCCCTAACATTTGCTGTACTACTTTGTACTACTCTGTTAAGTGAAAGAGGACCCTGAAGTTGTCAGCTCTGGCTTGAGGTTCCCTTTCCTCCCACCTACTTTTTATTATCCTGGCTGAGTAGTCAGGTGAACACTGCCTTCACCGTGTCTACCTCTTTGTTACAATAGCCTTCTGTAGCCTACAACATTCACCACGCTAAGTCAGAATTTCCGTTACTTCTAAGGCTACAATAATAGTATTTTTCTTCCATTCTAAGCAGGATTATTTTTTACCTTCCCATAGACATAATATACACACATTCTCCAGTTTTACCTTTGTTCTTATGTTCCAAAGCCTCTTTATTCTCTACAACCAATAACAAGGGTCATCTTATATAAAACTGTTTTAGGTTGTGATCTCCTTTAGTGCTAATCTTTTTTTTTTAATTGGCAACATTCAATTTAGTTATAAATTAGCCTAGGTGTTATTTTTGTTTGCTCTTTTACAACTGGAATGCCAGACTTAAGACGATGTCTTCCATTGCAAGGTTCACACATGTTAAGCACATAGGAGGTACCATTGGATACACATTCCATTGGTGATTGATCTCCTGGCTCTTTCACATAAAGTATCTCGTATAAGCAGGCATGGGCATAAAGACATTGGTTTTAGAATGTTTTGTTTCAATGAGAGTGAACGTCATATAAATATCTTCTCTGTAAAGTGGAGTCGTATGCCCAAATATATTATGACAAATTTCATCCTTGGATACTAGTAAATAGGATAAATCTAATCATTAGGGATTTATTGAACATTTATCTTATAAAATATAATTGGAACGTTATGCAATTTTCACCAAGGGGGTTAGTACCTGATGGTCAAAGGCATTTGACTTACTGTTCTGAAATGATGTCTTATGATGTCTTCTTGTGGTCTTTTAGTTAGGCATGGTGGTCCTCCTGACTGAATCTTTGTAAGGACGCCTGAGCCTTGGTTTAACTATTCATTTTTTATTTCTACTTTGAAAACAAGGCTACTACTAAGACTATGAAAAACTAGTATTAGAATAAAGAATTAATATACTGCTAAGTTTTAAGTTTGCATCATTAGTAACAATGCAAAATATTTTGTTCCCTAGACAGACAGACACTTAATCAAATGATAAGTGGGCAAAAATGTAAACTAATTGCTGGTGTGACTAGATTCTCTATTCTTGACTCTCTTTGTCCAAGAGCAGTGCTCTGATGTGAAGTCAGTTGACCACTCTCAGTTTCCTCATTTTGGAGTGAAGTCTAGCACTCTGAAAAGGGAAAGATAAATTATCCTTTGGGGAGCAATGCAGTTTACTAAGCGGTGTCTGAGGCTGGGGGGTCAGGTGACCTGCCCGTGTTCAAATTGTAAAAGGCAAGTGTCAATTGACAGTGTGTTCTCTCTAAACCAGCACTCAAAGACTAGTGGTTTAGCTTGCTGCTGCTATTCGTCCATAGCGTTCTGGAGTAGGGTTTCTGTTTGTCTCACTAGCTAAGCCTGACACTGGTTTAAAATATATAACTATAACCCCTTCAATATGATGGTTAAAAAATCTAGGGTGGGCTTGGAGGACAAGGGTGAAGGGAACCCCTCACATGGTTTGACTCTTCTGAATAACATTCTGTTTCTTTTCTCTTCTAAACTTTGCAGATTCCTCTGAGAATCATAACTTAGACCTTATCATTTTGGTTTATTATTATCATTTTGCTAAGAGCCTTATTCTTAACCCAAAGAGATCTCGCTGGCAGCATCTAAATGTGTGTGTGCAGACATGTGTGTGTACACAATCTCCCACACACATCATGATATGAAATGTGCAATGATTAAGTAATGATTGATGATTTTAAATTACAACAAATTAATTCTCCAAACCTTATTCAACAAATACAAATACGTATTCTACTCTTCCAAGCGCATTTGTTCCTCTTGCTTAGGAAGTACTTTCCTCCTATGTCCCTCTCTTCTGATTATCTTTAGTGTTGGCAACACTGTCCCTTAAGAATATACATATGATTTGGGGAAATAGCTAAATGTCACTTGGAGCCAAGCCTAGTAAATGAGGTATGATGAAAATTGATCAATTGAAATTGATATTTGGCCTTAAAAGAGTTATAACTATAAAACAAACCTGGGTTGTTGGTTTTTCTTTTGTGCATGGTTCATAACTAGAAATATATATGTACTGTTACAGTATATGTAAGACAGTCTCACCCACATTTCCCACTGCTTTACAGTTCCAACCTCTGCTTTGCATAGCAGTGAAACTTCAGGTATGTTGTTGTATTGCTCATCAAAGTACCACTTTTAGAAGATTGTACTTGAAGGGTTTCTTAATGGCACTAGAAAGACTGCTCTGCCATGCCACGAATAGCTTTCCCTGCATTAAGTGTACATTTAATCAACATTATGGCAATTACAGCTCTTCTAGAAGTCCTTCACCCTCTGTTTTGTGGAAGGAACTTTGTCTGGGATGAAATTGTCATGAGTATAGGTCATTTGAAATTCATCCTCCTTTTTATCTCTGTCAGGATAAGTTAGGATGGGGAGGATGGTTACTTATCTTTTTCTAATTGAAGGAATTACAGTTGAAATCTATCTGGAATTTCACATATAACTTGTTAGAATTTCCCTCCCTTAAAAATGTTGTGACACCATTTCTGCCATTGCCTTTATACTGTTTTAATCATCTCCTTGGACTTAATGATCGAAAAGTTGAGGGTTAAGGCCAAATTGAAGAAGCACAACTTGCCTCGCTCAGATAGTTTAGTGCCCTTGATAGATTTGACATGTGATTTTTGGTTTAAAATAAAGCTGCTTTGAAAGGAATATTGTGGTCTTCATATATTTCCATGATGATGTTCACTTGATAGTTTATGCCTGTATCTTTGATGCTGTTTCATACACCCATTGTTCAGAGAGTCCAGTTCTCTTTCAGTCACCACAGTGAAAACCAGGACTGTCCAGGAGCATACACTGGTTTTCCATCACGTATCACTGTATTTCATGTCTCAGGGAAACCATTTGAAGAGCTCAGATATACAAACTAAAGTATTCTTGCACTTACTTCAGATAATGATACTGTTAGGTCACTAATATTGACCTGGGAGGAAAGTTGGCTCAGCCCTCCAGGTGATGTTACGATGTGAAATCTAATATAACCTCAATCTAAAAATCACTGGTCCTTACCAAGGGAGGGAGTAGTTCCTCTGGACTGAACAAGGCTCATGTCACTTTAGTCCTGGAGTCCCTGTGCCACACATTAATTTTATCCAGAGGATTTGTCTAAGACGGTAATGATCTGAAAGGCTTTTGCTAGTTTAGATTATTAAAGAAACTATGTAATTTTGGCTAGACAATAGGAAATTGTTTCCTAATTGAAAAGCTGTTCACCATATAGGATGGTAGATGGGTTCTGTATGCATCACAATGAGGGTAGCACAGGAGTACACATGAATTTGGAAAAACAGGAGTACACATGAATTTGGAAAATAGTATTTCTGATTCTGAACTCAAAGTCTAAAAAATTAGATTGAAATAGAACATAGAAATGAGAGAGTACATTCCCATACCTGGTTAAGTACATGAACGTGTGGTATGTGGTTTGGGGATAGGTATGTGGGTCATTCATGGACCCAACTTTCAAGAAGCTTATAGTTCAGTAATGAAAATAAGCATTTTCATAGTTCTAATAAAAGTAGTAAATAACATTTTTATAGACTGTACTGATAAAGCCCCATGGGACATAGAGCCTACATTGAGGGCATGCACCTGATAACTAGAATGTTTGCTTAGAAGAAACTATAGAGAAAAGGCAAGGAAACACATGAGTTTTAATAAGTTAAATTCTACCACTGGGACTGGGGCATGTGACCAACCTCTGGGCCTACCTTTTTTCATCTAGAAAAGGAAAATTATAGTACCTGTCATGATTCAATAATAGAAGTGTTGTTAAGATCCATTTGGACAATGTTTGTAAAAGGGTTTAAAAACTCAAAAAGTCTATGCAAATATTAAAGATTGTTGTGACTTAAATTTTTATTTACCTTGCCCTTTACTATGTTTAGGCAAAGTAAAGGCTGAACTTCTTTTGACTTTAACTAATAACCTTACGGAGACTAAGTAGTATTTCAAGATAAGAATGCCTGAATAATAGGTTGTTTGTAAGTCTCTGAACTGTGTGTGTGTCAAGAAAAGATATTTTTTTCATAACCATCATTATGATCTTGTAATAACCATCAGTTGTAAAGGAAAACTCTTAAAGTGATAGTCTTTACACACATGTTTAAACACAGACACACATGCACATATTTCATTAGTAGAGATTTTTAAAATAATTTATTTTAAAACATTGGAAAAAAACAGAGACTACCATAGAGATACTATTAAAAAATGCTATTGCATATAACTCTGTAGTTACATGGTTATTATTTAATATCAGGCAAAGATGTTGAAAAACAATCAACTTGATAAAAAGTATTAGCTGGATCATAAAAACAGCAGAGGTAGCTCATTAAAGTATAATCTTCAGGCCTGCCTTTACTTCCTGTCCTTCTAATCCAGTGGTTCTCAACCTTCGCTGAATAGTAGAATTACCTGGGGAGTTTTTACATACCAATGTCCAGGATGTACCCCTCACCATTTAATTCAGAACCTCAGGGGGTGAGAACAAGTTATCAGTGTTTTTAAAGCTCCCCTGGCAATTGGAATGTACACTAGTTGGAGATGCACTTCCCCATGTCTATCTGCAGTACCTTATTGGATTTACAAGTAGAGTGCTATTTTTGACTCCTTCTTTGTCTCCTTCCTCCTTTTTTAATCTTACCAAGTTCTGCAGATTCTCCCTTAGCTGTATTGGTTTGACCCTTACTGTCCCCAGTAATGCTAGCCTAGCCGAGGCCTTTATAGCTTAATATCTTGTTTTCTTCTTCCTGTCCCTTCTAAATGGCATTACCAGACACACTCAAAGAACAGTCTTTCAAACAATTTTGTCATTTCACTTAAGAACTTACACTACTTTGGCATCCTGGAATCCAGGGTCCTTTCTAATCAAACTATTTAAAAAACAGACCCTCTGGTTGCTTATATTTTCTTTTGCAACATTTTACAATTTGTAGGGAATTGGATCTCAGGAGATGAGTTGTTTGAAAGTGATTTCTCATGTAATCCTGGGGTTCTATGAAGGAGCCTTGGGGCAGGCACTGGGGTGGAGGAAGGAGAGGAAGATGCAGAACAATAGGCATAGCTGGGCTCTCTTTCCCCCATCTCCTTCTTCTTTCTTCAGCTAGAGCAGGAAGGTCCATGCATTCTGGTTCCTTGATATATTTTGGTTGTGCTTAATTAAGATCTTATTAGAACTGTAAACAATTTCACTGATGAAAGGAAAAAACAACAACAAAAACTGGTAACTAATCCTCTCATTTCACGAGGCAGGAAACTAAGGCTCATGATGAGGTTAAGTGACTCATCCAAAGTCATATAGCTGAAAGTTGCCTCTTGTCCCTGCTAGTGTGATCTCTTCGCGCTCTCTGAAAAATAGGAAATGTCATGCTAGCTCTTGACACAGGGCCTTGTACGAACACATGTTCGGCAAATATTTGTTGAATGAACACTTGAATGAATGCTATTTTGTACTTTTCTGTTTCTGTTCACATTGTTACTGAAAGAACACCTTTTCTTCTTTTTTTTTTAAATTCTCCTTTCACCTATAAAAGCAATCCTTCAAGGTACATCTCATCCTACTTGTACCTCAAAGTCTTTCCCTATCCCCCTGACTGTAAAGGCAATTTATTGGATCATATTTCAGCCCTTTCTTATACTGTCTTGTTCTTTAATTATTTTCTGCATGTGTCTCTTCTCCATAACAAGATTGTATGTATGTGCCTTGAAGGACAGGATCCTTGCCACATATACCGTTCATATCTCTTTTAGCATAGACAAAGCTTAATACATACTTGTTGAGTTGGATTACTGGAATACCCTGAAGCTATAACCTAGTTTCTGTGCTCCTGCTAATATTAATTAAAGCACAGTAGAAGGGAATACCTGAAAATATGGAGTTTGAAATTTTGCTAAGTATAAGGAATGCCCTTTTGTTAATGAATTATACAAATGGACTTTTTATACCCACAAAATGCCTTTCCCATTAAAATAAACTCACATTCTTTTCATTTTGACTTCTTTTTTTTAAAGCAAAGATTGCAACAGGAAAAGAAAGTAGATTAAATAATTTCTTGTTTGCCAGAATTTTTTCTTAGGTCTCTGAGTACTCGCAGTCTCGGTCACTTAGCATACTAGCCCCAAAAGCACGGCCAAACTGCAGCTTCATGGGAAAAACACTTGGGAAATGTCCAATCCAGTGTGAGCCAACTCACAGTTGCCTTCCTTGTTCAAAGCCACATTTCCTGGCTGAATCGGCTGGAATTTCTTTTGAAGAAAAGAGTGTTCCTGGATTGGTTTCAGGCCCTTTTCTTCACAGCAGTCATTCTAGCACTCTCCACAGAGTTGTTCATAAACCAGTAGGAAAAGCGATTCTATCGTTTTCCCTGGAAAAGTATTCAAATGCATGTTGTGTCCCTTAGAAACTTACTCTTCGATTACCTTTCCTCTAAATGTCCCTCTTTTTCCTTAGAAAATCATTCCAGGCTACACATTAAGACTCCACGATAAGCAGTTCAAGCATTGAGAATTGTTGGTATCATTTGCTTTAATCCAGTAGTATTTTCATTCATTCACTGACATCCATGTACTAGTTCATTCAACAACTATTTATTGATCCCTCAGAGAAGCAAGAAAATACTTCAGAAAATGGACTTAGAGTTAGAGGCAAGTTACTTAACGTCTTCAGATCTCAATTTCATAATCTGTAAAGTGATCATAATAACAGCACTATTGCTTAAGACCATTGTGAAGAATATATAATTCTTACAAATACTTTAGCACGGTGCCTGGCATGTGGTATGTACTCAAGTATTGAATTACTCTTATGACCTGTTCTGTGTTAGATAGCCTGCTAGGAAGCTCAAAGTCCAGCGGGGGAGACATCTAGGTAGATGTAGTTTTACTATACAACATAACAAGTACCATGATAGAGTTTATATAAGGGACTATGGGAGGCTAAAGGGGGTGGTGAATCTAACCCTGGAGAGGGGGAAGTTAAAACCACAGAAATGTGAATTTTGAAGAACCTGTAGGGAGTGGCTAAGTGATAAGATATAAGGTGAAATAAGGATGAGCAGCGTGTGCAAAGGCATGGAAGCAGGAAAAAAAATGCCATAATATAGGAAGAACAAGTCAGTGTACACACTTGTATTGTGAGGGAGCAATGGGAGATGACATCTGGCCTGTGGTAGAGTTCACCTGCTCCCTTGATTGTTCTCTCAGAACTTGCTACCATTAAAAAGCATTGGAACCAGCCCAGAAGGGTAGTCCAGAGGTATTTGGCTACAGTGAGGAAGTGAGTGAGGCCTCGTGGTGTGTGGCACCATTACCACAAGAAGAAATGTAGAGAGCAGGAACCTCAAGAGAGGTTGGACTTTGTAAGAAATGGTCTGGAAAGACTGGGTAGAGGGACGAAAGGAGTTAGATGGTATGTGGAAGGAGACTCTTATACTTAATTTTGGAGATAAACTACATATTTTAATAGTTACACTCACCATTGCCTTATTTTTTATGCCTACAGAGACCTGCTGGGTCTCAAAGATTAGGCCCTTTTAGAATATGCTCGTGGAACTTGAAGAACAGATCCCTTTTGGTTAAACTTGCTTTCGATGAAATGCAGAAGCCATGCAGTGTAGTGTCATTCCTCTATTTATACCTTAGACGTAGGACATCAAGGATCTAGGATGGACTCTTCTACTGGCTAACTTTGTGACCTTCCAGGAATATTGGGCCTCAGATCTCTCTTGTGTCAAATGAAGGGCATGTAACAGATAATGTGGAAGTTGAATCCAGTTCTTAAGTTCTGTAACTCAAAGTTTCTAAAATATAAGTTGCTAAAAACAAAACAAAACAATGGCATGTGGAAACTTTCAGTGAATGTAGAATTAGACAGATTATACAGGTCAAATATCATCCTTCGTTAAGGACAAGGTTTGAGAAACTGAAGCAAAGAGGCATTTTAAGAGGGGGGGGGATAACCTAAACTATGTGCAATGAAAGCAAGGAACCAAGGAAAATTGACTCTTTAAACCTCCTCATAGGTACATTCAATAACAGGGAAATGTTGGTTTAAAAAGACAAAACTAAACTATTATAAAAAGAGGGTGCAAAGTGAAACCACTTTGAGGAAGGGAGTAGGTTAGACTTTAGCTGGTACATTTCAAAAAGTAGAGACAACAAGTTAGCTCAAATAGTATGTAGTTTAAGGTTCTTTATTGGCTTCCACTCTTTATCTAGGAGCCAATAACTGCCTGGGTGTATAACACAGGGATTGTAGGGTGGGTGATACTGTCTCTAAAAATTTGAAAGCTATTTGTCCCTCCTTCCATTAAAATATGCTCTTCCATATATGGTATAACATACTGTATTTATAAATATTTTGGTTGTAATCTTTTGTAGTATAACCTATGGAATTTCAATTTATGAATATCCTCTAATTGGGATAAGTGTGCATATCTTGGATAATTCAAGCTAAGCCCTCTCTAAAGGGTGACCTCAAGTATTGATCAAATACATTTCAAGATAATATATGAATTTGATTATATAAATAAGATTGGATGTTTATTTTTTAAAAACAAGTTTAAACATTGAGCTATTTGTCTTCAAAATGTGAACTGAAATAATTTTCAAATTTCATAATAACTCACACAAAGTAACATTTATTACTTTAAAATATTATTGGTGCACATTTTATTTTTACTTTAGATGTGTATATGGCTGAGAGGGATGGCACTGGTTAGTATAAAGCTGTGTTTCTCAGACTGGAGTGCACAGCCTCTAGTCCAACATGTATATTCTTGAAATCCATGAGAATTCTTAATTATATGGTTTCATTTTAATGATAAAACAAAAAATGTTTGCCCTAACCGGTTTGGCTCAGTGGATAGAGCTTCGGCCTGTGGACTGAAGGGTCCCAGGTTCGATTCCGGTCAAGGGCATGTACCTTGGTTGCGGGCACATCCCCGGTAGTGGGTGTGCAGGAGGCAGCTGATCGATGTTTCTCTCTCATCGATGTTTCTAACTCTCTATCCCTCTCCCTTCCTCTCTGTAAAAAATCAATAAAATATATTTTTAAAATGTTTTATAGGAATATACATACATTTTTGATAGTGAAAATTTTCAATTAAAATAAATTTTTTAAAGAAGAAACTTTTAATTTTGTAAGTCAATGTTTCCCCAAAGGGCATTGGGTCTGTAACCCCTGATAGTTTCAAAATAATTTTCTTTTGAAAATGAGTTTGTTACTCAAGTTTAGAAACCTTATATAATGAATTTAAACAAACAAACAAGAAAAGACAAATGCATATGCATTCTCTTCAGCATGGTTTATCTACAGATTCAGACTTATGTCTTCTATTATCTTGCATGGCATTTTGATTTCAAGCTGGTATAAATTTCTGGTATTCATTTCTGTGCATTTGAGACAAATATTGAAGCCACTGTGATCTTGTGGACCATGTCCCTTGATACCTTTTCATTTTACACATAATGCTCCACTCCATTCAACTCTCCCTGGGTACACGCTTTTCAGGACAAGACTCTGCTGCCACTGACGAATTTTGGCAAAGGGAAACTTGAGTGAATATTTTAACATATATTTTATGTATCAGAGTTCTGAGCCTGTGAAAGTGAAGGCAGAACTTAGGTGTCCTTTTGAATCAAGACTCAAATAAACAAACATGGTGATGTTTTTAATACAGTAAAAAACAAGATGAAAAAAAGATGTCAATTTTCTTTGAAAGCTGGGGTGGAACTTTAAAATATCATATGATGTGTTGAATTACAAAGTGCTCTGCATCATTTAAAATATTGGTCGACAGTATTGCTTTGGTGATTTGTATTCATACTCCCTTCAGAAAATAAGGGATGGAACTATTCTTTTAAGTAGATAATTGGTTCTGAAAGACCATAATATTAAGCAACTATTCAGTGAAACTTAGAAATTTTAACAGGATTCATGAGGAAAAGGGCAGGGTCCGTGAAGGAGACATGAGATATACTGTAAACTGTAGTTACATTTGGCGTTTATAATTGTGAATAGTTTAATCTCTTTAGGCAAATTTTCCAACATCATTGAATATTCTCACCTTAAACATTTTATACTCATGTTTGTACTTGCTATATGATACTGACTCTAAAAGCATTAATTTGTACATATATATAAGAATACTTAAATATGAATATCACCTACGCATCTTGCCTCCTACCACACACAAATGGCAATCTTTCCATGCAATTGAGAAGAACAGGCTGACATTGGAGAGTATAAAAATAAAACATTCAAGCATAGATCTTAGAAAGCAGAAAGAGTGATGCTGGAAACAGGTGCTGGTCATGCAAATATGCAACTATCTGGATCAAGGAGCTCTAAGTCTGGTTCTCAAGCTTTGCTGTTATCAGATGTGCTCAGAAGCTGGTTAAAATACAGATTGCTGGGTCCCACCTAGAATTTCTGACTTACTGACTTAGTAGATCTTGGGTAAGGCATTTCTAACAAGTTCCCCTGTGATGCTGTTGCTTCTGGTCCAGGGGCTACACTTTGAGAATCCCTGGTCTACTATAAGAATTTCTGGATTTATAGGTAGTTAGGTTCTCCTGTTTGATGTCCTACTCTTCCTACTATTTGAAGACTGTGGCTCAAATCTTACAAACTATGAACAAACAAACATATTCTCTCAGTTTAGTCAGAGCAGTTGAAAGCAAGGTACACTGAAGAATTGAGAACAGGAAATCAGGGTTTACCCAGGCCCTATTATATCAATTTCTATTACTATTACCCTGTTCTTTTGGGCCAATAGAGAGACTATATTAACCCAAATATAGCATGAAAAACAATTCATTGCCTTGCCTTGATTTTATATAATTTTCTAAGAATGAATCTAAGAACATGTGTAAATAAAGACTTTAAGGCGAAAATGGATTATAGGTATCACTAAAGGATCATGTTGAAAGCTACTATAGATCCATGAGGGGTAGTGGATTTCAACCAAAGATTCAAGTTACTCATCTTTCTTCAGTAGCTAACTGTACATCTCAGAAAGCCATTTAAATACTCAGTGCCTCAAGTTTTTTATCTATCCAAATATATAAAGACCATAGTCTTCTTAAGTTTTGTCATGAATGTTGTATAGAACAACCATACATGTGGTCATCACTATGGAAAAAGAAGGCACTTAAGAAATCTAAAGAACTGCATTATAATTTTCTGAGACTTAGTATCCTATAGAATTCATTGGCCCCACCAAGGCTTGTCCATATTAAAATATTAAATGTTCTTCAACTTTAGCGTAGCCTTCAAAATATGTTTGCTATACTCCCCAAATCATTTCAGTTTGCAAAATTAAACAATTACTCTAATTTTAGGTTAAAGTTGCCACTTTCATTTCAGTTTCTCTTTAATCAAACAACAGACCTGAGTTTATTCACTTGCCAGGCAAGGATACTCGTAAAGAACTTCACTGAGTAATATTGAGGAAGAAAATATGGTTTTCTAATACTGGAAAGAGCAGACTGTGAACCATAATTATTCTAGTTAATAACCGAAAACTAGTATTTTGGATGGTAGATCTGTATATGACCCTTTAAAGTAGGTCCCATGGTAGTGACCCAGCACTTTGTTTTGATGTCTCCCAGGCATATGCTGCTGTACATGAAAAACTTTCCTTTTGTAAGAGTTTCTGGTTCCTTTCCCAAAGCTGATTAAGTCCCTATGATATGAAGGTCCTGGACAGAACCAGCCCTCTCTAGGGTCTATTGGTGTGTTCTAAAGTTGGGTGGGACCTGGGGTTGGCAGGGAACAGGTCCCTCGCTAGACATTCTCAATCTCTTCTTAAAACAGTTAATACAGTTAGTAGTGCAGGACTGAAAACAGCTTTGGAACAGAATTCCTTTTATCCAGATTTCTCTCCATATAAGAACTCTGCAGGAATATCAGCAATAGCATTCCTTGAATGCTAGAAATAATGGAGAAGTCATGAAATAGGGCATTGCCACTGTAGTAAATCTCAACATTAGGAAACTCAGTTTATTTGCGGGGGGGGGAGGGCAATGAAAATAATAATACCCTCCGCTGGTTCAAAGTGTTCTTGTGAAAAGCTCCTCCTTCCTACATGCCTGCATGAGAGACTGAATTAGAGTTAGTAAAACTAAGTTCATCAATCATTGTAGGCCACTTCCGTGTGTGTGTGTGTGTGTGTGTGTGTGTGTGTCAGATTTAAGGGAGGCATGAACTGAGGGGGAAGTGAGAAAATCATTGTTCTAGTTTGGGGTATAATAGCTGCTTTCATCCATTTATTCCATCTAATCTCAAATACCCCTATGTGCTAAACAATAATAGTGAGGATGCTATTAATAATACTGGTATATTAATATATTAAATGACAGCTATGTAGCAGACACTATTTGAGTATATGTAGTACTTCATTTAATTATCCAACACTTTATAAGATGGATACCATTATTTTCTCTATGTTAACAGGTGAAGAGACTAAGGAAACAACTTTTTCATGGTCACTATGAAATTGCTAGAGTTGAGAGCTTGCACTCCACGCTTGGTCTATCTGACTCCAGACTCTAAGCTCTTAACTGCTGTGCTGTGCTGTACTGCCAGGACACCACACTGTGCAGGGCCAGGAAAATACATGAAGAGTAAAACAGACACTGGTCCTGCCCCAGAGAGCATATAGTTTTAACCTATCTGAGCTCTAGTTCTCTCTGCATGTTGGGATAAGCTATGGCACAGAGTGGCTTTGTCACAAGATCGTTCATAAATCCCAGGCAATTAAATGAAGGCTTTAATGAAACTACTACATGAAATTGGCAGATTAAATTTTGAACCTCTCCCTGGGAAATGCATAGTAATCTTGGAGAGTTCACTGAACTTGAGTTCGTGCCCTGAAATCTTGGGGTAAGGCACCATCTAGGATAAGATGAAGACAGAAAAATGGACTGTGTTTATATTCTTGGCTTAAAAATTCTCCTTGTCCAGAGGAAAATCAGCTGTCAGATTCAACTTACTGCAGGAAACAGTAGAAATGAAGTCTGCCTCTACAGCCCTGTCTCCTCGGGGACCCAGCGTCTCACAACAAGTGCGTTTCCATTTGAAGTCCTTAAGTGAATCCCACATCCCAAGGTAGATGTTTATTTACACTTTGCAGATTCAGGTCCAGGGCTCTGCATTCAGGGAAATTAATTCTAGTAGTACCCACTTGCGTCTCCTCTAAGGGACTTCATTTTATTTTGAATAATCTTTCCCTATCATAAGCTGCTTCATTCTGTTCCTGTTCTCACACACATTTATATTTTCTAGCCAGGAATTCCAACCTGTTATGCACTGGATCTAAAAAGGCAGTGATGATGTAAAATGTAACTTCGTGGTCCCCTATTGTATTTCACTATATCTCTTTTTTCTTTGGTAAGCTATAGTGATGGTGATTTAAAGAAATTAAGGTAGAAAAAGTCCCATATCCAAGGAAATGTTCAAAGTAAGAGAGGATAAACCAGCTTATACAACAAGTTGTGCAGCACTTTGCTTTTCACGTTGAATTTCCATGGGATCGCATGTGGATGCTTCTTCAATAAGTCAGTCTTCAAATATTTGTGAAGCACCTGTTGTGTCAGACGGTGTACTAAATCCCTTTAGGAGCTTCCAGTCTAAGTGGAGGAGACGCAGCATATATACTTGAAAGTGTAACTAAGGCATAAAGCCTGTCTCATAGATTTTGAAGAGGAGCAGTTCATCCTATAAACATGTGCCCAAGCTTATTCTGTAGTGTCTTAACTTTCTGAAGGTTATCATAGAACCTTAAGATATGCAAAATTTCTGTAATCAATCTTGGCAAGCAGATCAAGGATTTTCCTCTTTAACAAATCCAATTAAGTAGCATTAAAAAAAAACACAACTTGCTGCATTAGAACCATTGAAATAACTTCAGTTATCTCATTGTCAAATAACTTTCATGCTACATTATGATTGAAGAGTGAAGAGAAAAAGGAGAGAGGGAGATAGCTCTGACCTGGGAACTAACACAATCGATCTTTCGAAACTTCAAAGTATAACAATTATCTCAGCAACCGGGATGATGAGGCATCCCTCTGTGAGCCATTTATGACACGTGTGTAATGCTTTGACATTAATTTAGAAACTAGCTTTTCTAGAGTCTTGCCATATTGCCAGGATATTTCTGTCTCAATAATATATTGATTATATTGTAATGAGTCGGCCAATGACTCACAGAGTTATGAAGAAATTATACTAAATTTATCTGAGAGAAGTGATGATGAAAACTTCAGAATTACTATATGCCTGTTTCATAACCTTGTCGTGCTAACACTCACCTATTTTGTGGCTTGATCTCAGCTCGTGCTTTTTAATGTGAATCAGAAGCTGTGAGTAATTCTCGGATGTTCCACACTACTTATCACACTGATTCCTAAAATGCAGTAAAATGTTTAGATGAGTGAAACTTTGATTCTTGGTTACTTTCCTGAAAAATGCTTGTGGACTGCATGACCAATTTTGGCAGTTACCCTTCATTTGCTGATATGTTGACTCATCATAGACAGGGGAGAGGTAGCTGTGGAAATGACTGTGAATCTACAAATCTGTTCTGAAATCATGAGGCAAACAATAGGGCAGTTTGTCAGAAAGTATCACCTTGTCCAACTCTGAATTCAGAGTATGCATACCTCCCATACTAAATGCTTATTTGGGGAATCTATGTTCATGGTCCTGAGTGTCTTTTCTTCATGTTTTGTCTGTGGTTGTCTGTAGCATGTAACACATTTGATAGCATTGCCTATGTCTTACATGGAACCTCCCACATGCATGGTGTTTAGTGTGCTGTGAAGGTTGAGTCCCTTGTGTCTGCTTTTTTATGGGCAGTTTCCCATTCATAAACCCCCTACCTGTGCTACATGTGGAATGGGTTGCCAATTGCTGGGTGCAGAAAAATGGATGATGGCAATTAACAGAGTTTACATGCCACAACTTCAGCGCCCAGATAGTGGGCACATTGCATCTCCAGGTGACCCCAAGCTGGTGAAATATCTTGTAAAATACTGTTTGCCACGTCAGGCCAGCTGGATAGATAATGTGAATCCTCATGTTATATAGTACTTGCTGTTCCAAACTGATCTTGATGTTATGCTGGTTAAGCATTATTGATGAGCTAATCACATTCCTAAAATAAACCAATAGCATCCTATATAATAAAAGGGTAATATGCAAATTGACCCTAACAGCAGAACGACTGGGAATGACTGGTTACTATGACACACTCTGACCACCAGGGAGCAGATGCTCAATGCAGGAGCTGCCCCCAGGTGGTCAGTGCACTCCCACAGGGGGAGCTCTGCTCAGCCACAAGCCAGGCTGATGGCTACCAGCACAGCGGTGATGGCGATGGCGGAGCCTCTCCTGCCTCCTCAGCAGCGCTAAGGATGTCCGACTGCAGCTTTGCCTGCTCCCTGCTGGCAAGTGGACATCCCCTGAGAGCTCTTGGGATGCCAGAGGGATGTCTGACTGCCAGCTTAGGCCTGATCCCCCGGGGAGCAGGCCTAGGCCATCAGGTGGACATCCCCCGAGGGGTCCCAGACTGTGAGAGGGCACAGGCTGGGCTGAGGGGACCCCCCCCCCAGTGCACAAATTTTTGTGCACCGGGCCTCTAGTTTGTTATAAAAAGACTCTCCATCAATGAATAGAACCACAAACGACAGTCTTGTCATAAAGGCCAAAAGCCTTTTCTCTTGGCTAAATTTGTTTTACTGAATTGTGTATATATAATAGGTGACCTTTTGGTCTAATTTGAGAAAGGTATTAAGATGCTGAAAATGCTCCATTCATAAAAGATAAATATACATGGTGGTATCGTGACACTATGTGTCTACCAGTTACTCCAATTAAGTAGTTACTTTGTCCATTAAAACACTATTATTTTTATAGGTATTGTTTTGCCTGCTTCTAAACAATCAAGATCCATTTTGAAAGCCATCTTATTGGCCCAATAAGATGTGTGCCATGGTATTAACACTGCATCATTTTAATATTTGACATAATGCTTTGTGGCAGCTAAAATTTAAAAGGGATCCCATTTATTTTAAGATAATTATAAATTTATTGTGGTGTGCCCAAGCAAATCACTCCCGTTTTTCTAAAGCCAAGCTTGTCTGTCCATCAGAATTACTTTTGTGCACATCTTTCTACTATGTAACAAAAGAATATAACCCTTATGATATTCATTCCCGTTTTTACTTAGAAAATGCACAAAATATTTGCACATCTTTTGCTTCCTGTAAAAGTACAGTGTCGATACTTCAATAAACATGAGTAAGTCATTAGTGGGAATTTATTCATTTCTATTAAACCATACATGTCTGTGTTGTAAGAATAATCATTTTTAATCACAGAAGTCCTCAGTAATTAGCAGAGAATAAATAACTTTTTTGTCACTAGAGAAGTAGAGGATAATACCTTGAGGTACATTCGCTTTGGTTCTTTGGGAGTTTGCAAAGCAAAGTATGACTTGTGGAAACTTTATCATCTCTCTGGAAGAAAGCAAGAAGAATAACTCGAGATGTAGAATTTGTAAAAAAAATAGCCTTATTTCCTTCAGTTTTGTTATGATTGACAGCTTAATTGTAGATTGTGCCATTTCATTTTATCTTCAATCTACAAATTTTAAAATAAATTTTCTTTCTAACACATAAGTATATTACAACAATTAAATTATACAATATAGTGTATGAAATTAATGCATTACCCTTATTTTTTTATTTTTATGTTTAGTTGTTATTAGGTATACAGATTTTTAAGAGAATGTACCACAAATTTGAGAAAAATGGCAATCATATTTTGATGATTTTTGACCATTTTTTCAGTTTTGAAAATATAAGTACAAGGAATGATTAAATTGATTAGTACAACAGGATGGCAGTCTTTCCTTTCTTTTAATTATGTGATAAGAGTTATAGTATGTATTGTTTTTTCTGTTAACTGTGCTGCTAGGAAATTCTTCCTGAAATTGATTCTAAGTCTCATGGAAGTTTTACTTATTTCAAGCTTTGTTTCTTCATTACTGTGTAATATCTTTTCATGATTTCTTACAAAGAGCTGGGTTTCTACTTGAATAAGACTTCATTCCTGCCCGTCTGGCATGGCTCAGTGATTGAGCATTGACCTATGAACCAGGAGGTCACTGTTCGATTCCTGGTCAGGGCACATGCCCGGGTTGTGAGCTTGATTCCTCAGTGCAGGAGGCAGCCAATCAATGATGTTCTCTCATCATTGATGTTTCTATCTCTCTTTTCCTCTCCCTTCCTCTCTGAAATCAATAAAAAAAATACTTTTTAAAAAGAGACTTCATTCCTGTATCTACTCTTAGAGTCTTCATCTAGCAAACCACTGTCCTTGGATGTTGGTAATTAAACGTTTTATCTTACTCGATCTTTCAGCAAAGTTCAGCAAAGTTGACTACTGCCTCCTTTATATACTTTCTTCTCATGGTTGACCATGATCTGCTAGTTTTCCTCCTGGCTTAGTAGTATATCCTTCTCATTCTCCTTAATTGGTTTTTCTGTTTGAACTGTAATCATTAGAGTGTCTCCCAGGGCTGGCCCTTTTTAATCTCCACACTTGACTAAGTGATGTCATCCAGCCCCACAGTGTTTTTAAATAACATTTCGTGGGGAGCTGATGGCTCTCAAGTCTTTTCTCTGGTCACAATGCCCTCTAAAACACCTGATTCCGATATCTTACTGCCTACTTGACATTTCTACTTAGATGTCTAGTAGGCATCTACAAATTGAAGAGGCCAAATGGATAACTTTTAATTTTGTCCCTCAAACTTGCACCTCTCCTAGTCTTCCCCATCAGAGTATATCGCACTCCTAATTACTTGGCTGCTAAAATCCAAACTCTCTGAGCTATGCTTGATTACTCTCTTTCCCTCATTTTGAGCTGCTGCTAATCCGTCAGGACAATAGCTGTTCTTTAGGCAAAGCATGTGGGACAGTGCTTGTCATTCACGGTTGTGGAGAAGCCTCTCCTGATCATGTGAACCAGTGTTAACAGCCGGTCCTTTTCCATGCTGTCATCCCAGTTTAATTCTCTGAATAGCTCTTATCTCTACCAGATTTTTCTCTCGCTGGTTATTAATGGAGTATTTTTATCTCTTTGAACTCTGTGAGACAATAAAATAGTTGTTGAGTGAATGTTTGCTTGCTTGCTTGCTCATAATTTACAGTTGCAAACACATATTGAGGACTTTCTGTGGTCTAGGTTCTGTGCTAAAACACTGTGCCTTCAAGAGTTTCACAGTTTAGTGATGGAGGGAGACATACACATAAACAATTGCAGTGCAGTGTGAAGAATGCAACAGTGAAAGTCTGTCCAAAGTACAGAATCCGCTTAGAACAGGATGTGGTTAATTATAAAGAGAAGTGTACAGCTGGAGGGATCCCAGTGGAGGAATGATTTACTTGGTTTTTAAAAGATGAATGGGATTTTTCAAGTAAACAATGGAAAAGAATAGGGATTTCCAGACCGAGATACTAGCATATGCCAAGTCACAGTGGTATGCAGTGCCTGGGGAATATCTGTGAACATTCGTTCTTGCTGAAGCATGCAGTGTGCAGGGAGAATGGAGGGGGTTGAGCTGGAAAGGCAGGCCATGGGCAAAGGGGCCTGGGTCTTTCTACTAGGAAGCTTACGTTTCATCCTGTGGGCAAACTAATGAATTTTGACAGTTTTTAAACAGGTAAGAGATATGTTTACATTTTAATTTTGCAAGATTATTTTAATCCCATGTATAGAAGAGGGATGTAGAAGCAAGGAGACCAGTGAGGCAGGAAGAGGCAAGAAAACAGATGAAGGCCTGAATGATGCAAACATGTTGGGGATGAAGAAGAGTGCATAGGAATGAATTCAGAGGTAAAGTCAGTTGTATTTGGTGGGAATGAAGGAAACAGGGTGATGTCATTGTTCTGTCTTTGGACATTAGGCCTTTGGGGTGATACTCACTAAGAACAGAGGGCATAGAAATGAGAACAGGTTTATATGGGAATAGTATTCAATTGCTAAATATAATACATACTAGAGGCCTACTGCACAAAAATTTATGCACTCGGGGCGGGGGGTCCCTCAGCCCAGCCTGTGCCCTCTCGCAGTCTGGGACCCCTCGGGGGATGACCACCTGCTGGCTTAGGCCCGCTCCCCGGGGGATTGGGCCTAAGCTGGCAGTCAGACATCCCTCTGGTAGCCCGGGAGCCCTCGGGGGATGTCCACTTGCCAGCGAGGAGCAGGCCTAAGCTGCAGTCGGACATCTTTAGAGCTGCTGAGGAGGCGGGAGAGGCTCCCACCACCACCGCTGTACTGGCAGCCATCAGCCTGGCTTGTGGCTGAGCAGAGCTCCCCATGTGGGAGCGCACTGACCACCAGGGGGCAGCTCCTGCATTGAGCGTCTGCCCCCTGGTGGTCAGTGTGTGTCATAGTGACCAGTCATTCCCAGTCATTCTGCTGTTAGGGTCAATTTGCATATTACCCTTTTATTATACAGTGGGGCCTTGACTTACGAGTGTCCCGACTAACGATTTTTTCGAGATACGAGCCGTCTCTCGGCCGATTTTTTGCTTTGAGTTGCGAGCTAAAATTCGGGTTACGAGCCAGCTTCAGATACCCCACCACTAGTTGGCGCAGCAAACGTCACAGTGAACGCCACAACATCAGCCCAGCATCACGTGTCTCACTCGTTCACTTTAAGATTTGACATACAAGTAATTTGAGTTACGAGCTCTGTCACGGAATGAATTAAACTCGTAAGTCAAGGCCCCACTGTATAGGATAGAGGCCTGGTGCATGGGTGGGGGCCGGCTGGTTTGCCCTGAAGGGTGTCCTGGATCAGGGTGGGGGTCCTGCTGGGGTGCCTGGCCAGCCTGGGTGAGGAGCTGATGGCTGTCTGCAGGCTGATCACACCCCCTTCAGAGTGGGGGTCCCCACTGGAGTTCCTAGCCAGCTGGGTGAGGGGCTGATGGCTGTTTGCAGCTGGTCACACTCCCTTCATGGTGGGGGTCCCCACTGGGGTGCCTGGCCAGCATGGGTGAGGGGCTGATGGCTGTGTGCAGGCTGGTCACACCCCCTTCAGGGTGGGGGTCCCCACTGGGGTGCCTGGCCAGCATGGGTGAGGGGCTGATGGCTGTTTGCAGGCTGGCCACACCCCCTTTAGGGTCGGGGGTCCCCACTGGGTTGCCTGGCCAGTCTGGGTGAGGGGCTGAGGGCCGTTTTCAGGCTGGCCAAGGCCCCCGGTGATGGAAGCTCCCAGACTCTCCTTTTTTTCTTTTTTTTTTTTTATCCTGGGATTTATTTACTTCTATAATTGAAACTTTGTTGCCTTCAGTGAAGCTCAGAGCCCCCCAGGAAGCTTGGCTCCTCCATCACTGGGGCAACCAAGCCTCCTGCTCGCTCCAGCTCTGTGGCTTCCGGCCGCCATCTTGGTTGGGTTAATTTGCATATAGTCGCTCTGATTGGCTGGTGAGCGTGGCTTAAGGCGTAGCAAAGGTACAGTCAATTTGCATGTTTGTCTTTTATTAGATTAGATTGTTCAGGTGAACAAACCAGGTTTGAACTTTC
Organism: Myotis lucifugus; assembly: GCF_000147115.1. NCBI lineage: Eukaryota > Metazoa > Chordata > Mammalia > Chiroptera > Vespertilionidae > Myotis > Myotis lucifugus. Next base: position 16,352,158 of record NW_005871053.1, read on the forward strand.
CAGGTCCACTTAGACACTGATTTTCCCCCAAAAAATTATGTATAGTACAGTAAATGTATTTTTCCTTCCTTATGATTTTCTTAATAACATACTCTTTTCTCTAGCTAACTTTATTGTAAGAATATAGTGTATAATACATATAACATATAAAATATGTGTTACTCCAATGATTTATATTATCAGTAAGGCTTTCTTTCCGTTTACAGTAGCTATTAGTTAATTTCTTATAGAGTCAAAAGTTATATGTAATAGTATGCTAAGCGGAATAAGCCAGTCAGAGAGAGGTAAGTATCACATAATCTCACTCATATGTGGGATCTAATAAACAAATTAAACTGATGAACAAAATAGATCCAGAGACATAGAAGCATGGAACAAACTGTGGAATCTCAGAGGGAAAGTGGGTGTGGGTGGGTGGGTAGGAAGATATCAGCCAAAGAATAAGTATGTATATATTCATAACCCATGGACACTGACAATAGGGTGGTGAAGGTCTGGGGTAGGGGTTGGGGAAAGTCTATAAGGAGTCAATGGGAAAAAGGGGGACATATGTAATACTTTCAACAATGAAGATTTTTTAAATTATATTTAGATTTTGACTTTGAAGGGAATCAATTCCCCACCCCCCACCCCACACACACACACACACATTGTTCAAGGGACACTTTTACACACACGCACACACACATTTTAGGGGTGGGCAAAAGTAGGTTTACAGTTGTTTATATGGAGAATAATACAATAATTGATAAATAATAATACAAGAATAAACTGTGATTTCCATACTCATGACTATAAACTCTGTGAATTCCCTAAAGAATGAGAGATAGATACATAGATGATAGATAGATAGATAGATAGATAGATAGATAGATAGATAGATGGAACGTGTATCTATGTTCTTGGGACTCTCTCTTTTTAAAATACATGTAGATTTAGATTTCTCAAGTTGGGGAATTTATAGGAAATCTACTGCAGTATAAAAAATATCAGAATTTGTGTTCAAATCCCAAAGTCTAGTTCCTAATTTACTGCTAACTAACTGTGATTATGGCGTTTCTCTGTCTTTGTCTTCTCATTTCTATCATCCTGATACCAGTATGATACTATTCCCAGGGAAAGTTATCTTGATACTTTTAACTTTTCCTACTGGATTATATATTCCAAGTCTAAAGTCATTATTCATGCACTCAAAGAATAATAGAATTCTAGGTCTTGGAAGGAGATCATTTAAACCAATTTCCCACCTTTCTCACCCTCAGTGTCCGTTGAGAAAACAGAGGTCCACAAAGTTTGGCTTGTTGAAGGTCATGTCAGACGTTTATGTTGAAATAAGCATTGGAACCTAGAACTCCTAACATCTAGAACACGACCTTGACCTATCTCTCAAAGTGATGATCCACATTATCCCCAATTCTCACTCTCCTGTGGTCCTAAAACCCATGTGACTTTGGGCAGGTTTGGGAATCAGCCTCTACTTGTTTTTTTTGTCTTCTCCGTACATAACTCTGTTGGAAATAATGTATGCTGAGGATGGGGGGGAGAGAGATGGCCATTGCCCTCTATCTCTGGTCCCTTGGGGAATTCAGCATGAAGTCGTGGTGTTCTTGGTGCCACCTCTAGTGACTTAGGGTTTGCTTAAGAAAGACCGTGCTCCTTATTCCTCCCTTCGTTCATATTCTTTACTCTAAACTCCAGTTTCAAAACCAGACCCAGATATAGTGATGTGTGATTATAAAGGAAGAGGATCAACTTCAGTTCTGACATGTATTTGCACCTCCTGGGGTTTTAAACAAACAAAACGAGTGTTCATTGCTGATTCATGTTTTGCTTTTGGTCCCTAGATCTTTTTCTGCTGCAGTCACATGACATGCACCATGGTGGCTTTCATCATATAATGCATTCTGGGTTCCCCTAAATCCTAAAGCACTTTGTAAAAATAAAACCATAGGTCTCATTTTTGTGATGAAGAGAGCAAGGCATAGAAAGATTTTACAAAGTGATACAACAAATAAAGGAGGAAAGAGAATCCAGGATCATTTTTTTTTCACTCTCCATTAAATGATACTCTCTCTTATGCTTTTCTGTTGTCAGAAGCCCTCTCTACATTCTGTATTGTTGGGTCATCATCTCCTATAGTTTGCACAATACGGTGTATTATGGATGGCTCACAAAGCCGCAGAGATGAATTCTTTATAATGGATTTATTCTTTTCCATTTTTTGTCATCTTTGGGCTTAATAGAAATGGTTCAGCATGTTATATTGTGTGATCTCTTCCTAAATAGATAAAAGATTTCTGTGTTTTGAAGGAAACATTTATGTTGGTTAATTTGCTGCATTGCCTGCAGGAACGTTGGTCTGCAGGAGGAAAACAACTGTTTCCTGACAAGCCTCTCTTTAACTCTGCCAGAAACTCTTACTTTAGCAGTAAAATGAGGAGAACTAATCCATCAGCAATTACAGAATGGCATCTACCGGAACGTTTCCCATCCCTCAGACACATCTGAGACTGTGAGACACGGAGGTGTCTCTCCTTAGATGAAGAAAGGCTCTTACTTCATTCCCTTCCCAGCTCCTAGGCCACAGCACTACAGTTGGAGTGAGCACGCAAATGTGAGCACAGGCATTTTCTCCCTGGATATAAAGGTCCCGCCTGCTCTTTGCGGAGCCGTGGGTCTAACTATAATAGAAAGAGAATGTGCGCTTTCCTGTAAGAAATTAAAGCCACTGTCCACCATGTGCAAAAGACTGTGAAATTGAAAGTGTGTCCCTGGAGTGGATAAAAATAATAATAAGTGGCAACTCAAAAACAGACTGCTGGCAAATAATCGATTATCTCCTGAATTACGATACAAAACTTCAGTTCATTTTGCCAGCCTGTAGGGGAAAGAGTGCCCACACAGGAGGCCGTCAGCTTAGACTGGGAGTTGTTTTCAATTACTTTCGGGGTCCCTCCATGTAAACATCAAGGGGCCGTCGAGCTCGTGTGACGCAGTGTTGGAGCTCACGTAAGTGGTTTGCTGAACTCGCTATGAAATAGCAAACCCATTCAAAAAAGAAATCTATTGCCTGATTCATCTTGGTGGTGATAGTGTTGACTCACATAGCTTAATTTTTAAACCTGGGCTAACAGTTAAACTTTCCTAAAGATTGAAGACAGGTTGAGTAGAGTTTTGCTGGGGCAGCACTATTTTATGAACTCAAGTTGAATCTGTTTGGCCTCCAGATAGATTTAGAGCTGGTTTAAGAAGAGGAAAACAGGAAAAGCAATGATGTTTTACTACTGGCTGCTCATATAGATAAAATGAATGGAAATTTAGATTGTTTTGGAAGGATACCTGTGATTAATAATAGAGGGGAAGTGCTAATGGCTGGCTGGCTGAGGTTTTTATGTCAGAAAAATTTTAAGTGAACCATAACATGTATATGTGGGAATTTAATAAACAATAAACAATTTGGATAACTTTTCAGAAATGTAGGCCCATGGAAATATACAAAAGTATTCAGCATCTCTGTAACTGAAGACAAGTATCATAGATGAAGCGGTTTTGGAGCCCAGCTGAAGGAGAGACTAAAGGGAGGAAATATTACAGCGGAATGATCGTCAGTTCTCATTGCCCTTGATTACTTTTTAAAATGGGGAGAAAACTTGCCATCTTCAAAATCATACCAGGCGTTAAGTCCCCTTAGTATAGATGCAGGAGATGAGTCCCTTTGGTTAATGAGGGTCATTCTCCTCCTCCAGGCAGGCAGTCCTGATTACACCCAGCCTGTCTCCTATCATCACGAATACACATGCACATGCAGGTCACTGCACCCATTTACTGAGAAGGACATAGATGCTAACTTTTTACAAGGACATACAACTAATAACTGGCAGTACTGGGGTTTCTCAAGGCATGTTTAGTCATTAAAATACCTTTGTTACAACTCATAAGTCACTTTGTGTATAGGACAAAGAGAATACTCTTTTTTTAACTGACATTTTAAATCATAATAGTTCTTCAACAACTTGTGACCTTACTCTTCTATCATGTACTTTTAAAAAAATTTTAAACCTTTATTGTTAAAAATAGTACATATGTCCCCTGTTTCCCCCATTGATCCCTTCTAGCCCCTCACAACCCCCCCACCTCAGGCCTTCACTACCCTATTATCTGTGTCCATGGGTTATGCCCATATATGCATACAAGTTCTTTGGTTAATCTCTTCTCTCCCTCCTCCCGCCCCCGCCTTCCCTCTGAGATTCCGCAGTCTGTTCCATGCTTCTATGTCTCTGGATCTATTTTGTTCAACAGTTTATTTTGTTCATTAGATTCCACATATGAGTGAGATCATGTGATACTTGTCTTTCTCTAACTGGCTTATTTTATTCTTCATTTGTTCTTCAGCCATTCTTTAAAAAATACTTTAAGTAGTTAAAACATACTTATGTTTTAAGAAGGAGGAGGAGAAGGGAAAGAAGAAATTCAAAAAACACCAAGGAATATATGGTGAAATATGTCTACATCTTTCCCTGCTCCGTGGTTTCCTGCCTTGGTGGTACTCATTTTTCCAATATCTTAGGTTTTCTTCCTACATTAAAGATTTCTTGTATACACAAATGTTTTTTCTAATCCCCACCTAAGGAGATGTTTATTGATTTTAGTGAGAGAAAAAGCGAGAGAGAGAAACACAGATGTGAGAGAGAAACATGGATCTGTTGCCTCTGGTATGTGCCCGACTGGGAATCGAACTTGTAGCCTTTTGGTGTAGGGGACAATGCTCCAACCAATTGAGCCACCCTGCCAGGGCTACACAAATATTTCTGTATATATTCGCCCCACACTTTCCTGGTTTACATAGATGGTAACACACAATATGTACAGTTTTTCTTTTTTAATATATTTTTATTGATTTCAGAGAGGAAGGGAGAGGGAGAGAGACAGAGAAACATCAGTGATGAGAGAGAATCATTGATTGACTGCCTCCTGCATGACCCCTACTGGTTATTGAGCCCATAACCGGGCATGTGCCCTGACTGGAATCGAACATTGACCCCTGGTTGGTAGGTCGACCTTCAACCATTGAGCTACACTGGCCAGACAACCCACAGTTTTTCTTATTGCTCTTTTCACTCCAGCTATTAGCAGACTCTAGTGGTGTCCCACTAGTCCACCAGAGGTGAAATTATTTGCTGTGTTGCAGTATGAGAGGCTGCATGAAATTAAGTCTGGACTTGGCTCTTTCTCAACTTGTAAAGGATAGAATATTTTCTCTTTGTATCTCACAGGCATTATTAATTGATATGTTGTCAGCACTTCCATAAATATTTCTATGCTGTAGTGATTTTTCTCATTGAAATGTATGCTGTGACAATTCAGCACATTTCTCTACCGATTAGATCAGATACGCTCAGTGAAAAGAGAGGGAAGCAACTCTTACTAGGTACATCAGTTCTTTGGTGTCTAAATTACATTATGCTGCATTGAATACTATATGAAAGTTTGGAATAATGTAGCATTACAGAACTATTTAGGCCACCCAGAGGCCTTGTGAAACTGAAAAATCTCTGAAGAGGGAGTCGATTCTTTTTCTACAATAACATCAAAACTGTGGCTAGCTATTTTTCGCTTAATCCTTTTTAAAAGACATATTGCAATATCCCACTTTCTTTTTTTTTAATATATTTTATTGATTTTTTACAGAGAGGAAGGGAGAGAGATAGAGAGCTAGAAACATCGATGAGAGAGAGACATTGATCAGCTGCCTCCTGCACATCTCCCACTGGGGATGTGCCCGCAACCCAGGTACATGCCCTCGACCGGAATCGAACCTGGGACCTTTCAGTCCGCAGGCCGACGCTCTATCCACTGAGCCAAACCGGTTCTGGCATATCCCACTTTCTTTATTGGTAATTTTCTTGTTCATTAGTACATTGACAATTACATTTATGGGTTTTGAAGTTTATTTTCCATCTTGGTGTTTTGATAACATGACTGAAATTGGGATTTAGTACTATGCAGAGTTGTTAGACATACTAGGAGTTTCAGTGACAATCTGATAATTTAAGAAAATGAAAAATTTCATCTGATTTTTGTTACCCAACAACTGATAACAATCGAATTACCATTGTAAGAAATACTTCTAAAAAGTTAGTCTATTCTCTTTTTTAAGTGTATGCTTACTTTTATTTTAAAAACTGCCAAACTATTTTTCCAGAATGGCTCTACCATTCTGCACTCCCACCAGCAACCTATGAGAGATTGTTTCTCCTCATCCTTGTCAGGATTTGATATTTTCATTGTTTTCTATTTGCCATTCTAATACGTGTATGGTGGTTTCTCCTCGTGGTTTTAGTTTGCACCTCCCTAATGGCTATCCTCATTAGTGAAGTACTTGTTCAAGTCCTTTAGCCACTTTTTTTCTTTGCCCATTTATTGTATTTTTTCCCTTTTTATTCCGTTCTGCATATTCTTTATCTGTTCCAAATACAAGTCCTTTTTCTGATATGTGGCTTGGAAATATTTTATCTGTCTGTAGATTGTCTTTTCATTTTCTTTTTTAATTTAAATTCTTTATTGTTTAAAGTATTACATATGGAATACTTTTGCCCCTTGGTTATTCCTACACCCACACCCCTCCCCCCAGCACATGCCCTCACCCTCCTACTGTCTGTGTCCATTGGTTATGCTTATATGCATGCATACAAGTCCCTTGGTTGATCTTTAACCACCCCACCCACCCCACCCTCCCCTGACTTCCCTCTGAGGTTGGATGGTCTGTTCCATGCTTCTCTGTCTCTGGATCTGTTTTTGTTCATCAGTTTATGTTGTTCATTATATTCCACAAATGAGTGAGATCATGTGATATTTATCTTTCTCTGACTGGCTTATTTCACTTAGCATAATGCTCTCCAGGTCCATCCATGCTGTTGGGAATGGTAAGAGTTCTTTCTTTTTCACAGCAGTGTAGTGTTCCATTGTGTAGATGTACTACAGTTTTTTAATCCACTCATCTGCTGGTGGGCACTTAAGCTATTTCCAAATCTTAGCTATTGCAAATTATGCTGCTATGAACAGAGGGGTGCATATATCCTTTCTGATCGGTGTTTCTGATTTCTTGGGATATAGTCCTAAAAGTGGGATTACTGGGTCAAATGGTCTGTTCTTTATACTTTTCTATAAACCAGTGATTTCTCTCCCTCATAAAGTGACCAAAGCATTTCAGGCCACTTAAGATGATGTTCTCGTACTGACTCAAGGGACGTGTTTTTATTATAATTCACTTGGGTTTTATTTCAACATCTGGGCACAGCCCAGATGTATTCCTATGCTCCTCGGAGGCTCTCCTTGCCCATGAGTTTCCAGATCACATCTTCCAATTCAAAAGAGTATCTTGTTCTACCTCACACATGGAAATGCTCTTGGTAATGCATTTACAAAATGCTTTGAATATTTCTGACAGGATTTCCTAGAAATTTAGGTTGGCAATTGATGTTAACACATTAGTTCATCTCCGATATTGAACACGTGATAGCTATGACAGTAGGCCAGTGTGCATTCTGAATTCTTTCAGAGGCTCTAACCCAAAATATTACTTTTTCATTGGTTCTGTTCTGTTCTGTTTCATCTTCTCTCTCAATTTGTTTCCAAAAAGCTAACTTGGGTTTTTGAACAAAACTGTTAAACTTATTTATCATTCCTTTTCTAGATTTTTTTTTTTTGCAGAATGGCCATAGAATGTCTAGGTACTTAATAAGAAAAAGAAAAGTGTGAACTTAGAGAAGGATGCATTTGTGGGTATAGGTGATGTGGTTGTTTTGACTCCTTTCTGGGCTGTGAAGCCATATGTTGCGCACAGGGAATTGTTGAGTGAATGTTCAAGAACACTCACAGCATAATGTATGTTAGGCCTGGAAGAATCGATGCACCTCTAAGAGTTGGTTCACTCTCTTCTCACTGGTGGCACATGAGGACAAGTGAGAGAGAAAGGGGCGGTGTTTCCCAAGAAGGGCTGTTAATATGCTCAGTGTGCCCATGTGCCCTGAGGCTAGATCCTTGGATTGTCAGAGCCTGAGTCCTAGTGTTTAGTCCTCATATATAGAGGCAGAAATCCCCCAAATGGCCCTGTGAGATGGCTGGGCAGTTCCTCTACTTTTTAAGAAATAAGTTACCTGCCACCAGTAATGGGCTCCCTAAGACTACCTTATGAATATCTCTTCCCCTGAGGACAAATTATTCTTCCCGAGAAAGAGAGTACCAGGATCTCTTACTTAAAGAAAAAAAAAGTCTGATGGTGATTTTCTAGTCCTTTAGTAGCTCCTACAGTTTGTTTCCTCTCAGGCAGCCCCTGGAATAAGCTAATAGTGTTGTTACTCCCAGCTTGAAAGTTTATATTAAACCTAGAAAATGATCTCAGCTTTCATTTCATTTTTAAGCTTCCAAAATTACCATATATATCTAAAATTTTCAGAATCTCAAGTTGAATACATGTACACTGTAACTTCTATTACATATTTGTGAAATCTTTTTATTGAAGTCTGAATAATTCTCTTACTTTATACGTTATTTGGCATGACCCACTAAAAATGTGTAGTAAGAGATTCTGCCTCCCTGTTACCATCATAGTCCAGCTAAGTGAAAGAACTCATTGCTGGTTCCACAGAGACTTCATAAGCTTCTCTTAGTTACACTAGTCTTCTCCTTTGTCTATGTGACTATGTAGTGCTCCTCATGAATTTTCAGTTTTACTCAACAACCATACATGCATACGCGCATGCACATACACACACACACACACACACACACACACACACCCTCTGCCTGACATCCTGATCCCTGACATACTCCAATATTATGCAAGGATGTACCTCTTCTGGCATCGTCTATGCATTTTATGCCAAAATATTGCATTGGAATGTATCAGTGGTTATGTTTCCAGGCTGGCCATTGACATTTGCAAAACTATTGTATCATCCCTCATGTGTTGAGAGTGAGGAAGACCCATAAAACAGAATTCTATGATGGCTTCAAATTGAGCTGAATAAAAACCAATGGGATTAGGGGGAAAGGTGGTTTTGACATCAAAATAGCAGTACATTAACATCCTCATTGGTGATATTATCTTTTTTTTGGTGTTTTCTCTCTCTTCAACATTATAGGGAATGCGATATGTCTAGGCACTCATTTATATTTTGGGGTGGTTTTTTTTTTCTCCCTGAATGGGGTCTAGTAAAGCCAGATTCTTTGGGTGGATAGAAAAAAAACACACAGTTTTCTTATTGTTTGCTTTCAGTCAATTGGACTTTTAAACATGGCCTTCTTTCTGTTTTCCATTTACAATATATACCTGCTTGCCCATATACCTTCAGATCAATGAAAGAGAGGATATTTAAAAGTATCTGTAGTAGCTAACAGCTGGAGTCATGCCAGGCTTCTTTACATTTTAAATTCTTCCTGAGCTCTAAAGGTAGATGAGGCCAACTTTCCTTTGGACTCAGCAGGCGAGTTTTACTATGATAAGAATATTGCTATTTTAAAAAGCAGCTCTTGACAATCTAACTCCAGAAAGCATTCCCACCCTGTGAATTAGTACAGAGGCGCCTGCTTCCTTATTGATGAAACAGTGAAAAATAATACCCGTTAGAAGCAATTGTAATTTTGGTGGCTTAACTTCTGACTCCTCAGTAGATTTCTAACCCAATCTCATGTCAGATCTAGGGTCCCTTTGTCTCTGATTGATTGGCCATGGAGGCAATCTAATCTCAAGGTTAGCACACAACAGAAATTTGGCTTGATGAACCCCTCTAGGAGTGGGGTGTAACTTGGTTGGCAACAACTAAGGGCTGGATTAGCTCTAAGCACAAGTTTAGTCTTTCATTTTATGCTTTTATGGGGTACCTTACTATTTTTCTCACTCTTCAATTATAGCCATAAAAATTCACTTTTAATCAGTTCTGTTTGTTTTATGGTGACATGTCACAGTGTTTGCTGTACAGCTTCTGGGTATTTAGAACTCTTGGTATTCAATAAACAGTGTGAGGTGATCATTCATCACCATCAAAAAAATGTTATGCAGCTCAAAAATGATCTCTGGATATCTCTAAGGGTGAGTCAGCAACCAGGAGGTAATACTAATTAATTAATCAACTATCTATATTAACTAACTAATAGTCTTATAGATTTACTTATTTTGGAGGTGAATGATCTTGATATCCCCTTTTGTAGCTAACAATAGTTATGTATCTAATTATTTGCAGAAGGAAAACTACAATTATGTATTCATAATCTGAATCATGTGATTCAAAACAGTGTTCTTAGCCCTGATCTAATGTGGTGTTGTTGAAAGAGCTGTAACAAAAGATGCTGAAGAAGCAGTGAAAGTCTCCTTAGTTCAGGTCACTCATTCTGTAATTTCCTCCAGAATATTAGTAGGTCCTGAAATGTCTTTGCTGCCTGCAGTGTTTAGGCATTATCTTTGCAAATGTAGTTCTCAGTGTGTGTGTGTGTGTGTGTGTGTGTGTGTGTGTGTGTGTTATGTTTCATTGTAGGAGTCAGTATAAACATTAGAGTTTAAACCACCTATTTCTCTCTGAGAAACCAAGTTATATGTGGGAGTGAAATAGTATCGGCCTCAAGAGTCTGGATATATAAATATATACTGGTTTTCCAATACAACATATCAAAATGGATTCATCAGTCATGAATTATAAAAATGTGATTACCTTTTTCAGTAAGGAGGATGTGATTAGTTACAAAACTGGTGGTAGAATTTGATGCGGGAGGATAAGAACAGGAGGGAATGTGGTGTATCTGTTGTTTCCAAACAGTGTATATCATATTTCTAATGTCAACTGGAAACCTATCATGCTACTAGTCACAGTTTCTGTTATACCGCTTACCACAGTATCTAATAATTTGTTGTGTTCTTGTCTCCAACATTGGACTATGAAGTTTTTAAAGTTATCTCTGTACCTACAGAACCTGGCAAACATTGATGCTTAATACATATATGAGTTTGTTAAATAAATAGTTAGGAGCCATTAGGGCTACCAGCTCTATCCAATTATGGTTTGTCAAGTGTTGGCTACTTCAGCTTGAGGGAAGATAACGGCCTGAGATACCATACTTTCTAGTTGTAAACCAGTTCTTAGAAGAATAAAAAGTCTCTCGAGTATGTACTATGTATGTGTGTGTAAATATTTACATATATTTTAACACAAGGCATGTTTTAGCATGAAGTCCTATGATAACAGAGCTGGTGAACTCATATTAGAGGCCCCTGGTTCAACCTCTCATCCCAGACTGGAACGCCATCTATAATTTATCAGTCTCCTGCTGGAACTCTCCTCCTTTGTGAATTAATAAAATATCCCACTTCTCTCTTTTCTCACATTTTAAGTAAAATGATTAAGTGTGAGGGCTTGTGAAAAATAGGCATAAAGACCAGCACATAATGGAGGTTTCTTCTCTTGTCTTTCCACTTCCTTTTTACCAAGCAATCCTAATCGATTTCATGCTGATCTGCTTGGTACTTAGACATTAAATACAACACTGAGTTATACCATAATTCATATTACTAAGATTAAAAGTGGATCCCAACTACCCTAAAAAAATAGTTATCTATAATTGAGCATTAGTTCTCTTGAGTATCTGAAACCCTGATTATTAAGTGTCACTAGGTTCGGCAATAACACATCTTTTCAGAGCACAACTAGTGCTAAGTACTGTGCCAAAATTAATGCCGAGTAACGGTATTCTTGCCTATAAACAATTACAATTTAACAAGTACTTTTGATCATTCCCATATACTCCCCCTTTACATACAACTTATTATACAGTATATTAAGTATTGCACAGTATCCTGTTCAGGATTCAGTAATGTAATCTCTGTAATAATTCTATAAATGGAATGAATTCAATGATAGGAGGTGGGGATAAAAATAACAGTTAAAGAAATTATGGGAAAGCTCCTATTTTCCACTTTAATCCTGACCCTCAAGATTATTCACAGGTCAAAACGAGACCTGTGGACACTGTGGCTTTCAGATTCTTCTTATATTCAGATTAGCTCTTGGTTTCAATTTAGAAGACATCTGTATAACTTAAGCCCACAGCCATAGGTTGTTTAGATAACATTAGACATAGACCTTAAAAGCATCCTGGTGCTTATATAGTAATTTCAAAGAAAAGAAAGTGTCTGTAAAAACATGGTCCTAAAAAAAAAAGAAGAAGAAAAAACTCCTGAAAAGTAAATTTCTGTCATACACAATCTATTTTGCCTTTTGCACTGACTTCCATCTTATAGATAGAGATTCATTGGTGAGGGACAGGAGTTACTTTGAATGGACTGAAATAACATAAATATTTTAAAATAGTATACTTAAAATAGATAACTTCAATATATAACATTAGCAATGATATTTTAAAATATTAATACTAATGTCTTAAGGTAATCAATAAATCATAAACTGAAACCATAATTTGGTTCTGGAAAAATTGATAATGTTATTGTCATACAATTTTATCCATCACAGAAGCAGCAATATAGGAAACCTTAAATAAAACCAAATATTCCCTTCAATTTTATATCCAAAACTTAGGTCTAAGGCCAACTCGTGAATATTTCTCACGCCATAGCAAGTAATCAGTTCCTATATGCACTACCAAGTGTGTGTTTTGCTAAAATCACTCTTTCCTCCAACTTCTCATTTTTAAACCTATAAAACAGGAATGATAATTACAATTGAGTTTGTCTGGGAACCAGTGAAAATTACTCATCAAATACAGATTTTTTTAAAATTGTAGATTACAGGGTATGGAGGTTCAAAGGGTATTTGTGAGGCCCAGAGATGGGAGTGGGAATAATTCATACTTTTCTTCTTTAACAAGGAAAAGTACATGAACTTCTTTAGCAGAACATATGCTAACTAACCAAAGCAAGAATTTTAACTGTATCCATTTAAATTGAGATATTATGTTATTGCCTAAATTTGGGTGAATATATTTGCTCATGGTAATTTGAGAGCAGTCAATTTATCAATGTATCTAATTTTTTGGTAAAATATGTTAAAACATTAAAGAAAAAACCTATCCCTAATCACAGATTTTCTAGGTTTATTCTTAACATTTTCATTTGGTGAAGTGTGTGTGTGTGCGTGTGTGTTAGTTAATGGATCTTTTCCTGTCACCTTTGTCTCTTTTGTGGAATTCTCTTCTCTAAATTGCCTGACACTAAGTGATATAAAATTTTAAATATAGGCAGAAAAGCTGTTATTTTTTATTTAGCTTTTACTGGGTAATGGAATTTTGTGACAAGATTATTTGCTACAATGTTATTTTGTGTCTTGATTAGTATTCTTTGTAAAGGACCCCAAGATATGTGTATAAAAGGTGCTATGTGAGATGTGAATGGAGGGGCAAATGACCTTCATTCAAACAATAGCCAAGTAATTATTTACCAAGTTTTAAGCAATTTGAACTGCCTCACTGGAGGTATGACAATAGTAATTGTGGATGTCCTTAAAGGATAGCTGTACACATTTTGATCAGTGAATACCCCAAGTTTTGCTTGAATTAATTTCTTTAAAATTGGCATTTTAGAAACTTTTTGAGCAACCCTAATCTGCTGGGTGTCTTAATACTAACAATAACATGGTCTAGTGTTGTACTTCCTAAGTGTTTGCCTAGGATGATGTACTACCTTGCTATCAAAGGTCTCTTAAATCTCCTAAACAGAATGAATTGAGCTTAGAGGTGCTGCCAATTATTATAGCTGTTTGAGTCACACAGTGGCCACCATCTGTTTTAACATGTAAACTTTCTTAGTAAAGGTTTGCTCTCATTTTTGCAAGCGTTACATTTTTCTTACATAAAGAACATAAAAATTGACAAAATATTTAAGCTCCCCTTACCAGGCAACCCCATAGCTCTGTCATCACCCTTCTTCAACCACAGTGCATCTCCCCAAATCACTTACTTTCAAAAGTAGTTAAAAGCTAGAACTTCTTCTGTTTTCAAACTAAGTCAAACTCAGAACCCCAAACTATAAAATGAGGAAAAGCAATGATAGGAGAGTTTTAAGTCTTTAGCATTTGCCAGAAAATAAGTAACTGAAGTATCCATGAAACATCTTCTGTTGGGTCTGTGCAGACCCTTGGGTTCCCAGTTGAGCCCAGTTTGAAAATCACCAGGCTGTCCACAGGGCTTATAGCTCTTTAGAGTAGAAATTATTCCTTTAGTTCCTGTCACAATGTTACAAGGAAATCAGTAGCTAACTGAAAACTTCCTCATCTAGAATTTACTTCTCTAGCTACCCCAAACATTAAACTTTGTTAGAAGACACAAACCTTGTTCACAGGAATGCCTGCAAAGTCTCACGGAGAAGCGGTCTTCTCTTTCCACACAGATCATATAAGCTTTATTTATTATGTTTTCTGTGCCTACTAGAGACAAGAGACAGCCTAATTGCACACGACAGAAACAGAAAATAAGTAAAAATCAGAAGGAGAAAATAAATACACAGGGAAGGACAAAAGTAGGTTTACAGGTGTTTGTATGGAAAATATCAATAATTAATAAGTAATAATACAAGAATAAACTCTGTGTTTCCTGCACTCACAATTGTAAACCTACTTCTTCCCAACCCTATATATGTATGAAATTTGGGGGTCATTTTAATACAGAATCAAGTAATCCTACATGTCTCCAAGTGCATATTCTATTACAGTACATTGCACTTCAATGTAGATATCAGTAACAATGATGAATAATAATTAAAACAGGCTAATAATGGTGCATATTCTATTTTAAAACTATGGATATGTTTCAGAATGATTTTCATCACAAATAATTAATTGTCAAGCTTCTCTGTGTGTCAGTCTTCCTTTCTTCTTCCCTCCCTCCCTCTTCACAGGCTACATGGGATGAGTACATTGAGGCCATAAAATCAAATATATATTCAATGTCTGGCTTTTCCACCTTGTAGTTTCATGACCTTGGGCAACAATGTTACTCAAACTCTCTTTGTCAGTGTAGTGATGAGGTTTCATGAACAAGTGGTGTGCAAATTAGTTAGTACTTAATAGATGTTATTTTTCCATTCCCAACAGTGATAAGCTGGAATTACACTTTATCATCTTCTAAATTTCCTCCTGTAAACCCACTATTCATGCCATGTTACCCTTAGCTTAATTTTTGGTTATGTATTGCTGCTCAACAAATCACCCCAAAACTTAGTAGCTTTAAACAATAACGATTTACTCTTTTTATGATAATGTGGGTTGACTGGGCACAACTGAGCAGTACTTCAAGGTGATATTGGCGGAAGCTGCAGTCATGCTAGAATGTCACTCATATGCCCGGTACCTTGCAGGATGCAGGGAGGCGGAGCTCAGCTGGGACGCTGCTCAGGCCTCTTCCTCTCACTGTCTTCTCCACCTGGCCTCTCTCTTCAGCTGGCCTCTCTCTTACATTAAAGATTAGCCCCCCAGCCCCTAAGTATAAAAGCTGATGACTGGAACTGGCTTCTTCTGCTCATTCTCTTGGGAAAAAGGCATGAGGATCTGACTCAGATCACTGTGGGAAAGGACTGAAGAAGGCTGGGATGTGTGGCTCCTTAGAGGATATTTTGGAAATTAGCTACCACAGTATTGTTTTTCCAACTCTTTGTCCCTGACGTGTTGCCATGATTTAGGTAGCAGTCTAGGAGAGTCCTCTTTATAATTGTGCTTTAATTTGAAAGCAAAGAATGCTGGTAATTGTATGGGTATCGACATGTGAGATGACAGGCATGGCTCTAGCTTTAAAACAGTTTGTTCCAATGTTGAGGAATAGAGCATCCATTTAAGAATATACTTGAATTAAGTGCTGTATTATTTATATAGGATTTGTTTTAAAAATTTTTTTTTTTTTTTTTTAAACATTTTTTTAAGTGTGTATTTCTTTTTTTTTTTTTTTAATATATTTTATTGATTTTTTACAGAGAGGAAAGGAGAGAGAGATAGAGAGTTAGAAACATCGATGAGAAAGAAACATCGATCAGCTGCCTCCCACACATCTCCCACTGGGGATGTGCTCGCAACCCAAGTACATGCCCTTGACCGGAATCGAACCCGGGACCCTTCAGTCCGCAGGCCGACGCTCTACCCACTGAGCCAAACCGGTTTCGGCTGTTTTAAAAAATTTAACAAAGAAACCTACCAATTGGGTGTTAGCACCATAAGTAAGAGTCCTACAAAATGTGGCTGGAGCAAAAAGAATGGGAAAGTATTTTGCAGTTAAACCCCAAACAAGAATGTTTAGGATGTGGGAGCACTAAAGATCGATTACCATCGCTTTCTAAATTATTCAGGTGGTTAATTTTTGATGTACAAAAGAAAAGCGCATATGTCTTCAGTGCTTCCACGAACTTATAAAGCAGCGGCTCGACATTTTTGAGTGAGGAACCTCTGCAAATCAGATGGACCCTCTTTCTAGAAAATGCACGTAAGCTCTACATTTTGCCCACAGTGTAAAGGTTTACAGATACACTCAGATGCTTCCATGAACCCCAGGCTAAGAACCCTGTATTGTAGAGGTCATGAAATCCCTAATGACAGGGAAAATAGGTTTCTCTTGATATTTTATTTCCCAAGACAAGACTTACGTTTCCCTCTCGCCTAGACAATAGCCATTGCCTTGATTCTATTAGGAAGATTCCACCCACTCCACTTGAGGGCCAAAAGCAAAAGAACAACCAAAAATAAAATCCCATAGTTGCATTTGGATTCACTTTTGCTTTTGCTTTTGATGGTGACTTCCTTGTGGAATAAAGCAGGGAAATTTATATTTCAAAACTGGGTATAGGTACAGCTCTTTGAGGGCAAATCATAGTCTCTTCTTTTCTGCCTGCCTGTGCCTGAGTGTGTGTGTGTGTGTGTCTGTGTGTGTGCGCACGCGCGTCTCTGCCACTTTTTCTTTGGCTTTTGCACTCACCTATCATACTTTCTTGTCTCTTAGGCACCCACATTCTCCCAGTCTCTTTGCATGTCTCTCTTCCACTTTGTCTCCCTTTTTACATGTCTACTAGTACGTACCTAAGCACATGTATTTCTGACATAAACATATTTCTATGTACCTCACAGGGTGCTGGTGACAGTCAAATAAGATGATTAAGTACTTTCAAATTATAGTAACTTTCACAGTGCACATTTATAGAAATAGTTCTTATTTTATTGGATTTGTTACTGAAAAGCAATTAAGTTGCAGTGGAAAAACATAGAACTGGGTGTCGGGAGATTTAGGCTCCAGTCCTGCTCTTGCTCCACTTGCTGTGCTGGGGGAGGCCAGGCTGTGCTGGAGTCTGTTTCTTCAGGAATGGCAGGCAACGCTTACATTAGGTGAGCTCCGGGGCCCTTTTCAAACTCTATTTTTCCTTCCATTTGTATCTCTAATCTCATGAACTGGGGAGAGGTGAGGTTTTCCCTTATTTTTGTCACATTAAGAAACAATTCTTGGGTGCTTTGATGCCAGTGGATTATATGTACCTAATTAATTGCACACATGAACCCTTCCTGCCTCTACAGCTGGTCTCTGGGGAGTGTGACCTCAGAGAACTAGATACCTCACTTTATTTATTTTTCACAACCAACAAAATAACAGCTTTAAAAAGCATTTACAGATTACATTCCTCTGGGGGCAAACTTTCCGGATGGTTGTACTTAGTTTTAATTGTGGAAGGTTGGGCTTCTATGTTTGACTAATCTATTTGATATACTGAATTCATCCAAAAAAGAGAGGGCCCTTTGTTCAAGCACTTTGGCGGATGGGCTTACGCCATTTGGTAACCTTTAGTGCTTTGTGTTGTAAATTGGAGAGCTCTCTGTGTTATTGCTAGGTTGGCTGGGATGCCTGTATCTATACCAAAGGGAACTGGGCTCCCATAACTGCGGCAATGTTTACTTCTTCCCATCAGTGTATCTGCTCTCTTTTCTAAAGTAATCACTATAATTACACTTCTGCAATGAGTTGTGTTTTATTGTGTCACCAAGCCTATCTGCTAAGCATCACTGTGTTTTTCTTATCTGAGCGCTCTCAATGGGGAAAGTGAGATGTGTTGGCAAGCCACCTTCAATCAAATTAATGTGAGATCAATGTATTGTCACCAGAGTTGGCAGCAATCCCTTTTTATCCTGTCCCAACAGATTGTTACATAACTGACCTAAAGTTTAAGTTTATAATGAAATGCTTATGTATATATATATATATATATATATATATATATATATATACACACTAATCCTTAAAAACAACACTAAAGTTTATTTTCTTATTACTTTCTACTTTCACTTTATTATCATTTCATTGAAACACACTACAGCTGTATTTTTGTAAAAAAAAAATGAAATGAGATAAAGTGCTCAGATTTATCATTATAAATTTTTTTACATACCAGGACTCCTGTGGCTTGAAAGTAAAATGTAGGTTATGAGCCCCTAATAACTTTTTAGCCTATTACTTTAGTATATGTTTTCAATGACATGCAGAAATTTCCAAGACATTTTATACTTTAGAGTCTCTGTTATAAGAGTTAATAACATGGCAACAATGACTTGTGACTTTAAAATACACATCACAATTCTCGGATCAATTTAGGTTTTGTAAACAAAAGGGGGATGCAGTAGAGCAAAAGCATATTTTATACGGTGGTGCTATATTTAGTCCTATAATATAGTTGAAAGTTTTTAATCAAATTCATTTATTCAATTTATATTGCTTTTGACTTGACAGTAAAGTAAAATTTCAACAATCTGAAAAGGGAGCTTTTCATCTATTTAACAAAAGCTACACATTACAAATTATAGATTTATTTTAATACAGTTATGAACAGAATTGATAAAAGTCATCATTCCCATCTTTAATTTGAAGTGGAAATTGGTATATGAGAGTGATCAATTTAAATATGCAAATGCAGGCCATGTTCTGGATATACTAATTATTTATTCTTACAGTTAAAATTTTTTGAAGGGTCAGCTCACATATACAAGGAAATTTTGTCCCCCAGGTATCTCATTTCATTTTTTTTTTACAAAAATACAGCTGTAGTGTGTTTCAATGACCTGGGCATACACCTTTTTTTATGTAACTGTTGAGCTTTGGACCCCATCACAGGTGTCTTTTAGGCATAATTGTAACTCAGACCTCCTATTCCATACAATAGTGCTATCATGTGAGTAAGCTTAGCCAGAGTAAACCTTAACCCTCTAGGTAAGCGACTTATATCATTCTGTGGACTCATCAGCAAATATAACTATTGCATTTAAAACGACACTTCTGTGAGAAGACCTACCTAAGGAACTCTTGGAAGGCAAACCATTCTTAACTTGTATGAGAGACTAATGACATCACAGTAGTATAATATTTTCATTTAATTTCTGAAACAATACCTAACATTAACCATAAAGTGCAGAAATGTCTCATTAAATTCCTCAGTGAAATATGCACATCACATTTGGATGAAGACAAAAAACTGCATAATGCTTCCCTTTTTAGTAATGGCCAACTTTTCCCTATAAGTGAGTGTGGAGTCATTAAAAACACAGCAAATGGAGAAAAAATTTATTATAAAATAATTTCTCCCTCCAAAGCTAAGACTATATTAATACATTTTGTATCTCATTTTCACAAAGTTGTGGATTATCAGAGATAAGGGTAGTAAGTAATCAGGGAGGATAACTAATGATTAACTAATGATTTCTGCTTATCACTACACTGATAAATTTAGTGTTGCTTACAGTTTACATTCAATTTCAAAGTTTGTTATACCATATGTAGTGATTAGTATTGCAATAATAAAGAGTAGATGGTTCTATTGGCCCACTCATTTACTTCCTTGTATAATTACAATTATGTTCACCAAGTCTGAGTTATTCTCAGATGTTTCTTTCCTTTTAGAACCTTTACTCAAGTTCATTATTTAAAGTAGACTCATCAGAAGAGACTGGTTAAGAAAAACATAGTTAGAGGCTCTGTTTTCTTGTAACTACAGCCAGCTTTACCTGAAGAGCCATTATTTCTGGAGCATGGCCATGTGTCATTTCCCAGGGAAAGGAAATGTCTTGGACAACAGGGACCTGCCCCCATACCCGCTAGGATGTGAGGAAGTGAGAATAAGGTAGCGGGTGCAGCAGCTTCTAGTCAATGAGACAAAGGATTCCTCTGTTAAGCATGGCTAAGCTCAGTATAACCTTGGGAGTGAGGATATGGTAGGAGAGGTACAGAATCCTGTCCAGGAAGCATAACACCCGATTGCCTTCTCCTAGTCTAATTTGCTATGCTACTTCCATCAACTGCAATTCATTTGACATATCTTGGCACTGTGGGTGTATGCTCTATACCAGCGGTTCTCAAACTGTGGGTCGTGACCCCTTTGGGGGTCGAACGACCCTTTCACAGGGGTTGCCTAAGACCATCGGAAAACACATATATAATTACATATTATTTTGTGATTAATCACTATGCTTTAATTATGTTCAATTTGTAACAATGAAAATACATCCTGCATATCAGATATTTACATTATGATTCATAACAGTAGCAAAATTACAGTTATGAAGTAGCAACGAAAATAATTTTATGTTTGGGGGTCGCCACAACATGAGGAACTGTATTAAAGGGTCGCGGCATTAGGAAGGTTGAGAACCACTGCTCTATACTATTAGCATATTTTCCTCTGCATGCTATTGCTTAGTATTCAAAATGGGGAGTGTTTCTCTCATTCTGCACAGATGTAAAGTGTTCTGGTCACAAATGCTAGGGCCCTGTTTGAATGGGAAACCAATCGCATTTCCTACCACAATTCCACAGTCCTCATGATCAAGGCATACTTCTTTCTTTCCCTGAACATACCATATCCTTTCAAACTGGAAAGCCTTTACATGTAGTATTCCATCTCTCTAGAATGCTACTTTTTGATACTATAAGATTTTGATTACTTATTCATCCGATATACAATTAATGAGGACCTGTTATGTGCCAATAAGTGTGCTAGCTCCTGGTGTTATAAAGATTAACTATATTCAGTATCTGCCTTTGAGAACTAAGAGATCTGCTGGTAGAATCTACAACCACTCTATTCTGCATTAGTAGGTGTTCTTTCCTTTGAGTACCCATGCTGTTTTATACTTTCTAGGTGATCTTAGATAAGCAGACAAACACTCTTCTACTTTCCCATTTCTCTAATTCCTAGAGTTAGTTTCTTAGCATAACATTTAGGGTTACCATAAGCTAACTCCATTCGTATATGAGAAAACAAATGATCAAGGGTTAAGTGAATACAACTAATTAGTAGAGTAGAGACTAATTACCCAGACTTATTTACTCCTGTATTTGGCATTGTTGTCACTGTCCCACAGGTTTTACAAGTATTTCCATAAGCTTTTGGAAGCAGTCATGATTTCTGTTGGATCACTAGGGTGCTAGTCATTAACATCAGCCTAGCCTAACAGTGTGTGAAACTAAACCATAATGGCTGGAGAATAAAGGTACTTTCAGAAAATAAACTTTCAATGGGTATTTCACATACTGGGAGTCATGATTCAGCCAATCCCAAGTGATCTAAGCCAGAATATTCTATAGTGACAGAGAAAGAATATTTCATGCACCCCAAATGACACCTAAATGATTCTTATCAAATTAGGTTGGTATTTGATTATACCATAACAGAGTGTTCTTACTGTTGAAACACATCATAATTAATGGATTATGTTACAAATATTCGTGGCCTGGATGGTCAAGAAAACATGGGTTCTAGAAACACATGGACTTAAGACTTTACTAGACTTTAAGTGAAACATGAATGATAAGCTCATCCCTACTTGTAACACAGCCCATAGTATAATTCTGAAGAAAATACTTTGTAATAACTGAATCTGATTTATTTTAAGGGCACCACCCATGGGATTTACTGCCATTATAATCCTATCGCAATCCTATTTTTGTTTTGCTCATCAGATTTCCAGCTCCTTTGCTCCTGGGGGACTATATTTGAAATTATGATTATGTTCCAGGGTGTGGATTTTTAATTTTCTGAAAAGGTGTAAAGCACCCAGGATTGGATAGCGGAAGGCTCTTTGGGCTGATGCAGGAGGTCTTGGTTCTCTAATCCTGGTTTGGCTGCTGCTGAGATGTAAGAACTCTGGACCTCAGCCTCCTCAAGTGAAAGATGAAGGGGCTGAACTAATGGCCTCCAAAGTCCCTTCAAGTTATGCGATTCAGTGATAGGAAACTGGGGCTTTTGCTATTAATTTTTCCATTGATTTCTGAGATTCTCCTTTAAGAATCCCTGACTGTACGTCAACGTGTAAAAATCAGGATGGACCCTAGCTGGTTTGGCTCAGTGGACAGAGCATCGGCTTGCAGACGGAAGGGTCCTGGATTTGATTCTGGTCAAGGGCACATGCCTGGGTTGTGGGCTTGATCCCCAGTGGGAGGCATGCAAAAGGCAGCTTATCAATGATTCTCTCTCATCACTGATGTTTCTATCTCTCTCTCTCCCGTCGTCTTTGAAAAAAAAAAAAAATATATATATATATATATATATATATATATATATATATATATTTAAAAGATACATTAAAATAAAAATCAGGACAGTTAAGTTACTACAGAGTTAATAAAGCCTACTCTCCAGCATTATTAACATGTAGGATAGTAGGTGAACTTCACTGGCAACTCCCAGTTTCGGGAAGGCCTCTGGGTAAAGCACTGCTTAGCAGGTTTCACGTGAAGAGCTGGTGTCACCTAATCAGCCGCCTCTGACAGAGTAAACATGGTTCCGTCTGTGCCGTCCCTCCCTGGCTGGCTGTGGGTTTCCGGCCCACTGAGCACTTGATGCCCAACAGTCTGTTAAGGGACAAGGAAGAGACTCTTTGGGGAGCCCCACTATTTATCACTATTTGGGAGACTTGAGCGTCAAAGGACCAGAAATCATATATATTAGTTTCATTCTAAATATTTGACCAAGTACATCTTGAGGGATTTTCTTTTGGTTCTTTGTCTTTAGCATAAGACTGTTATTCTGCTTAGGTATTTTTATTAACCCTATCTTCCATGTAACTAAATATAGTTCAAAGAGCTAGCATTAGATTCAAAACAATTAGATTGTTTTTTCCCAGTAAATAGGCCGTGATTTATAATGGAACTCCAAGCCAGAAGGGAGCTGTTTCTCCTAGAAGAACTTCATTTCCAGAGAAATGAACCAAATTGCTTTCTAAGTACAGACTCTTTAAAGTGTAAAAGAGATTTAAAGTCAGTGGTTACAAATGATTATTTGTTTCCTGTGCAGAAATGTATAAAATAAAAACAATTGAAACCTAAATGTAGAAATACATGTGCAGACACACACACACGCACACACACACACGCACGCACACACACACACATAGTTATGAGTTATGGTGGCAGGGTGAGAGGGCTTGCTGGTGAAAGAAAATAATGAAATGAATAACCGGTGGATTTTCACAAAAATGATTCTAAAAAGACTGAATCTTCTAATTCTCGAATTATTGTTCCTTAGTTCAATGTTGTGAAATTTTCCCGTTCAATACTTTCTGTATCTGTTAATTTGATTAAACATGTTACTGTTTTCATAATTAAGTTACTATTTTATAAATATGTGCTAATCCTCAAGCAGAGGGAAGTTTTCTCCAAAAGCCTTTTTATTTCACAAGTGACTGTAAAGGCAATAGAAAGTTCTTGCAGGAGTCACTTCCTGTGCACACGTTCAAGTGTGTGTGTGCTCTTGGTAGTTTTCACATGAAGTAGTTTCACATGCTGAGTAATAATTGTAGCACTAAGGACAGCACTTGGATGGTAATAATAATAATAATAATAATAATAATAAGTTTCTGTAAGAAACACATCAACCTCAGTTATATTATGTATGACATATTAATGTCTATTCTCTGTTTACAAAAACTTAAAATATTAGAATGTCACATTAACAGTAACAAGAAATACTTGGGTAAAGTACAAAAGGAATCCTAGTGGATTTTTGTCTTCCCTGAGAAATTAAGAAGAGACAACTTTTATGGCTTGAAAAATAATTGATTTTGTACTTGAAAAGAATGCCTTTTAGATTTTTGTTGTTGTTGTTGATGGTGTCACTGTTTCCTATTCGGTTTTATATATCTGTGCTCACTTCCCACCAAAGATAATAATGCAATTTTCATGGTTGTCTTGAAAGTACATACATGGCAACATGTTGTATTGTAGAAAATGTGTGCGCTATAGCTAAGGTTTGAGTGGACTGTGGGCTTCTGAGCACTGTAGGATTTTTTAGCAACTGAGTCAGATTTTTTTCTCCTTATAAAGATCTGAGGGAACATGTATATGTTTGCCATGTGTAACCTACACTATGTATAGGAGATTTATTACCTTTAAAGTAATCTGCATAGCAGAATCTATAATAATAGATTGTAACATATGCATCACGGAAGTGGTCTTGCTAGAAAACTTGTAAACTTTTCTCTGGCACTTTGATATAATCACTCAAGTATGAAAATTTTAAGTGTAGGGAAAAAAATTGAGAACCAAGTCAGTCATAAGAAATAATGCAAAATCATATTTTTGGGATATAAAGCAATTCCTAGTTAAGCCCTATAGTAATTTTCTTCAGGTCAAGAACATTGAAAAACAAAATAAAAGTATTTTATCTTTTACCTTGAGTATGATTATCATTTCTTCTGTGACATAAATTCTATTTTGCTATTTTTAGGAAAAAACAAAAACATTAATTTAAAATAAGGATCCATAAAAATTCTATAGTGATTGGACTCTGTAAAACATCAGTTTTGCTTACGGGAGGGGTATAATGCTGTTTAATATACTTTTCTTTATGCAATTAAATTAGATGTTTTTTTAGGGGAGAAAAACTCATAAAGGAAACAGCCTTGGAGATGTAATATGCTCTAGCATATTTAAATAATTAGACTTCTGTCTCATTGAAATGTATGTGCTCTAGGTTTGATAGTGATAAAAGCAGGAATATTAGTATGATTAGGAAATTATATCATGTCACAGCATAATTGATTGATTGATAGCTGAATGAAAACTAACCAGAAAGCATGTAAAAATAAATGCATGTTCTGCAGTTACTCAGGCAGAATTTTTGCATCTACCCCACTGCAAGATGATTAGCTGAAATGCTCATCTTCCAACAAAATGGAATTGACATTTCTTCCTTTTGCTTGTTTCTGTGTGCGTGCCTTCTTTAGAAGACTGGCAGGGAAAACAGGGGGATTCAAAGTGCTTGCTTCAGTATTTCATTGTCTTTCAAGAACTGTGAGATGGATACCACATGACTAATTGACTCTATGAGCAATTAATGCTTTGGAATTTACCTTTCAGAGCCTCAAATTTTAAATGTAAAGCTCAGCTAACACAAGAGTTAATACTATCATACTTGTCTCTCGAGAATTGAATTTCCCAAACATTTAAATAATCATTATTTTTTAAAACGCATTTTCTCTTTTTTTCTGCTTGTGTTTCCACTTTCTCATTCTCTGTCTTGATCTTTTAAAGATTCTTGCTCACACAAGTCTTTGGCTACAATCACACTAGTGGCGAAGGGCTTGGAGATGCGAGACCACTGCAGGATTCCCTGTTTCAAAGCTGAACCAATAGTCACCATTGACATATCCATTCATCTGTGCAGGGTCATTGGAAATCCTCTCTCTCTAGTTTTTCCTTCCCTTCAGGGAGCAATGCTTAAAAGAGCAAACCCCTGGTGGGAAGAGATAGGAGAATTCTCAGCACGGCCAATGGTGCCAGGAATCGAATTAAAGTTGTCCATTTGCAGATGACTGTCTGATGGAGCTCCCAGCACACCGAGGCACTGTGCTTTCTGTGGATGCTTTATTTACTTGAAATTCTATCAGTGGCACTTCAATTTCATTTTTTAATGGCAAAAGTCAAATCATGCTAAAAACATGCACTAAGATATGTCTTTCTCTGTGGAGTTATAGCATTTTATTGGTTTCCCAGGGCTTTCTCAAGGAAAATAAAAAATTTAAAGCTTTGTGAGAAAGGATCGTGGTCCACGTTGTGGTAGAAAAAAAATGTTAAATAATTCCTGAATTCACTCCTCTTTTCAGGAGTTTAAAACGTCATTTATTCTGCAGTTGTTGACATTCCCAGATCTATTTTGGCATAAATCATATTTTTATATGACTGAACCTACAATTTTGTCTATCTTCACATGCATTATCTCTTTTAAGTGAGAGGCACTAAGAAGACATGAGTTGCCATTAAATCTTAGATGCCGGAAGTCAGCACCAGAGATGTTTTGTCCGATTTGATTTCATTTGTTCTCATAGGAGATGTTACTTTAATTTGTTGGGCAAAGTTTAAATCTGGCAGAGTTAGCCCTAGTGGGTGTGGCTCAGTGGACAGAGCGCCAGCCCACACTGAAGGGTCCCGGTTTGATTCTGGTCAAGGGCATGTAATTCGGCTGTAGGTTCCCGGCCCTGGTTGGGGTGCATGCAGGAGTCAACCAATCGATGTGTCTCTCTCACATCGATGTTTCTCTCTGTCTCTCCCTCTCCTTCCACTCTCTCTAAAAATCAATGGAAAAATATCCTCGGGTGAGGGTTAACAAAAGAACAACAACAACAAAATCTGTCAGAGTTAGATTTGTGAATGAAGATTTGAAAACCCAAGGAAGAACATAACAAAATTTAGGGGATGGAAGGTAAGAATACATGGTCTCTTTCCAAGTCCCAGAGAACCAGAGCATGGTTCAATGACTGTCAGTTTTGAATTTGTGATTGCTACTGGTTGAGGTTGTTTCTTCTCTCACTTTAATTTCTCTGTTTTATTTAAAGAGTGCTTGGCACAAAGTAGGACCTCAATAATCTTTGATAGGACAAATAAGTGATGCTTAGTGTTTTTCTTTTATTTATAAGAATTCTTTATCTTGCTTTATTTTCCTTTGTACCTGAGATTTGTTTAATGCGTATTGTGTTTTACTTGGCAAATTCTATTTAATGTCATTGTTATTTTCCCCCAGACACAAATTTTACATACATCCCTAGGATTGCATTTGGGGAAAAATGTGGGGAAATATATTTACCCTAAACCTCTGTACCTATTCAGAAGTCTACGGGAAGAAGGCGCTGTGCAGTGGCATATTCACACCAGCTTCATTCACACCATCTTGGAAAGGAAGCATGCGTAGTTTGAAAAGTGTTGTGGCAAACAGGTTAATCTAAGTGGCCTTACACAGAAGAGAAAATGTACAACAACAGTCACACTTGTAAAAAAAGCCAAGCAACTTTCTAAAGCAACCCAGAACTTACCCTAACATATCAACCACAATAAAGGGGTTATGTCATCATTTTAAGAGCAAGTTACCCAACTGATTTTAGAAGTACCTACTACTCTCTTTAGATTTATTGGAAAACACTAGTGGGACCCTTATAAAAATAATGGCAAATTTCTCTCACTCTCTTTCTTCATTTATCTCTCTCTCCAAATAGATCTATATATTTGCTAAGGAGCAGTTCCCATTGATGCAATTAGGCCATTCCTTCACTTTAGTGATCTGGATCTTTTTTAGAAATGTCATAACTGGTTATCCTCAATAGAAAGTAAACCATCCAAGTTAACATGGTAGAGCCTTGTATCATAAATATCGGTCTTTGCCCTCTAACCATTAGTTATCAAATATTGTTTAGGCCAGTCATGGCATAAATTTTGTTAATTGAGATTTACAAATAGGATGCAAATGATGTGACTTCAACTAAAAGAAATTTAAGATCATATTTATAATGCTTGTTTCTGATATTTGGTTACCCATACAAAGTTTTTAAACATAATAGTTAAATATATAGGTTAAGTATTTGTGGTGATCTTATCATATTATATTCTTATTCAGTAGCACCCATAACATATTTTAATGAAGACTTACTTTATTTTTTATATTTTGTGAGGGAATTAAGGAATATTATAATTATCAAATGCATTTGATAACATTAAGTATACACATCAGAGATACTAATAGAAAATATCTATTATTCTGATTTTATTTAAAAAAATGACCGGTACAATTTAGCTAAATAGTGACAGCTTGTTGTTTAATAAGAATTTAGTAGGGCTGGTATTATTAGTAGTTTTTCATTTTGCTTATTTTATTCTTTATCTTATTTTTTGATTCCAAAACTGTGCTCTTCAACACCACCACCCTCCCCAAGCTTTTTTTCTTATATATTGATCCCATGCTCTGTGCAAAGTATAGTGGGATGTGCTGGAAACATAAGTTGAATAAGACACATCTTAGCCTTAGTGAAAGAGACTAACTCATAAACAATTTTGTACAAGAAAGTGCCACAATAGACTGAATGATTCTTACAAGGAATTTACCATGTAGAGTTATACATCTTCCTTTTAATTTCCCAAAACATTTTTTTGTGCACAACTATGTGTAATTAGTAATCAGACATCATTCTAATCACTAAACACTGTGCAATATAGCAGTCATACTTATTTATCATAAATAAGTTTTTTGAGAAAAGCACCCTGTCTAGTACAGTTCCTTCCTAACTCAAGCTCTGGTTCACACGTAGTTACCCTTCTGGAGCAACTCTCCTACCATAAAGAGCAGAATAGTGAACTCAAAGGAAAAAGAGGAAGGACCCAAAGCTACAAAAAAAGCAGAATTTTCTGGCACCTAATAATTACCTGCTTTATGAAATGAAAAGGGAGATGATGAAAAAAGAGCGATGTATTTGTGTTTGGCACAGAGTGGTGTATGAAGACCAGACACCTGCTTAATATTATAAATACATTTTCTGATTTTTAATAAATTTTAAATAGAATGAGGTTTTTTTTCCTTGAGGGCAGAGACAATACGGATTCTTTAGGCAGTAATCATTTATTTCCAAGTAGGTTCATATATTTCTTCAAAAGCTATGTCTCCCTTAAAGCTGAAAGTCTTAATTAATATTTCAGTAATGACTACCAGTAATTACCCTTCTTAGACACAAATCTTTGCTACAACTGGGATGCAATCTCCAATTAGGCCTGTTTTTCTAGGGTTGTTCTTTCTTGTCATATACAATAGCACTCTTGCCCACTATGGTTTGCCTGTGGTAATTTTCTAATGGTGATAATGCATTTGCCTTAATCCTCCCACACTCTCTTTCATCCTGTCTCTCCTTATGACCAGCATTTGTACCTGAATGGGATCAGAGGTGCAGTTGATAGACCATGGGACAAGACATGAAACATGGGTCTACTGACTGGCTTATAGGAAGTAAAAGGGATAACTGACTCCTACAGGTTGTCTTCAAGGAAATAAAAGGGCGCCCAGAGATCAAATATATTCCACCTGTTCCTAAACTTCTCACCAATCTCAAATGAAGACATGACCCTCTGTTTTTCTCCAATATAGGTCTGAAACATGCATGCCCTTGATTCTATCTATTTCCATCTTCATGAATTCTCACTCTTATCCATTCGATACAGTGTTTTATTTTTTATTTTTCACTATCTTCCCCCACTCAACGTAGAGCAGGGGTTGGCAGGAATTTTCTGTAAAGGGCTATATGGTAAAGATTTCAGCTGTGAGCCATATGGTAACTGCCCCAATTTCTTCACTCTGCATGTAGCTAGAAATAAATCATAGATGACATAACCAAATGGGTGTGGCTGTGTTCCAATACTATTTTATTTACCAAAGAAAATGTCACACTGGATTTTGCCTACTGGTCATAGTTTGGTCTAGGGTAGTGATCAGGTTTTCCCCATATTCCTTAAAATAAAATATCTTGCCTCAATTCTTTGCCCCATAAACTGCTTTTTATCTTCATTAATGTGTTTATCAATGAGGAAAATTCTTCCATGCTTGTCATGTCTCTTTCTCACAACTCATTTCCTCCATAACCCACTCATCATGGCTTCTGACCCCACCACTCTACTAATATTGCTCTCTCACTGATCATCTCTAGCCTCCTAATTACCTATTTTCTCTCCTAATTCTATTTGACTTCTCTGATGCATATGCTACGATTAAACACTCTGTCTTTGAAAACCATTTCTCACTTATCTTTTGCAACAGCATTTTCTGTCCCTTTCTCTGCTTTTTCTATTCTGCAAATTCCCTCCCACTACCCATTGTCTACTTCTCAAATGTTGGTTTAACTCAAGAGATTCTTTCTCATCTCATTGTACACACTTTCTGCTGTCTTCTATTACATAATTTCAGCAAATTCTCATATGTGCACGATTTCCAAATATCCTTGAAGAGCTTTGACTCCTTTCACATAAAAAGATTGGAACTTCCAGCAGCCAACTCATTGGTTGTACAAGCTAAAAGCCCTGGAGAAGTTCACCAAGAGGAGACAAAAATATTGCAATTTTGCGTCAAATAATCCAGGTTGCCATTCTGGCTCTGGGGTGGCCTTGGGAAAATTCCTTAGATTTGTGGAACTTGTTTCATCTATAACAGTGGTTCTCAACCTTCCTAACGCCTCGACCCTTTAATACAGTTCCTCATGTTGTGGTGACCCCAATTTCATTGTTACAAATTGAACATAATTAAAGCATAGTGATTAATCACAAAAACAATATGTAATTATATATGTGTTTTCTGATGGTCTTAGGCGACCCCTGTGAAAGGGTCGTTCGACCCCCAAAGGGTCGCGACCCACAGGTTGAGAACCGCTGATCTATAATATAAAAGCCTAAGTGACCGAACAACCAAACGACCGGTGGACCGGTTGCTATTATGCACACCAGGGGGCTCAATGCAGGAGCTGACCCCTGGTGGTCAGTGCGCTCCCACAGTGGGAGCACCGCTTAGCTGACTGACAGGAGCCATATGCTGCTGGGCTAACAGCTGGCAAGCGCAGCTGCGGTGGCGCAAGCCTCTCCCACCTCTGCGGCAGCACTACCTGGCTTCGGCAGTGGCAGGTGCAGTGGGCTGGAATGAGCAGGAGTGGCACGGCACCCAGCCCGGTTTGGGCTCAGGCTCCTCCCCGGCCACCTGCCACTTCACCCACTACTACATCCCCCGAGGGGTCCCAGATTGCAAGAGGGTGCAGGCCAGGCTGAGGGACCTCACCTTTGTACGAATCCGTGCACCAGGCATCTAGTCATATATATATAAAGGGAAGAATGATCCCTCACTAGGCTTTTAGAGGATTAAATGTAATACCCACCAAAATCTCTTTATTATTTGACTACTATCTTACCAATATTTCTTTTTTTATGATGTCCTTTGAATGTTCCCTTTCCTTTTCTTCATTCCTCCAAACCTAATTGGTCAGCCCATCCTTTTTATTCTGTATATAAAATCTGATTAAGATGTTTCTCTCTTTTTTTTTTGGTCAAGTTCAGGCCCTGCTTTCCCCCCTATTCTGTCTCATATATTGTTATTATCGATATGTTTCTGAAGAATCAATGAGGGTAGCACTTTATGCTGGCAGTAGAATAAAGCCCAAACATTCAAGTCCTTCTCAAGATGAATTCAAGCTTCATCTACTTCCATCCTACCTTAAGCATAAGACATATACCACCCTCCTATCTTCTAACCATATCAAGCTACCTTGTTTCCCAAGTGTTCCAGGTACCCTTTGCTTTATCTGTGTTTTTGACTAAGTTTTGTCTCAGTCAGGAAAACTCAGCTTTCTCTGTTCTAACTGGAGAAATTCTACTCAATTTTTAACTCCTCGATATAGCCCCCTCTCCCTACCAGATTTTGAACTAAATCATTTCCTTGGTAAATCACCACTAGAGACAGACTGTAAGTTCCATTGGGGGAGGGGCCTATATTTATTCCCTAGCACTTAAGGCAGAAGCTCTCAAGTCAGCACTCAGATGTTTTGTAAGCTCATCCAATAGGCACTCAGATATCCTTAGAGCAGGGGTGGAGAATGTCAGGCCAATGGACCTTATAAGGTTTTAGAAATCATTTGGTCTGGCCCTGCCAAGGCATTGGGGGTGAGTTAATTAAATGTTTGACCAAATATAGCAGGCTGATGTTTAAGTTGATAATTTTGCTTGTTTGTTACATGGAAGAATATTTACTTTAAGCCTTTTTAGCTCAGGAATATGGCCAATGATAAAACAGACTAGGGGTCTAATAATGGTAAAGCTGTTACTAGGTGTTGTAAATGTGAAAAGTTTAAGTGTTAATGAGCCCTAATTATTTTCCAAAATCATTTTCGAGCTTAAGTATATGACTTCTCTACATCTTTAGACAAATGTCTAAATGGTACGGCCAAAAGCTAAAGCTTAAAACCCAGTATCTCCCAAAAGTCTTACATGGTAAATACTACTACCACTACCCATTACCACTGCCATTTATATTTATGCTAGAGGCCCGATGCATGACATTCGTGCAAGAGTAGACCTTCCTTCCCCCGGCTGCCGGCACCGGCTTCCCTCTGGCATCCGGGACCCAGGCTTCCCTCGCAGCCCCGGCTTCGTCCGGAAGGACATCTGGTCTAATTTGCATATTACACTTTTATTATTATAGATTATAAGTATTTATGTGTCAATTCTCTGCACTAGAATCTTATCTATGCATATTTCCATGTTCCCTAGTTTGTGTTTCCTCAAATTGATAGATATTTTACATAGATCTAACCCTCAGTTATAGAAGGCTGGCAGAATTTGTCTTGGCCTTAATTTTTTCCAACTCAATTCCTAATTAAAACTGATAAGTAAAATCATAGCTTTATCGTATGGGAAGCTATTTTAAAAACTCACCAAGAATGATTTTTATTATCTTTATTATTATTGTCTTATTACTATTATTTGAAATCTTGGAGCCTCTTAGTTATAATAAATTCAACTGCACAAAACATTCTTTTTTATAAAATGTTGATCAATTATATGATTCATAAGTGAAGTTATTCAATGTATGATATGAAATTCCAAAGGCATTGAAAGGGGCCCTCTCTTAGTATTTGTTTTTTTACCTGTGGCTCATTTAAAGATGTAGGATTTAGGTTTCAGATAGTTTTATACACTGAGTTTTTCTTTGTGGTTCTGAGTACGAATTCAGTGAAGACTTAAAGAAAAAGGAAGATATTTTGATATGAAAGCTATATGAAGTCACAGGGGATGAGTTTTATTTTCTTCTCTACCTTGAAATGCAAAATGCATTTCACAAAATCAGATGAAATAAGCCACTAATTTGACAGTTTCAGTTCTCCTAGCCCTATTGATTCAAAAGCTGAAAACAGTTATGGAGCCTTATTGGCTCCAATTAGGAATCGTGAAGCTTGAGGTTAGAAGAAATAAGAGTGTATTGGGAGAGGAATGATTAAGTAACAGAATCTTTCTAAACATTTCATCATGAATGAGTGTAAACGCTTGTTCTCATGTTATTTTTGTACTTTTTCATTTCTTGATTTTCTTTCTGTTTCACAATGTCTAGAATCTCATTACAAAGCTGATTGTGTCATCCTTTGGGTTGCTTTTAGCAAACGAAAGATATTTATCTTCTTTTGTGAGACATTTCATGACTACAAGCTCAAGACCTTCCTATAAGCTTTATTTAGATGTTCCCAAAAAATATTTTCAATTTCTTCTATATAATAATATATATATAGAGAAATGCCTCAGGCTATCTTCTGATCAATATAGACACTATAGATATGCACTTATTTTAGCACATGCATCATCTTGTGTGGAAATACCTCTTGTCCTTAAAGGTGTGTAACATTTTCCCTTATCAATAAGAAGCCTCAATAACTCTCATGACCACCCTTAGTGACTATAAATAATATATACTGGTAATACTGTTCTTTAATGTTAAGATCTTAGTAAATAGTGCTACAAAAAAGAAGGTTTGGGGAGGAAAATGGTATTCATGTTTTTCAGAACAATCTATAATAATAAAAGTGCAATATGCTAATTAGACTGGACAGCTGAACGACCTTCCGAACATCATTCCAGACATCCTTCTGGACGAAGCTGCTGTGGCATTGGCTGAGGCAGAGGTTGTTAGGGGTGATCAGGCAGGCAGGCAAGCAGTTAAGGGCATCAGGCAGGCAGGCAGAGTGGTTAGGGGCAATCAGGCAGACAGGTAGAGGTGGTTAGGGGTGGTCAAGCAGGCAGGCAGAGGTGGTTAGGGGCAACCAGGCAGGCAGGTGAGCAGTTAGGGGTGATCAGGCAGGCAGGCAGAATGGTTAGGGGCGATGAAGCAGGAAGGCAGGAGAGTGGCTAGGAGCCAGCAGTCCCAGATTTCGAGAGAGAGGGATCAGGCCTAAACTGGCAGTCAGAAATCCCCCTAAGGGTCCTGGATTGCAAGAGGGTGCAGGCTCCCCCCCCTCCCATGCACGATTTCGTGCACCAGGCCTCTAGTATCTAATTAAGCAATATAATGTTATTTATAGGCGCTATTATGAAAGGCCACCATTTCCTCAAATATTCCTATCAGAATGTCCATTTTTTTCCATGTTTTAACTTAGTGATAGAAATCTAATTTTTATTTTTAATGATAACAATATATTTATATCTTGGGTAAGTTTTCATATATAATGAAATGATAGGAAGATTTTTTTCTGAGGTGTGGGATGTTGATCTGGCATTATCAGTTTTTAAATCTTTGCTTATCATTTGTTAATAAATGCTCCATTGGAAAGGCTGTTGACCACTTTGGCATTAGCCTAAAATTTGCTGTGCAGTGAATATAATCCAACTCTAATAGAAGATGATTGTATTTCCAAATATATTTAAAATAGAAAAAAAGATTATTGCAATAAATCTAACATCATAGAACCAATTCATGGAGCTTAATTATGACACTACTAAATGTGAAAATCTATTCAGCACGAGGAACACTTTTCACATTACATTCATACTAAAGATTGGCTGTTAAGAGCTCATTACTGGTATTTTTCTAAAGAGTGGTTTATTAAACACAGTTACCTAATAAGCATCTTTGGTGGTGCAAATTGCTGAAAACAGTAATGAGTCTGATTAGACTTCATTTCAATTACGACAGCTTGTCTAGCAAAAAAAAAAATGTTTTTTTCTTGATGCTTTGGAATCTGCTGCAAGACACTGCACAGTTTAAAAAAATAAAAAGCCACCTCTATATTTCCTTTCCACAGTTCACTAATGGGGAGAGAATTGTTCAAGTCATCATCCAATTTCACACTGGAAAACTGGATGGACAAAGTGGAGTCACAATCATGTTTGCTTAAAAACAGCAAAGGCTGTCTTGACTAATACGTCTAAATAAGGTCACCTTTAGATTCTATTTGGTTTTTCCCCTCTTAGAAATATAAAGCTACAAATGAATGACTAAAAAATTATTCCTTCCTATTTGGTTTGTGGAGGTTATTCTCTAGATTAAAAGGCTCACCTTTCAATTATGTTTTATCCATGGATCTTCTACTTAAAATTATAACAATACAGGAAGCTGTTGGACTCTGCATGCTAATTACCAGACCTGTGTTTTTTTTTTAAATCACATATTGGGAGAGGAAAAAAGAAGTCAAACTTTATGAACGTGCACTAATAAATATTTCAGAAAATGTGAAGGAATGTTCGTTAGAAACTAAACTTGATTTTGATATTTTACAAAGTATGTTATTTAGCCTCAGTGAATAGCTAACCTCCTATTAAATGATGCCTGAATATTACTGCTCATATTGAAAGAAAAAGATGGTTAATGTAAAAAGCCTTCAAGTGATTAAGCTGTCATTGCTGTCATGTGGGTGCTCAAGTAACATTTTCATGCCTCTGGGAGCTGTGGCCAGGGATGCAATCCACTATTTTATACTAATTTTCCAAATAGATTCTTTTAAAAGTATAATATCATTTAACACTGGACTGGATAAAGTAATTTCTAAGGTAATTTATGAAAACAATGGCTGGATGTAGAGGCATTAACAAACAAGGAAGGGCACAATAAAACATCCTTGCCGCTGACTTCACAAGTTAGCTAAGATCATGTAATGGCTATAAGGCTGAAACTCGAATACAAACGAACGCTCTTGTAGATTTCAAAAGACTTGCTTAAAAATGGAGACTAGCTGCGCGTATGTCAGTGCAGTGAGTAGGAATGTACTTTTAGATCTGTGATTCATCATTAAATCTATGAATTCTGTATTCTGCTTTAACAAAAAGGACAAAAGTATTTTGTATAGAAAAACACAAAAACAATTCTAAATTAACAATTGGGGCACTTGCCTACATATTATTATATAATTTCATTGTTTGCTTTTCAATGATTTTTTTTAAAGATTTCATCTCAAATTATTTTATTGCACGTTTTTCTTTTTGTGTGCAATTGAAAAATGTGTTTCAGTACTTAATAAAATTGTTATTAGGTTTCCTTTTGGAAGAAAACTTTACACATGTAAAGATCTCCTTAAAAATAAGTACTCAATTAAGGAAATGAGTGTGCATGGTATATTTTGAGGCCATAATTAAGACTTTGTGTCAGTATGGAAACTTTTTGAGTTATATAACTTGGTTCAAGTCACAAATCTTTAAAATATACTGAAAGGAAACCTTAAGTAATGCTTACTTTTGATTTTAAAAATATCATGTGTATATGCTAGTTAAATAATTTAGAATTTTCTATGAATTTTGAGATTATTACTAATAAAGCTAGTAAAGCAGATTATATTTAGGATAAAAGCATTTTTTAATCTGTCATTTCACCCCTTTCCCCATTTTTTTAAATATCCTTTCTCCAACTTCAGACGTAACACTTACACATATACAGGCACTTGGATTTAGAGTCCATGTATTACCCGCAGGGTTCTGGTTTTCCTGTTGTTCAGGGACTTTGTAAATAGGATGCGCACAATTTGAAGAAGTAGCAGGAAGATTTGACTTATTTACTCTTTTAACATAAGCAACTGAAACTGGAAACTTTAGAATTGAATCTCTTTCAAGTTACCTGCTAATTTGAAAAATGTGACTGGAAGAATCTTCCTTTTCCTTAAGAGTATGAAGAAATATCAGAGTTTACCAATAACTAAGGAGGCCAATAAAATAGTTCCTGATCATCAGTAACTGTACAATTGTTGAATAATTTAGACCATATCAAAGTAACATCCGTATAGCTTTAATTCTTTTGACAGTATTGAGAACAACTTTATTTCTAACTACTTACATTAGAGACAGAGTAGGCCATGTTTATTCGCAACAGAAGACAGTTGGATTGAAATTAATTGTAGAATTACAAGAAGGGGGAATCTGTATTTCATGTGATTAATACAACTTGGGTTAACTAACTAGTTGATTCAAATCAGCCAAAGATTATACTTCTATTTTTTAATGTAATGACATTGTCTACTATAACAGTAGATGAAATTGTGCAGTTAAATCTTGTCATAGAGAAGGCAATCAAAATGGAATTTGAAGAAACGATATCTTGTGGTTCCTCCTATTGTTAGCATTTCCCCAAGAATTAGGTTGTTGGGCACCCCCTCCAGGATAGGAAACGCCACCTTCTTTGAGGATGCTGATATCCTCAGCGTCTGATTCTGTCTCATTATGCAGCACTCTTTGTTTTTACAAATGGAAGAGCCAACACGCTAATGACTGGACTGTCATTCACATTGCACTTTAACAATGTTCTGTTTATCTGGAAATTAGAGCATCCCAATTATAGGAGCTGCTGAGGTTCATTTCACCAGACCATGGAATGGGGCCAGATGGGGAGAGAATGAAGAGGTGAGGAAACTACTGCTGACACAGAGAGCTCTTCACGTTCCTTCCTGGACCATGTTGATTGTATTCTAAAGCAGTTTATCTTCATATGTCGTCTTGCATGGAAGAAACAACGCAAAACCTACCAACGCAAAACTCATTTCATATGTAGCTTTTTTCATTGCCTTCAGATCAAAGTTATTTTCTTCAGGCTGGACTACATTATACACAGTTCTCAGGAGTGAAGGACACTGAATTAATGCACTATGTCACCCAGCCCTGACTATAGAATATTTTTTATCAAAGTCCAAGACATTATTTTGCTATTGCATTAAAAATTAATGCACAGATTGCCAAAAAGAGAAAAATGCATAAGTAATCTAAACAAATTTTGCCTGGGCTTTGCACACTTTAGAGTCACCTTAAGCAAAGACGTTTTAAGGGAAATTGTTGAAGAGTTATATTCTGATATGTAAATAGTATATTATTCCTTTGTCTAGTTATATGAGGTAGTCCTCAATCTTAAATCAGCATCCCCAGTTACCTATTTTGTTTTATATAAACTGACTTTTTTGAGTCAGGTTCTAGAGGAGCACAGAAAGAAAAAAAAAGAATGAATGCAAATTCCATCTTACACAAGGTCATGGGGCTTGGCATGACCTTGTTTATTGACCCATGTCAGCATGATGTGTTGGGCAAAAATGAATATAGTTCAGTTTAAATATAACTAGATTGAGCTTTGTATTTATATACTTGGAGTAGAATACACACACTCACAAATAACTATTTACAAATAGCAATATGTGCTCATAATGATTAACATAATATTTTAAGATTGTGAATGAGGAAATTAACCAGCCATCTCATAATTCAAGATTGGTACTATGCCTGGGTTATGTTAATTAAAAGTGCAAATGTATTTTATATGGCACAACTGTATCTCGAGACTCAACTGGAATAACCTCAAACTTTAAGACGATGGTAATGTTATCTCAGCAGAGTCCTTTTTAAAAATAAAGATTCAAAACACATGGAAAATGCACAATACTTTTGACATTTTGGATTTCTCTTTCTGGATCAATCATACAGGCCAGATACAGTGGGGCCTTGACTTACGAGTGTCCCGAGTAACGAGTTTTTTGAGATACCAGCTGTCTCTCGGATTTTTTGCATTGAATTGATAGAGTAATTTGAGTTAACGAGCTTAACGAGCTCCTTAACGAGCTCGGTCTCAGAATGAATTAAACTCTTAAGTCAAGGCCCCACTGTACTATGAATCTAGCTTATGGCTTTCAGGTTGAGTTAACCCCATTTATCCCCACATGCTACAGCTCACCTGTTATTTACACACATAAGAGGGTTGATACTGCAGAACAAGGGGAGTGCTCTGTTGTGACACAGAACATACATATTTATTAGTAATGGCAGTCCCTACGGACACATGTGGCATGTCCTGATGATCTTTGTGTGACAAAAGTAACTGGGGGAAAGGATAGATGGCCTTAATGGATTGAAAACATATAAAGACAAAGGGAAGACTGGCATGAGAAATGAAAGGCCATAAAGTAACAACTTTAAAGGTTAACTACCAAGCACTGTTTAAGCTTATTGTAAATTGTTTAAAATAATTCTCATAGGTACCTTAAACAAAGTAACATTTGACTTAACATGGGACAATCAGTCCTCTTACCTACAAACTCTCAAATCTTCTCCCTTGTTACAGTTGATGACATCTGACACTAAATACTAAGATTCTGGGTATGAATCACTTGTATATTTTAAGTTGCACGTATATGCATAGTTGTGGACTCTTTTGAATTGATTATGTTAGGATATACACAGACTTTTGGACACTGTTTTTACTTGATTTAGATTATTATTAAAATATTTACACATAAACTTTTGTAAAACCTACTTTCTGTCAAAAACAACAACATCAATTTAAATTATAATTTTAAAATGTAGTGATTTTTATATGAGCATAATTATATGTTCACTTGAATAGTTTGATTTAAGCATTGGAAATTTTAAGACTGCCTACAGAAAAAAAGTTATTTGAATTAGGATTTTGATTTCCTGGGTTGCTTTAAGTGATAGACAATCTATCCTGATTATATATTGAATATAAGTTCAGGTGG
Organism: Myotis lucifugus; assembly: GCF_000147115.1. Lineage (NCBI taxonomy): Eukaryota > Metazoa > Chordata > Mammalia > Chiroptera > Vespertilionidae > Myotis > Myotis lucifugus. The sequence goes on from NW_005871053.1 coordinate 16,391,937, forward strand.
ATGAAAAGTGTTATTTCCTTCATCAGTGTAATTTGCTTTGCATAAGTGCTTATGCATTCAGCCTCACAAATGCAAGCCATCTTCTTTATGTCTTGTATGTAGTCACTGATCATCAGAGAGATGCAAATTAAAATGACAGTGAGGTATTAGTTAATGGTACCTGTCAGATGGCTATCATCAACAAATCAACAAAGGACAAGTGTTGGCTAGAATGTGGAGAAAAGGGAACCCTAGTACACTGCTGGTGGAAATGCAGACTGGTACAGCCATTATGGAAAACAGTATGGAGTTTCCCCAAAATATTAAATATGGAACTGCCATTTGGCCCAGTGATCCCACTTTTAGGAATATAGCCTAAGAAACCCAAAACACCAATCAGAAAGAATGTATGCACCCCCATGTTCTTAGCAGCACAATTTACAATAGCTAAGGTCTGGAAATAGCCCAAGTGCCCAGCAGTAGATGAGTGGATAAAAAAGCTGTGGCACATTTATATCATGGAATACTATGCAGCAGTAAAAAAGAAGGATCTCTTACCCTTTGAGATAGCATGAAGGGACTTGGAGAGGAATATGCTAAGCAAAATAAGCCAGTCCGAGAAGGACAAGTATCATATGATCTCACTCATATGTGGGATCTAATGAACAAAATAAACTAATGAACAAAATAGATCCAGAGACACAGAAGCATGGAACAGACAGTTGAATCTTAGAGGGAAGGCAGGGGTGGGTGAGTGGATGGGAAGAGATCAACCAAAGAACTTGTATGCATACATGCGTAATCCATGGACACAGATAATAAGGTGGTGAAGATGGGGGGCGGGGTGGAGGGCGGGGTGGGCTAGAAGGGGTCAATGGGGGACACAAGTAATACTTTCAACAATAAAAATTTTAAATAAAAAAAATTAAAAATGATTTTAATATTTAAAATGCATACCAAGTTTCATCCTCAGTATGATGAAATGTTGGCAAAATAATCATTTTTATATTTGATCACGTTTTGGTGAGTAAATATTTTGTTGGTGTGAATAAAATTTAATGACTTTTAGGGAAACTAATTCAGATCATAAGCTACCCACAAAGTTAGTTGAAGGACAGGGTATATACCATTCTTGTCCAAGTCATGGTGCCTGTAACACTGAATACAGGCTCTGCCTAAGCCCAAAGATCAGTTGATCATCCAGATACCATCCACCCAACAGCTCTCTATAAGAAATAAGAAGTATAACTCTGTAGTCTTTTAAGCAGTCCCTCAAAAGTTATACCAAAGCTCATGACTGGCTGTTAAATGAAGCTTTGGTTTTGGTATCAGAACCTATGGCAGATTCAAAGGAACATTAGGGATGGCATGGACTGACATAGGAAAATAGCTAGGAGAAGTATCTGACGAATCACAACCAAGGGGAACAGACTGAAATAACAGCAATCTGGAAACCAGTGTTTTGTTTTTAATCATTATTCATCATACTATTGTATCAATGAGACTCAGTCAACAAGAAAAGTCTCAATTATTTTATCAGTGCCCTGATTAAGAGGGTAGGAATACATATAATGAATAGTATTTGGAAACATTTTGTTCTAAAGGGACTACTTTAAAAAAAAGATTAAGAGCACTAGTACTTTTGAAGAAAATATAATTAAGTTATAAGCCAGAGCTTTAAGCTTCATAGTGAAATCATAAATTCAATTGCTTATGTGACCAGTAAATATGGTAAAAATACCTTGATGTTGTAATAGGGAAGAGGGGGCGCCATGACAAACTGCATGGCATGCCATGTCCAAAGTGGGCAGATGGTCATCAGATCCAGCCAACTGTTGCCCGGCAAGAATGAGTTCTAGTATTATAAGATCATTCAACTTGAAAAAAAAAGGGAAATATAAGAATTCTTTTATATAAAGTTGGCTGATTTCAAAACCCTGTGCTGGCCAAACAAAACATGGCTGCAGGCTGCAGGCTGCCCACAGACTGTCAGGTTGCAATTTTTCTGTTAGAGGGTGAGGTATTTGAACTATATTTACTAAGGACCATTTAGCCAGAAATGCCTTCATGATTGTTAAAAGGGATTGTTTTATGCAAATAAGATGGAATGGGGGGAGAAAGTAATTTGCTGCAAAATGTATTATAATTTGGAGTCTTGAGGTGTGAAAGTGTGATTTAAAGAGAAAAATCATTTGACAGCCTTGCTATATAATTAGAACATCTTATTTTGAGACTGTGAGTTTTGAGATCATTCTTAACTGGTTTTAAACCTCTAAGTATTTTGTTCCTTAGTTGTGGTCTCTACAACATTGAGTCAAAAATAACATTAAAAATAAAATGCTATGAAAAATTTTTGAATTTTTGAATTTTTGACACCTTTTTGATTAAGGAGATCATGCTCTGTGTTTTGCTGAGTATTAAAGAATTTTTATACCATTTTTATAACCAAGATTTCCACTGGAAAATTTCCTTTTCAGTAGATGTCCTGGCATTAAAGAAAAAGTGATTTATAAATTCTAGGAGTGATTTTACTTTTTTCTGTCTAGTCAGTTTTGTTTTTAATGCACCTCTTGCTTTTTTTTTCAAAATAAAAGAATAACAAGTATTTGTACACAGTTGCAAAATATTTTCCCAAATATTACTTAAGGTAATCTTAACAGTCCAGTAGCATATTATACCACTGCCATCCACATTTCATAGCTGAGTGTGATATGCTTGACTTCACCAAGATTAGAACAAATACATGGTGGGATGACCAAAGCCAGTGGTCTGGTTCTCAAGCTTCTGATATTCACTCTTCAAACACAACTCTAGAACCTTCTTTATGTTTTCTCCAGTTTCTTTCTATCCTAACAATCTAGCAACAGCCTCCAAATAAAACTGTGTCAGACAAAATAGTATTCAACCCCACAGAACACCATAGTCAGTGACGTTACCACATGGTAACCGGGGCTGTTTGGATTGGGGACTAGGTCACTTTAAAGTTCCCTTAATCTTTAAAATCAAAGACTCTAATTTTAGAGAATTTAGAATGTAAATTGTTACTGAATGTATTGGGGTGACACTGGTTAGAAAAATTATACAGGTTTCAGGTGTACATTTCCAAAACCCATCATCTGTATTGTGTGTTCACCTCCCTAAGTCAAATCTACTTCCTTCACCCTTTATTCCCCCCTACCCTCCTCTGCCTCCCACCTCCACCTCCCAGAAATCACCATTCTGTTGTCCTTGTCCATGAGGTTTTTTTCCCTTTATTTTTCTTTTTTGCTCGATCCCAACACCCTCTCACCCAGCTCCCCTACCCCTCTGACAGCCTACAGCCTGCTCTCTATCTATGAGTTTGCCTCTGTTTTGCTTGTTACTTACTTTATTGGATTCCACATATGAGTGAATGTAAAATTATAAAGAAGATAGAAAGCTGGAAAAGTTTCATTGCCTGGTAAACTGATTCCCCCTGATTTAAATTCTTAGAATTGAATCACAAAGGTTTACACATAGTGGGCCCTCAGTTTGTTGACCTTCACACGTAGTGCGACCTCAGTTTGTTGACTAAGTGAACAGTTCCTACATCAAATTCATTTTATAAAGGACTTCTAATTTTAGTGTTCTGAAGATGGAACCAAATTAAATGTATTAAAGAGAATATGTAATTCATGTGTTTCTTCCCTTCACTTTTGCCTTACTTTTACTTTCTGATAAGACGTCACATTTTCAGGCTAGGAATGATCAGGAAATGGACTGGGGAAGTTTTCTGTTCAAATGGGTTAGTTCAGATCAAGTGTGTTGGCCTCTTGGTTTATGAAGGTCAGTACACAAAAGAAGACTGATGCAGCCCAGCCAGTGTGACTCAATGGTTGAGCATCGACCTATGAACCAGGAGGTCATGGTTTGATTCCTGTCAGACACATGCCCGTGTTGCAGGCTCGATCCCCAGTGTGGGGCGTGCAGAAGGCAGCCAATCAATAATTCTCTCTCATCATCAATGTTTCTATCTCTTTCTTCCTCTCCCTTACTCTTTGAAATAAATAAAAAATATATATATTTTTTAAAAAAATAGACTGCTGCAGAGTCTGCTCAGACATTTCATTTGGTCATCACTCCCCCTTGAAGAATAATGGTCAGCAGGTATTGCAAGGCACCAGTTTTCAGTACCAGGAAGTGTGTAAGCCCTCTGAGAAGGCTCATCACCACATGAACCTATATTTTTAGCCAATGAATTTGCTCCCCTCTAATTGAAATGTTAAAGCTGTGTGTGTTCTGCCATGTCCCACCTATGAGATGATGAATCTGCTGCACTGGTAGGCTGAGGGGGCTGGAAACTGTAATTACTTGTTACAGTCACCCTAGTAGTCATTGTTTTCTAGAGAGAAACCGTGGTAAATATGGTACTATATATGTTGAAATATATTATAAAAAATAAGAATGAAAACTTGAGAGGTGCAGTAACCCAAAGGCGTGAGTGCAATGAGTGCAGTGACGTTGCAAGCCTGTGAGAGTGCTGTGCAGCCACCCTAGAGCAGCCAGCCCTGTGCCTGCAGGTGTTTGCCTCGGGTCCCTGCCCTTAGGAAGTCTGAGAACACCAACAAATGAAGGCAGAGTCCCTAGCAGGCAGAATTACCCCATGGGAACCTGGTAGAGGAGAACAGCTTTTTTAGACCTGATGAACTGCTGAATAGCATGTGTGTGTTACGGGTGGGGGTGGAGTAGTGAGTGCCTTAGATTAATATTTCCAGGAATGTGTGCTAAAAATAGATTCTAGCAGGCTTAGTCTTTTATTTCAGTTTCCTCCCATTCAGAAAGTTGTTTTTATATCCTTCATTTTCCTATACAAGAGCTTCTTGATAATTTGGAAGCTGAGACAGAGCTGTGAAGGATGCCACAACTGTTTCCCGTTGTTTCATTTCAAAATTGTGAAAATGTAGGAAGTAAATCGAGGAGGCAGCATCTGGTTAGTAATTAAAGATAAGTTATGAAATGGTCGTAAGGATAACAATGGAAAATGTTAGGCAAACTGCCCAGCTTTATGGGAAATATAGACTTGTTCATTTGTACACACACAGATTAATCCTATAACAATAAAATAACAAAATGCTCCGGCTTTTTACTGTAGAACCTGCCGTTCTTGTGTAACATGGTAAAGTATCTTAAAAGCAATTTTCTATTAAATTACACATTTTTTAAAACAAACACATTGCATTGTAAAATTTGCCAGCTGTATTAATAATTATCTGATCCTATCAAACATAAAAATTGATGTTTTGGAGCAATTCTTCAATTACCTTTAAGAACTATTTTTTCTTAATTTTCACTGTTTTCTGAGTTTTTATTCTACTTATGTAAGCTATTACTAAACAGCAGTGGGAGTTATTTTTTTTTTGGAATCACGTCTCTAATAATGTTTAAGATGGTATTGTTTCTGAGGTTTTTCTCTTCGTGTTTCAAAAAGAAACTGTATAAAAGCTGTTTTTAAAACCCATCTTATTATTTGGGTGCCAAGTTAAGTGACAGGCATCTGCGGCTTCTCACTCACAGAAAACAGCAATACAGTAAAAGGGAGCCTGCTTTTTTGTTCAAAGAACATTTAACAGTATGTTTTTCATCCATTTCACATCAGACACATCACCACCAATAAACGGAGCAATAACAACAACAAAAATAAGTTTGGTTCTACCTTCAATTGGCATTAAAATTCAAGACACCGATGAGAAAGCTCTTTGTGCTCGCAAGGCCAGGACAGTGTCCTGAACACTAGCTTCCTCGGCGCCTACTGATAGTAAGAACTAGACGGTAAACTATTAACTTCCATATTTAAACAATACTAATGACTTTAAAGCACTAGCTAAGTCCTTGTGTTTCAGGGATGTGAGTAATTCCGTTCCTTTAAGTTTATTTAATCAAAGCTCAATCTTGCCTTTTGCAGCCCTGCTAAGGTTATTGTTATTTAGTATGAATCAATAAATAAACTTTCAATAATCTTGGTAATCACATCCAAAAATAGCCTGAGAATCAAAAAGCAATTGTGTTTCCCATAATTGTTCCAAATAGATAATGTTGATAGGATCTTTGCTTAATTTCTGATGAAACAGAAATCTTATGAAATTTAATTCGTTTTGCCAGAGCCTAAGCAAAAAGGCCCAGTGAAAATAGCCAACCTACTTGATTTAAACTTTATATTCCTGTCTCTTATAGGGATTATACCTTACCAAGATTGCTTTATGCGTATTGGTATAAATGGTTAATTTATAAGGAAAAAAATTTAAGCCAGTACAGGCAGAAGGCTGCCCATCATTTTTGTTTTGTTTTGTTTTTAATAATTATTCTAAATCTAAAGCTAAAGAAGTGTTATTTTGTTTTTTACAATGAGCATTTTTAATGTCATTTTTGTTATGTATGTGTGTTAACTCATGCAAACAATGGTTTACCTCAGCTCACTGAAAGGAAACCAGGCCCTTTAACATGCGTGTTGTGTGGTGTGGTGTGGTGTTGTGTTGTGGTGCACTTGTAGTAAATCCCATTGCCTGTGACTCCTAAATTATTTTCTGAAACCTTGTTTCAAGACATTTATTTAAATGTTTATTCTGTATCAGTCTAATCAAATTCTTACTCATAGCATATGTGTATTCTTATGTTCTCAACACTGTATTTTGATAGTCTTAACGAAAAAAAAAATCCTAATAGAAATTCCCTGGAAATAATTTACAGGACTAATGAATTTGTAGGTCTTTTAGACAGCTCTCCATTACAGTCACATTAATATTCTCTCCTTCTTATAAGGCTTGAAGTAAATCCCATGACACTAGAAGAATTTAGATACTGATTACTTGCGATTGGTTCCTGGTGATTTGCTCTTAATAATTTCCAGTTGAATTTAATGAAAGTATGATTCCTGAAATGCTGCTTCATTAAAATTGCATCTTTTCCCCTTTAAGTATGGTTTCGATCATTTCACCCATTTTGTGGTATGTTTTCCTCCCCCTTAAAAAATAACGATTGAGAAAACAGAAACAATTAAGAATATCACTTTAGTTCTTCCTAGAACTCACACCGAGTTTCTCAGAGTGAAATGATACAAGCTGCATTTCACCCAGATTTACAATTTATTTATTTATTATTTTACTTTATTATTTTGCAATTTGATGAGATCGTTTCTAAAAGACTGACTTTGAAAAGCAGGAAAGTGAAGAAGGAATCTGTTGCATGTACAAGAGGTCTTTAGTAGCAAGGCCTTTAGTATTTTTACTAAAATAATGGTAAAGCTTGATTAAGTTATGCTGTGCAGCTTTCGGACTTAATTTAACTGAGATGGTGATTTGCAAATGAATGTCTACATGGATCCTTTTAAAAAATCCAAATGCAAATGAGTACAACTGTAGTAAAATATATTTGCAAATGAATCCTGTTGCTTTATTCATTTATTGTGTAATTACTGCAATCCTTCCTACCTTGTTTTCAGTATTTTTTAATCATTAAGTTGGAAGCATGACAGCAGTGCCAGCCCTGGCATGATTCTCTTTGACTAAAACCTTGTAAATTAACACAATTAGCACAGCATCATCCCGCTAATTAACTTCCAGTGTCTGGTGCAATGGTTTTGCAAACAAGGAAGAGGGAGTCAGAAGGGAATCAACATGCCATTCTGTTACCAAACTCTGTGCTATGTTCAGATTTGCTCAGTAAGTCAAAGCTGGCTGTGTCAGAAGCCAGTCAGGCAATGAAGAGCTAAAGGGTTTGGAGGAAGAAAGCAGAGGCGGGTAGGAGCTGTCAAAATAGACTGGGAAATTCAGAGGAGAGCTGATGCCACAGAAGCTTCATTTAGACCAGGCCTCCTTCTTATCAAGGAATCTCTGCCAGAGGGCACAAGACAGTTTGCAAAATTCACTTTGGGTCATACAAAGGAGATTAAGGAGGCCTGCTTAATACAGCTGAACCAGACTAGCAAGTGTTCCAAGGAAGCAGAGATTAGGATGGGATGAGCCGGCCCTGGGAAATAGAACAGGGTTCCAGCGCTCTTCTGTCACTAACTGCATGTGAGGCCTCAAGGGTGCATTATGAATCCCTTTGGGTGTGAGAAGGTAATTTCTAAGGTCTCTTTTAAACTGTAAAATTCAAATGATTCTGACTCTAACTGCTTAACATTTTCTTTTCAATGAGAAAATACTCTTGTTTTATACTTGAATACATAGTCACCTTGCTTCAGTTAGTAATCTAACAGATGCTACAATTACCCATAGCAATCCATTACAGAGTTGTACTATTCCAGTGTCTGCCACACACTGCTTCCCATGGAAATATAGAGTTAGACTCCAGATTCTCTTATTCTCTCTCTAATCTTATCTTCCTATTCACCTCTCTCTCTAGAGAGAGACAGAGAATCTTCTCTCCTCTTAGTAGCTTGGAGACTCTAAGGCAGAGAGAAGGATTATAAGAGAAGGAGGGAGGATGCTAGCTAGAAGACCGGCAAGTGATGCCTGTATCTTTTTTTCAGGGGCTCAACAACAGGACTGAGAGGCAGAAAGGAGCCAGTTGTAATTCATACCGAGTTGTGGGCTTTGTGCGATGAAAGCGATGGAGCGCTGCCTGGGAGATTGCTTTGCTGCACTCCACGAAACAGATTTGAAACTGTCGTGGGCCACTTTAGATGAGAGTTGGATTATGGAATGACCTGCTCTGTCTGTGTCATATTGTTCTGTGCAGGGAGCATTATACTGTGCTAACTAGGTGTTCAGTACCAAATAAGAGGGGTATCCTAGATGTGGTCTGTCAGCTGTGTCTCATTTTTATATTGGCTAAAATATAAAACAGAAACTGTGATGTGGAAGAGACAGAATAGCTAGGTACTGCACATTAATACAATCACTTGCTAGATATTTAAAATGTCTGCATATTTTATTGTAAGAACCTGGGATTGAATTCTAATTTGGCAGGAATGTGTGTGTACATATATATGTGTTTCTCTGTGTGTAGCGAGTGACTTAATAGGCTTAACAGAAATACATTTGCTTATGAGTTAAAAATGGGAAAAATTTAGGTCTTCTACAGAGTTTTCATTTGAATTCAGATTTTTTTTTTATACAGGGCTGAAATTCAATCCATTTTAAAGTATGCATATTGTAGAGATTATGACAGATATTACAAACTGGGGGAATATTTTATAATGTTGATATTATTGGTAGAAAATAATAGGTAACAAAAGAAGTTCTGATGAGTATCTAAGTAACAACTTTCCCCCACCCCCATCCTTAGGCTTGAAGATGCAGTGGACGCCGGAGCATGCCCAGTGGCCAGAACAGCACTTTGACATCACCTCGACCACTCGGTCTCCTGCCCACAAAGTCGAAGCCTACAGAGGTCATTTGCAGCGCACCTATCAGTATGCCTGGGCGAATGATGACATCTCTGCTCTGACTGCATCCAACCTACTAAAAAAATATGCAGAGAAGTATTCTGGCATTTTGGAGGGCCCCGTGGACCGACCTGTACTCAGCAACTACTCAGACACACCATCAGGACTAGTGAATGGTCGGAAGAATGAAAACGAGCCCTGGCAGCCGTCCTTGAATTCAGAAGCCGTTTATCCCATGAACTGTGTCCCGGATGTTATCACTGCCAGCAAAGCTGGAGTCAGTTCAGCCCTCCCTCCAGCAGATGTCTCTGCAAGTATAGGGAGCTCTCCTGGGGTGGCCAGCAACCTGACAGAACCCAGTTACTCTAGCAGTACCTGTGGAAGCCACACTGTACCTAGTCTTCATGCAGGGCTCCCATCTCAGGAATATGCCCCAGGATACAACGGATCTTATTTGCATTCTACGTACAGTGGCCAACCAGCACCCGCACTTCCTTCGCCTCATCCATCTCCTTTGCATAGTTCTGGGCTCCTGCAGCCACCACCACCGCCTCCTCCGCCACCAGCCCTGGTCCCAGGCTACAATGGGACTTCCAACCTCTCCAGTTATAGCTATCCCTCTGCTAGCTATCCCCCTCAGACTGCGGTGGGGTCTGGTTATAGCCCTGGGGGGGCACCCCCTCCTCCTTCAGCATACCTGCCTTCAGGAATTCCTGCTCCCACCCCTCTGCCCCCTACCACTGTTCCTGGCTACACCTACCAGGGTCACGGTTTGACACCTATCGCACCCTCGGCCCTGACAAACAGTTCGGCGAGTTCTCTCAAAAGAAAAGCTTTCTATATGGCAGGGCAGGGCGATATGGACTCCAGTTATGGAAATTACAGCTATGGCCAACAGAGATCGACACAGAGTCCTATGTACAGAATGCCCGACAACAGCATTTCAAACTCAAATCGGGGGAATGGCTTTGACAGAAGTGCTGAAGCATCATCCTTGGCATTTAAGCCAACGAAGCAGCTCATGTCCTCTGAACAGCAGAGAAAATTCAGCAGCCAGTCCAGTAGGGCTCTGACCCCGCCTTCCTACAGTACTGCTAAAAACTCACTGGGCTCGAGATCCAGCGAACCCTTTGGGAAGTACACGTCGCCAGTGATGAGTGAGCATGGGGACGAGCACAGGCAGCTCCTCTCTCACCCCATGCCAGGCCCTGGGCTCCGTGCAGCTACCTCATCCAACCACTCTGTGGACGAGCAACTGAAGAATACTGACACGCACCTCCTTGACCTGGTCACCAACGAGATCATCACCCCAGGGCCACCAGTGGACTGGGGTGACATTGCTGGCCTGGACCTGGTCAAGGCCGTCATTAAAGAGGAGGTTTTATGGCCAGTGCTGAGGTCCGATGCCTTCAGTGGACTGACGGCCTTACCTCGGAGCATCCTTTTATTTGGACCTCGAGGAACAGGCAAAACATTATTGGGCAGATGCATCGCTAGTCAGCTGGGGGCCACGTTTTTCAAAATCGCTGGCTCTGGACTCGTTGCCAAGTGGTTAGGAGAAGCGGAGAAAATCATCCATGCCTCTTTCCTTGTGGCCAGGTGTCGCCAGCCCTCCGTGATCTTTGTCAGTGACATTGACCTGCTTCTCTCCTCTCAAGTGAGTGAGGAGCACAGTCCAGTCAGTCGGATGAGAACCGAATTTCTGATGCAGCTGGACACTGTACTAACTTCGGCTGAGGACCAAATCGTAGTAATTTGTGCCACCAGTAAACCCGAGGAAATAGATGAATCTCTTCGGAGGTACTTCATGAAACGACTTTTAATCCCACTTCCTGACAGCACAGCGAGGCACCAGATAATAGTACAACTGCTCTCACAGCACAATTACTGTCTCAATGAAAAGGAGTTTGCACTGCTCGTCCAGCGCACAGAAGGCTTTTCTGGACTTGACGTGGCTCATTTGTGTCAGGAAGCGGCGGTGGGCCCCCTCCACGCCATGCCGGCCACAGACCTCTCAGCCATCATGCCCAGCCAGTTGAGGCCCATTACATATCAAGACTTTGAAAATGCTTTCTGCAAGATTCAGCCTAGCATATCTCAAAAAGAGCTTGATATGTATGTTGAATGGAACAAAATGTTTGGTTGCAGTCAGTGATAACTTCTTTTAAAAAGTGTAATGAATGTTGGCACACACACATAAAACCTGCTACATAGGGTATAGAGCCCCTTTCCAGTAGTGTTTAAATTGCAAAGGGTACTGGGGAAGATGATGATTAAGTTGCATCTTTAGAGTCAGGGTAGATTTGGAGGGGAAAAAAATGCATCGAATGAGAGCATCCGATTTGAAAGCCCCAGATGACAGAGAGCATCTGTGGATGCTCAGTTCGGCTCACGCTAGACAACACTCACCAAGGAGCAAGGTGCAAGTGTGTTGACTTCGGAAGGACATGAACCTCGTGTGTTGATTCCATTCTGCTGTTCTCGAGATTTAGTTGCTGTCAAGTGCCTGGAGTGGTGCTTTATTTTTTTGTTTGCCTCACAATTACATTGGTGGCATGTGCTAATATAAAGAGCTTTAACTTCAAACATTAGTGGACTAAAGAGATGAACGGTTGTGTTATGACAGAAAACCAGATTTTTGCCATTTTAAGAGCAACAGTATTCCTCAATCCTGTCTGTTCTGCGGTATTAAGCTAAGAACAGGTAAAACAGGGTAACGGTAATCTGGACCTTAATTTCTGCAGTTCATTTCTTTTAATGTTCTTGTCTGCAAAAACTCAGGAAAGCGATTGTGATTTGTACAGTACCTCAAAGGAATGTGTTGAAAGCACTATGTACTGCTGAGAGTAATGGGATAGGCTTCAATGTTACTTTATATTAAAATGTATGTTTACCTCAACGATTGGAAAATAGCAAGGAAAATTACTTTGAATGTATCCAGAAAAATAGTGAAGTGTGATACAACTGAATATTTACAATTTAAAGTAGAAATGGAAGGATTTTTTTTTTAAAAAAAAGCTTCTTTTACTAATTATGGGGAATTAACCAGAGCAGAGTCATTCTTTATGTCAGTCACTGCAAGAGTTCTTCGTACATTGCTCCTTGATAATGAAGTGAAAATGTTCTTAAAAGTTACACTGGTTAATGGAAAGCTCCTTACTCAGTTTGTGTTAGCGTCTAGGACCGTCAGCCACAAAACCTGTGTAGGACCCTGAAAGTCACAGTACCTAAAAGCTAGGACTGCATTTTACTGCATAGGTGGGAGTGGAGGTGGTGGTTTGCAAGTTCTCTCTTAAAACTGCTGGGAATGGTGTCATTCTACTCACTAATCTAGCTTGTAGGCTTGCTGTGCTGTTTAACAGAATGCAAAGATAGCAACCAAATCAAACAAATAACTAAATAAATAAATACAAAACACAACCGACCAACTTACATATATATATATCCACAAAGAGCGTCTACATCCCCTCTCCTTCTTTTTGACTCCTCTCTTGTCAGTGCGATTTTGCTTCTCATTTTAAACTCTTCTGGGCTGTAGTGTCCCCGCATTCATTTCTACCTCAGTTTTGTTACATTTCTCTTGGAAATTAAAGTAGAAAATCAGAAGTGGACACACACACAGGCACACACACTCATACACTCTATAGCTTGCCACACATGTCACTTTGTTTTCTTCCATCTTTTCCCATAAATCTAGTTTCCAAGTACATCGGTCTTCCTGCTTACGTCTACCTGATTCTAGCTCCCACCCCAATAGCATATGTGGCATTTTGCGTAATTTCGCATTCCTCTCCTGCTCCCCACCAAGTCGTTCTTTGTCTTCCTCTGTGCTTTCTGTGCAACTTCTCACTGGTAGCTGACTGCCGCCCGGCAGTGCCTCTGAACAGACACAATGTAGGCTGCAGCTTTCCAAAGCCACTGCCCATGCATAAGCAGACAGCCGGCTTTTTGAATGTATTTTTCTTTTTTTTTTTCTTCTCTCATTTTTTAATCAAGAGATGCAGTAACAAAACTGTTACAAAGCACTGGCATTTTATGTATTCCAAAAGTGATGTACATTTTTTAAAAACTTTAAATAAATGCAATGGGAAGCCCCAAGAAAGTTCTGTTTTTGTTTTTGTTTGCCCTTCAAATATTTTTACTGATTTCATCCCCAATGTCAAATTCTCTGAAACACAACATAGAGAAAGCTAATGAGAACGTCATGATATTTCTGAAATTTTATGATGTTTGATCCATTACTCCTTGTTTTTATTATTTTCATATTGCTAAAAGCTGAGCAAATGAACCAGAATTTAATTTACTATGATATTCCAGGAATTAAAACTGTGCTTACATCTAAGTATTCCACATTAAAAAGAGGTGCCTTTCATTAAGGATACAACAATACACCCTCTGCTTTTCACAAGTGAATAAATGCTACAATCGTATTCTGGCTCTACCCTGCACACCCCTTATTGTAAGGAAATTCTAATATTCCCATTAACTTGTAGGTTCATATTGATCTCACTGACAAGTTTACTTTTGTACAGTACTGGCCTATTTTTTGTCTTTTAGACACTACATTTCATTTCCGCCAACATGCTGTGTTCACTTGAAAGCAACCGGCAAGTTTTGATAAATCCAGTCTTACTTAGACAACTTTGGAAAATCCAATATTGATCCATATTTTTTGTGGCTAGTAAGAGTTAATGCCAAATATATGACTGCACTATTATGTTTTACATGCATTTACAAAACTGAAAATGAAGTCAGACATACTGGCTTTTAGCTTTAAGTGACTTAATAATTACTTTGAGATATCAGTGGTCAAAAATCCATGTATTTAGGCAGAAGCTGAATTCATGTGTGAATTTCATTTAGCCTCCCGAATTCTAGGATTAGAGTTTGTAAGACATTGGGCATGCTGAAGAAATGAAGATCTGTTGGGGGAGATAAGGCTGACCTTTGAGTAGATAGTGCTCTCCTGTGATTCTTTGATTCTACATGACAGCATTATGAGCTCTTCTATGGACTAGCCTAATAATGAGCTCTTTTCCGACTATCCCTTCTGGAGCATGGTATGGGGGATGGGGACCGCATCCTCAGTAGTGAATGTGCACAATCAGTGATAGTACAACTGAGTAACGGGCTCCAT
>NW_005871053.1:16411395-16428262 GCF_000147115.1 Myotis lucifugus
ACGTACTCCTTATGATTTTGTTTTTAAATAGATTGACATTTTAACTTGAAATAATAGTGATAAATTTCTGCATACAGAGAAGTAGTTTCATTTCAATATTTACAAAAACCTAAAACACGTATTAGGAATTGAGGGTTTTTATGTGTGTAGCATGGGCGTGCACGTGCACATGAATGCAGGTGCATGTGCTTGTCTCTTTTCATGGAGTCATCTTGTTAAGGAAATCTCCATTTTTCTTAGTCACTTCTGGGGACTTTAACATTTCCTTTTCTTAAACCCCACGCTGAAGGTAAAATGTCTAGCAACCTTAGTGTTTGGAATTCCTGGGCCCTTAGGCCAGGAACACAGCCTGTATATTTAACTCTAAGGAATTCACATAAAATACTGACATGTTTTTTATTGTGGATATAGGGCAACTATTCCGAACATATAAAATTAACTGCTTTCAAATATTTACAAGGAAAGGAAATACAGTTTAACCTTTTCTCCATTTGCTATCTCCACTGATGTTTTTGTTCTACCAAAAGGTTTCATGGAATTCACTTCTTTGCAATGTTATGCTTTAAAATAAAAATCAAAACCTAAACATATTGTTTATACAAGTAGATCCTCTGATTCCACCACATTTTAGAGACATGGAATCTGACAACTAGGAATTTAGTTTACATCGTATCCAAAAAGTGGTTCATAGGCACTTTGTACTTTAAATCAGAAACAGGACAAATTCAATAGTTCTTTGAAAGATACTACAAAAGACCGCAACTATAATCTTTAGTTCCAAGAGAACTGTTTTAGGTGCTAACTGTGAAGAATTGAATCACAAAATTAGTAACTAATATGAGGCTCTATTAAGTGTAAAAGCACAAGGAAACCTTGATTTTGGATTGATTCATAATTCTGAAATTTAGAAAGAAGCAAAGGAATGCTTTTAGATTAGGCAGCCGTGATTTATAATTTGCTAAGCCTATTGTAGGAGTGTTTAAAGGGTGGTGCAATGTCTATTTTTGCTCTCTATATTCCTATTGTCTGCTTTGCCTTGTTTAATACATGAACGAAGTGCTTCCTCTTGTTACACAGCGACTGTTATTAGTTTCGGCACAAAGAAAAATAAATATTCCTTATCATTTGGACATAATGAAAAATGGTACATATATTAATCAAAATGCTTGCTATTTTAGCCAATACTCTCAAAACAAGTAAAAAAACAACTCATATTTGTCTCACTATATTAATATGATTTAAAAAACACTTTTTAATGAATCCTTCTACTACGTTATTTTCAAGTTAATGCTATGAAATTATAGTATTTGGAAATTATCCAAGAATTAAATAATCAGCTCATACTATATTTGCCCCAACACATTCACAAGACATTGTTTTTGTCTCTTGTTCCCCTTCCTGACCTCACCCAAATGCACATTTTATATCTTCCCTTAAACTATCACTACAATGGTAGAGAACTCTCCAATACTAGGGGATATGGAGCAAATGAATGTTTGCTACTAACTGAAGACTGTGGAAGGTAACAATGTACTCTTCACTCTTCTAGCCCATCTAGATACCATCAACCTATTTTTCGTCTGCCTCCTATACACCTCCTTGGTCTTGGGCAGTGTTTCTCAAACTTGAACATGCATAAACATTATCTGAGGAGGCTTGTTAAAACAAAGCTTCTTGGACCTCACCCCCAGAGATTCTGACTCAATAAATAGAGTAGGTCTCTCTTTACATTTTTAATCAAGCTTACAGACAGGCCCAAAATGCTGTTTAAAGACCATTGGCCTTGGGGTAGAAAACCTTTGTCCCAACAGATCTCCAATTCTTTGGGATATTCCAGAAACACCTGAGGCTGGGTCATCTTAGCCCTTCTGAAAGTGAGCTAAGTGACTCAGCTATCACTTAGAAATCAAGAGAAGGGAAGCTGTACTGTAAACCTGAGTCAAATTACTTTAAAATCAGTGTCAGCCCTAAACAATTACTTTAAGCAGAAAGGTTTGGATTCCAATCAACGTTGCCACTAAATGCTGTGCAATTCACTTTGAAACATGCAACTTCAATAAATGTTGGTAAGTGTCATGAAAATGAATAAAAGTCACTGATGAGTTGGGTCGTTTTTCCTGAGCAGGATGCAAGGTGCTTTCTTTCCCAGGTTCTTGTCCAGGAGGATTGGAAGAATGAAGCCATGGACAAAAGGTGGTAGATCAGTGGTTCTCAACCTGTGGGTCGAGACCCCTTTGGCAGTCGAACGACCCTTTCACAGGGGTCGCCTAAGACCATCCTGCATATCAGATATTTACATTACGATTGATAACAGTAGCAACATTACAGTTATGAAGTAGCAACGAAAATAATTTTATGGTTGGGGGTCACCACAACATGAGGAATTGTATTTAAAGGGCCAGAAGGTTGAGAACCACTGGTGGTAGATGAAAAGGTTGGAAATTTATTGGAAGCAAGTACAGTCTCCCACGTAGGGAGGGAGTCCCAAGGGGTGACCCACTAAGCTCCTTTTTTGTAAGGTTCATATAGGCGGCAGTTCTTTGTTTCTTGATATTCCCTTCTGATTGGTCACTATATCAGCTTCAAAGGTCAAACCCCACGTATGCCTCCCTTCTTTTTCTCCCCCTTCTGTGGTAGAATTCTGTCTCCTGTGAAAATCTGTTTTCCTCTTTCTCCCGTTTGTCGGCATTTCTCTAACCTCTGTGAAAGTTTGTTTCCTCTTTCTCCCCACACCCTGTGGCTTTTCCCTATCTTCTGGGAATGGGTGTCTTCCTCTCCCCTTATCCTGTGGCACCCTGTTTTCTTCTCTGTGGATGTATGCCTTTTGGCAGATCCAATCTCACCTATGGGCTCCAAGCCTTCCTCCCCCTGGATCCTGTTTTTTCCTAAATCTCCCTAAACCTGCTTAGTTTACCCCTAAAACTTCTTTCCCTGATGTGATAAAAAGGTGATGAATACATAAGTTAGATCATTTTTACTCTCATTCCTTCCATTTCAATCAAATTTTAGTGAAAAATGTTGTAGTTTAAAAATTATGAAAATATAGCACAACTAATAAATTACCACAATGGTAACATTTACATTCACATTATATTAACACTAGAGGCCTGGTGTACAAAAATTTGTGCACTGGGTGTGGGGGGGGTCCCTCAGCCTGGCCTGCCCCCTCTCACAGTCCGGGAGCCCTCAGGGGATATCCTCGTGATGGCTTAGGCCTAAGCCGCAGTCTGGCCTCCCTCTGCGGGAGGCGACTGGCTGATTAGGGGAAGACACCACCCCCATCACCCCGCCGCTACTGCCGCTGCAGGCCACAGCAGCTGCCTGCCCTCGGCCCTTGCAGCCACTGTGGCTTTGTCTGAAAGAACGTCCAGAAGGATATCGGCTGTCCAGTCTAATTAACAATTATGCTTTTATTATTATAGATAACTTACTATATCATCATATCACCTGATGCTTTAGTCAAATAATTTTAATACCACCAGGAGAAAGGTTTAAGACTTCATCTAAATTCAAATTATAATAAGTAACCAAATATTCACTCAGTTTAATTTAATGCACTTTATCTGCACAGTTCTGTAAATAATAAGTAATAAAGACATATCATTAATAGGGCAGTTACCATGAGCCTTAGAAAGTCATTTTTTTTTACTAACTCTTGCAAGCTAACCTACTTCTACTATATATATGAGCACTCTGGTGTATGTTAGTTAAATGACTGACTTAACATTGAGCCTGGATGTATGGAAACTATATTCTCCTTTTAATTTCACTGTGAACCTTAAACTGCTCTTTAAAAATAAAGTCTTAACTTAAAAATTGAGCCTGGATCCTTAATAAAGTTATACCTTACTATTATAGTTAAGTTTTAATTTTAAGTGACACTCAATGGCCAAAATTGTCTTTCCAAACCACTGAAATTGAAAGATTGTCTAACCTCTTCCTGACAATGACATTTACATCACCACCTAGTGCTAGTTCCTTTTCTGACCAAAGGCAAACAGTTTCAATTACCTGTTCTCTCTGTGGTTTGTAAAGTTGGATGATCGGTATCTGTACCATTTCTTTTATTTTTAGAAAACACAATTCCCTTTCTGATATATAGGGTTGAATGATCAGATGAGAGCCTCCTGAAGGATAGAGTTCAAACAATTAGGTAGAAATATATTGGATGAGTTACTAGTAATTCTATACTGCCTAAAATTACAATTGACCCAATACGTATGTCACTGATACCAACTTTGGGAGGTGGACTCATCATATCCTAGCCACTTTATATTTTATTTACTCTTCCTGAGAAAGGCAGAAAGTGAAGAATGCCAGAAAAACAGAAATGAACGAACTTGGCTTTATCATTGAGTAAATGGTGTTTTATATTTATTTACCATAAAATTGGTCCAATATCTTTATTTTTCCTGACACCAAACTCAAAACAATATGCTTATCATCTTCAGAACAACAATGCAAATGAAACTATGTATTGTGACAGTGAACACTGGGGGATTAAAAGTGGGTTAGTAGGTATAATTAAATCCCCTTTTCAAATGCTTTGGTAAGTGCAGTTAAGATGAAGAATTTTTTAAGCTATTTCCTCTATTGTATAGAATATGAAAGAGTTGTTTGTTATATGTCAGTGACAGTTGTTATGTTTTTGGAATGGCAAATCTAATAAGTAAATGCCTTCAGTTGGGGATCCAAAATTTTAAGGTCATTACTGGTTATAGACACCTGTCAATGAATGACAGGCTAATCATTTTTAGGAAAAAAGTCAAATAAATATTAACAAGCTCGTGGAAATAAAAATAAGTCGGTAACAGTGTTTCTACTATAATGTCTTATAATGTTAAGAAGAAAAATTATTTTAGTCTAATAAAATAAATTTTATGTTTGAAAATAGAGTATACTAAATAACATACATTAGTAAATGTATAAGAATTCCTATACTATAAATATATACATAAGTAATGAAGTTGAGTTTACATTATTTTTAAAAATTATGACTTTCACAACTCAAAGTATTCTTATTCTTATTAAGGAAAAACAATGAGGCAAAATGTAAATTCTGCATCATCACAGATATTCTAGATAATAAAGAGGTAATATGCAAATTGACCATCACTCCACACAAGATGGCCGCCCCCATGTGGACACAAGATGGCCTGCAAGGGAGGACAGTTGGGAGGGACCAGGCCAGCAAGGGAGGGCAGTTAGGGGGGACCAGGCCTGCAGGGGAGGGCAGTTAGGGGGACCAGGCCTGCAGGGGAGGGCAGTTAGGGGCAACCAGGCTGGCAAGGGAGGGCAATTAAGAGTGACTGGGCCAGCAGGGGAGGGCAGTTAGGGGCAATTGGGTTGGCAGGGAAGCAGTTAGGTGTCAATCAGACTGGCAGGGGAGTAGTTAGGGGGTGATCAGGCTGGCAGGCAGAAGCAGTTAGGGGCAATCAGGCAGGTAGGTAGGTGAGCGGTTGGGAGCCAGCAGTCCTGGATTGTGAGAGGGATGTCTGACTGCCTGCTTAGGCCTGATCCCACCAGGCAGTCGGACATCCCTCAAGGGGTCCCAGATTAAAGAGGGTGCAGGCTGGGCTGAGGGACACCCCCACCCCCGTGCATGAATTTCGTGCACCAGGCCTCTAGTACAGCGGTTCTCAACCTGTGGGTCATGACCCCTTTGGTGGTCGAATGACACTTTCACAGGGGTTGCCTAAGACCATCCTGTATATCAGATATTTACATTACGATTCATAACAGTAGCAACATTACAGTTATGAAGTAGCAACAAAAATAATTTTATGGTTGGGTCACAACATGAGGAACTGTATTTAAAGGGCCAGAAGGTTGAGAACCACTGCTCTAGTGTATATATAAATCTGAATATACTATAGCATAGTAGTGAGAACAACTACCATTTTCATACATTTACTATACACTTGGCACAGTGATAAGTGCTTTATTTATCTTGTATTTTGTCAACAGCCCTGTGAAGTAAATGATCATTTTACAGAGGAGAAAAGTGAATCTTAGAAAATTTAGTAGTGAAAAAAATAGTAAATGGTGCAGAAAGAATTTTAACTCAGTTATATTGACTCAAAAGGCCATGTTCTTCACTGGAACATATATTGCCTAAAGTCCCAACTGACTTAATATTTATGTGACACAGTGATTAAACATAGAGACAAATGTTAGCCATTGTTCAGAAACTATGACAGTGTCCTTAAAGAAATAAAAGTAACATCATATACTATCATTGGTACCAGAACTTTTTGGACTTCAATTTTGATTTACCAGACTGATACTCTTAGTGAAATGTTTACAGTTGTTTGATTTAGTGATAACAGTCTGCATTTATTGGGTATACCATGCAGGGTAGTGCCAACTTCACTTGCAATTATTCCCAATACTACCAATAGTACATTATCATCATCTACAGTTTCCAGAAGGAAGCAAACTTTTATAAGGGATATTATGAAGATAAATGAACCTTTACAACTACTTAGAAGAAATATACTTTCAAATTTCCCCCTCATCTTCAACTATCATCATGCCCTCCTTCATTACAAAGTACTATTAAAAATGTAAGTTGTATTATAAGGAGGTACTTTCTGTTTGCCTTCAAGAAATTTATCTTAGAAATGTCATTTGAAATAGAGATATTCTCTAATTTCCAATTACAAAAGCAATTCTATATTAAAAGGTAAACACAGGACACAGTACCATTTTCAGAAATGTGTATCACTGCATTCGATTCTCTGTTATATTCGACTATGTTTTCAGCTATTGTCATTTTGGCAGTGGTGAGAGGTGGTGAGCAGAGTCAAAGAATATGTGCAATTCTTCTTTTTAATTGTTAAAGCAACACAGTTAACACTCACCTATAAAAAAGAGGAAAAGAAGAAAATCAAAATGGAAAATGTTGAGTCAATTGATTTAAACAAGTTTTCAGTGATGCAAAGATTGCTGCCAGAAATAACGTTTTTTTTTATTTCTACTAAATATGCTAGAATCAGACATGAAAGACTTCAGCTGCACATTACCTCTGGGAAATAGTGAAGATCTTTTCAAAATTTTCTACTTTTTTCAAAATTTACTTAATTTTTCTTCACGAAGTATAATAAGCAAACAAGTACATTTGGAAAACATCGATCTGAAGGTAGTAAAAAAAACACCTTTCATAATTTTAAAAAATAATACTCTAGTATATTTCAAAATTCAAAGAATAAAGATTATACTAAAAGTCACATTAGGTCAAAATGGTGGTAGACTTTTTAAATTACAAGTTCCTATCTTAAGCTAACCTTTTGTCAGTCTCTATAATGTTCTGTTTTATATTACTTTGCCATACACTGATAGGTTTTGTAAACTAAGACTTACTTCACTTACTTTCAAAGACAAATGTTTGCTTAGTGTCTACAAATGTGTGCCAACTGTAGTCCCTCAGACATTCATTAGTGTTTAGAATTTGCACTTAAGGAGGACAATGGCATTGTAAATGAAAATGACCAGTAGCCAAAGGGAACATATAATTGTTTGTAATTAAACAAAAGTGTTGCTGAGTTAATCAAATTCACATCTTAATATACTTTAAAGCATTGCTGTCTTGTCAAAATGAAGACTTCAGTTTTCTGTCTCTTTGAAATGTTTTTTTTTAATTGGTAATGAAACCTAAGCAAATTAGGCCACTAAGATTTTTTTAACCCACTTAAGTACAATAAATAAGCCAACTATGTTTTGATCAAAGATTTCATTGGAACCCTCTTTTAAGTTTCACCAGTTTCATAATTAACAGTTTGTAAAGGCATTGGCCTATTTATAGCTTTTGCTCTCCCATGCCCTGTGCTGATGATCTCATTTTTTTTTTTGAATTATAACACAAACATACTGAAACATTACATCCTTCCCTTGGTAACTGAATCATTTCTTTGAAACACTATTAACTTTATAGAATTCTCATGGAGGAAAAAGTTTTATTTAATTTTTTATTTGAATTGTTCATTTGATTAAAGGCAAGTCTGAATTAAACAAAAGAACTCAAAATGTTGACTGTCTTACTATAAAGTAAAGAAACTGACATGATTTTGGTGAAAATTATATTTCTACAACCTGTAGAACATTATCTAGTTTAAGAGGTCTGTCTCTTAGTTTTCTAAACCTGTAGGACTTATCAGGTTTTTCTCTTAAAAAAAAAGGCACAGCGATAAGAAAATTTAAAGTTATGTCAAACAAATTACATTTTAGTTATTAGTGGCTAGTTTGTAAATATCAAAGATCCACTTATTGTCGTGCTTGGAGCTGCATTTGCATGCTGATGAAATGCAAGTGGATGTCTGTGAACTGTAGGGTTATCTCTAGCGCAGCAGTGGGGAGCTCCAGAATCAGACAGTTGAGCATCTGACCGACTCAAGAGTCCAAGCTGCAGACCTCTTCTATTCACTTTCTTTACAACAATTAAAATATGCAAAGTGATAATTTTCCTTAAGTAGCCTTAAATGTGCGATCTATTTAAATGTGAAGAAAATTGCCTGAAGCTTCTGGTGTGAGGGACAAAAAAGAATAAATTATGCAAATAGCAGAAAAGGACTCTACCACTTGAACGCCTAATTTTCCTGTAATAAGCATACTGTTTCATTTAATTTTTTGCCTCTTATTAAAAGTGACAGTTCTTTTGCACTGTCTGATGGTTATATCTGACACAAGCTAGGGAAATGACTGCTAGACTAAATGCTAAAGCATTTTGGTAGCTTTTTTAGATGATGGTTACATTCACAAAGTAATTATGCACTGAAGAGTAGAGAAATAAGGTTTAATTACACAGTAATCGCTTCTGATGGACACGGCAGAAGTGTGAACACCGCCAGACTGCAATCCATCAATGACAAACCCCTGGCCACTTTTAATTCCTCCTCATTTGCATCATAACCTCCGCACCAAGTTGCACAAATGCTGTTAAATGTTAATAGGAGCTGTCTCTCCACTCAAAATGAATGCTTAAGCTGTTTCATTTTTTTTCTCCTCCACCTCAGACCTTCAAAACCAGCTCCTCTCTGAGAGCAGGCATTAAGCACAGAGCATGGTGCGTGGTCACTGTTGTGCTAATTGGGAGCAACACTTAAAGTTTTATCTCTCAAGCGCTAACAATGCACACTGCTGACAAACCAGTGAATAAGTAATGTACTTGGAGGAGGGGGGAAGAAAGGCATGCCTAGAATGAAAAATGCAGTTGGGACCGTTGTTCAGTGACTAGCTATTTGATTAGGCCCTGTAGTCATATTTAATCCAGATCCTTAGGGAACATAGACAAAATTACATCTTCATCTCATCAAACATTCAGCTACATTTAAGCATTCAGCTGATCAAGCTTTTATTGTTTCTCTTGCAGCAACATGGAGACAATGTTGTCCTGCATCCTTCAGTTCCAGAAGCTGGCAGAAGAAAGACCCTATGAGCTGTGAGTTAAGGAATTCCAACAGAAAAGGAATAAAATCATTCTAGCCACTATGTACTAATGTTCGAGTTGATAAAACCTCCAGCCTTCCGTTCTGTTTGTACAGAATTTAATATTCAATCTCATTTTTACTATTTAAAGAAAAAAAAGTTATTCGCTCTACCGTGTCTTTAAACTCTGTCCATTTCCTGGGACAGGTCCACATCGTTAAACTGCAGATGGTTCTTTTTCTATTAAGCAGCAGGTATCATTCTTGTCTTGACAGGAGGAGGCTCCACCTGCTGCCTGACCACCAATACTTCCAGCTGACTACTTTGCAGAACAAGCAAGGTAATTTGTAAGCTGTGTGCTAAGTTTTACAGTAGACTCTAAGAAGTGACAAAAGAGCCATTTTCAGCAGGAAGATTGAGAATTATCAACACCTTTCCGTGCATAATAGTTAAGTCTTTATCAGTTGAGGAGCTGCTGATAAGGTTAAGAACACTAGACAAACTGCTCATTAGTGGAAAGGTTTGCCTTTTACATGAAAGACTGCTGGGTACTGAAGTTCCTCTACTGAGCAATTCATCCCTGGCATTTGAAAAGAATAAGCTGATTGGTATACATAAATGAATATGGAAAAGGAGACCTGGAATGTTCTAATGATATTAGTGAGGTTTTTCCCAAGTTCAAGAAATGATAAGCCTGGTAAGTGTTCAAAAGCTGTGCGATCAGGTAGGTAAGGCCCTAGATTAGAAGTCATAAGACCTAAAATCTCTTCTGTATTTTACTACCAACTAGCCCTGTGACCTTGAGTGAGTAACTTGTATTTGATGAAAAATAAAATATAAGATGATTCAAACATAAAATATCAGGATTCACTAGGCTGCATCAATAAAAAATCAGAATCAATTGTAAACATTTCATGCACTAATATATTGGTAATAAATATATGAGAGAATATATTATTTAGGACCCAGTCATTCATGTTATGCTGGGGAGTTGGATTATGGGTTACAAATTAGAATGTATTTTATTCATTTTAAAGTCCATATATGACCAGAAGAATGATACTTATTTCTATATCCCTTGTGTATATTTTTCTTATAAATAAAATATGGTAAATAAATTCCTCAGACACTATTTATAATATTATACCCAGCTTATGCCTCCAAATAATTATATAAAGTGGGTAATATTAACCTAATTTTAAAGATGAAGAAAATGAAGATCAGAGTTTAAATAACTTGCCAGAACAAATGTGTCTGAGGAGCTACAATGGGGTTTGAACCCAACTCTGTCTGATTTTAAAGTTTACGTGTTTGACTATGAACAATATAAAAATATATGAAACAAATTATTTACTGTTTTATTATAAACTACTAACCACTAACTCATGCCTTAAGAAGCATACAACAACAAACCTGGTACCATCTGTGTTCATTCATTTTGAGGTGTTTTGTTTTTTTTAATACACAATTTTATAGTGTGTTGCCTGTATTACATAATCATCTACTCACACTTCAAACTAGAGAAAAAGTTAAGGGTATATTTGAATTCATGATTCCCAATTATAATTGAAAACTATTTGAATATAACACAATATTATGTTATTAATCTATATTTTGAGGAAAATTTCTCAAACTACATGGTATGTGGTAAAAAGTCTACCTTGAGTTAATCTTGAAGCCTGCATTAGCTCTGTCCTTCTATACTGGCATCATGAAGTTTCCGGTGCACTTAGAGATCCCTGAATCAAAGGCACTGTACAAGTAGAAAGTGGTGCACATATTATTAACCTTTCTGCGCTTGTTTCCTCATCTGTAATATGGGGTTAATGATATTTCTGTACCTCACAAGAATGTTGTGTGAATTAATGTTTGTAAAGCCCTTTAAGATCCACGGATGAAAGATGCCATAAAAGTCCAAAGGTGATAATATTATAGTTATTGAAATTGGAAACACCAATAATGCTGGGAATTGAATATATATTTGGTTGCAAGGCACCCTGTGCATTATGAATTCACAGGCACTTAAAGAAGCTTACAGCTTCAAAATTAATAATAATAAAAATAAATCCTGAAGAGTTATTACCCATATGTTATAAGGCAAATGGATGTAATCTGTTCATAACTGGCAAAAAACACAGTATCAGAGTACACATTTCCCTATGTTTCTCTATAGAAACTACTGCAGTAGCATACACTGGATCTATACTCAAAATCATATAATGTGAGAATGGTCTATTAAGAAAGAGGCAGTAAATTACATGTTTAAAATGCTAATAAGATTTAATGAAATCATTACCTGTATCTTTTAATACTGCTATATTTTTTCATTTACATTTTGAATGTCCTTGAATAGTTTATACATATTAAGCAAAACATTTAACAGAAATCTTTTTAAAAACAAAAAATAATACAAATTATCAGTTATCACCTATTTGTCTGAACTAATACATATATGGGTATTAAATATTTTTCTAAGGGTTTCAAAAGGCATTTTACTTAATCACTATAATACAAAAAAGAAGAAAATAAGTTTTCAAATATAGTAGCTATATTTTAAAAAATTTAAATATTAGATATTTATTTATGCATTTATATAGTTATCCATTTACTCATTCAATTTCTTAACAATTCATTCACTTAACAATAGTGTTCATTTGTACTCACATCCTATATAATAAAAGTCTAATATGCTAAGTGTCCATTCATCCATTCAACCAATCAAAGCGTAATATGCTAATGATATGCTAAGGCCGCTCAACCTCTCACTATGATGTGCACTGACCACCAGGGGGCAGATAATCGACTGGTCAACCAGTCGCTGTGACATGCACTGACCACCAGGGGACAGACACTCCTACTGGTAGGTTAGCTTGCTGCTGGGGTCCAGCCAATCGGGACTGAGTGAGATGGGCCAGACACGCCCTGGAGCCCTCCTGCTGCCCCTCCATGGCTGGCCAACCTCCCAAGTCCCTCCCCAGCCCTGACCATGCATGGGTAGGGTCCCTCGGCCTGGACTGTGCCCTCTTACAATCCAGGACCGCTTGGAGGATGTTGGAAAGCTGGTGTCAGCCCAATCCCACAGGCCAGGCCCAGAGAATCCACTGGTGCATGAATTTGTGCACCAGCCTCTAGTAATGTAATAATTTAAAAATCCAAGTTGCAGAGTTTTATGAGTGGGAGTGTGAATGTGTGTAGGTCTATATACACAGAAAACAGTCCAGAAACATGAACACCATTCCATTATGTAACTTTGTAATAATTACAAAGTGGTTTGGGACTAGGGCAGTGGTTCTCAACCTGTGGGTCGCAACCCCTTTGGGGGTTGAACGACCCTTTCACAGGGTTCGCCTAAGACCATTGGAAAACACATATATAATTACATATTGTTTTTGTGATTAATCACTATGCTTTAATTATGTTCAATTTGTAACAATGAAATTGGGAGTCACCACAACATGAGGAACTGTATTAAAGGGTTGCGGCATTAGGAAGGTTGAGAACCCTGGACTAGGGGGAGTGCAAAAGAGCTTTCATATACTCAAGTCTATATTGACTGATTTTGTTACAAAAAGGATGTGTAACTTTTTAATTTTTAAAAGCTGCATTCCCAGAATGAAAAATAAGTTTGAAAGACCATTTCAAGACTGCAAAATAAAAGTGAAGATTAATAAAAGTAAATTAAAGCAGTAAAGTTAGAATTCAAATAACATAGTAAATTTATTGTCAAACAAAATGAAAAGGAAGGACAAATAATTAGAGGGATGACTCATTATCCTTGATTATAGTTTAGGAGACTTAACATGCACATTTTTTTTAGACATATCTTAGAGACTTTCTGATATTTAATTAGAAGGAATGCAATTTTGTCTTTTAATCCACTGAAGCATGATTTTAAACTAAGTAGAAAAAAGGTTAACTTCAAATGATAGTAGCAAACCAGTCAAGGAAAAACAACAGAGTTCACAATTAAGTCAAGAAGTCAAACAAATGTTATATTTAGAAAGTCAAGAGCTTTGTTTTGGTTGCTTTAGAGGTTTTCTCCAATTTATGGGAGGTTCAAGGTTACCAAGCTCAGCATCCAGAGCTCAAAGTCATTCCAGAGTTTATTCAATATTAGAGTTCAAAGATTTAAATGTGTTTTACAATGGGAAAATTTGAAATCTGGGACTACTGACTTTATAAGTAAATTACAGTAGAAGGTCACATAGTTAGAAAGCTATATTTAGAGGTTTGAAGTCAAAGAACTCAAACACGTTTAATGTCTTATCAAAAATTGTAACTTCTTATATGCATATTTATAAATAAGACACTTCCTAGAAAACATAAATAATAGGTCATCAGAACTGAGATATTATGTGACCTGAATTCCACTTTTCTACTCTAATAACTGTTCTTATATGACTTTTTGTTTAGCCTCTGCTCTTGATTTTTTGGCTTCATCATACTGTTCTTTTACCTACAAGCTCTGCAGTTAATATTTGGAAAAACTGGGTACTCAAAGAAATAAAGTATAATAATAAAAATGCAAGAAGTTACTGATATTTTATTTATCTTTTTTATTTTTATTAGTTACACAAATATATTGACTTATTAATTTCCTTAGAATCTTCAAGAATTTGTTGTAGATGGGTGAATAACATTGTGTGTGTCATTATTGATTCCCAGCAGAATGTTTTAGATTGTAATAAAGAGATCAGTTCCTAGCATAGTATTTAGCAAACATCAATGGCCAATAGGCATTAAAGAATGAATATATTTCTTAAGTAATCATTAGGGTCATAATGGAATTAATTGATTGGCTTACCCATCTGAAGCAAGTTGAAGAAAATGTTTGCTTCTCTGATATCTACAGATTTACACTCAAGTTACCCTCCTCACTTTTTCTTTATTTTAATTTAAAAATTAAGTTTTCTCCCATATAAAAACTTTGTAATGTCATCATCTACTGAACTTAAATCTCTATAAACATGAAAAATATAGTGGCTACCAAACAGGGATCTTTCTAATTACTCCCTTTTTATCCCCTTCACTAATTCTTCTTTCCCTGTCAATCCCTGTTCTGATTATTCTTGGAGGTTCTAAGCCACAGTTTTCCTCTTATTCTCTATCTGCTTCTGGCTTCTATGATCTCTTCTACTGACCCCCCAGTTGATATTTACAACCTCAAATATTCAACTGAGTAATATGCATCCTTGCTCATCTGTTTGCTTGTTTTTTCATTCAGTAATTCATTCATTTATTCATTCAAAATTATTTTTTACTCCAGCCTTGCACCTATCTAAATAAAGCAGCCAAAATAATCCTGCAAATCAGATCATGTCAGTTCTCTGCTGAAAACCTTCTAATGACGCTCCACATCGCTTCATGTCCTTACAGTAAGTAGTCTACAAGACCCTATGTTATCCTCCTCCCTCTTAAATCCTGATCTCATCTAAGAGGATTTCTCTACACTCATTCTGCTCAGCCACCTTGATGTTGAACAAACATGTTACACTCCTGGTTAAGAACTTTTACATTGTCAGTCTCTTCTTGGAACACCTACCTACATAGCTTAGTCCTTCATCTTCTCTCAGCCTTAGCTTACATGTTATCTTCTAAGCATTTCGCCTGTTCATATTTAGAAATGAAACCCTTGACACAAGTACTCCTCAATCCCCTATTTTGCTTTATTTATCTTCAATGTATCCATTATATTCTAGCACAAAGGTTGGCAAAGAATGGCCCATGAGCCAAATTTAGCCTGCCACTTGTTTCTATAAGGGTTACTGGAACACAGCCTAGCCTATTCTTTTATCGATTGTCTATGGCTTGTTTTGTGCTACAATGATAGAGCTAAGTAGTTACCACAAAGACTATCTGACTCTCAAAGCTTAAATATAAGCTATCTGCCTCTCTCTCTTTTTTAAGATGTTTAAATTGATTTTTAGAGAGAGAAGGGGAGAGAGAGGGAGAGAGAGAAACATCAATGTGAGAGAAACATCCATCTGCTGCCTCCTGCATGCCCCCTACCAGGAATCAAGTCTGCAACCCAGGCATGTGCCCTAACCAGGAATTGAATCAGCAACCTTTCAGTGCACAGGACGATGCCCAACCAACTGAGCCACACCAGCCATGGCTACACATCTACCTCTTTACAGAAAAATTTTACTGACCCCGGTTTTAACATATCAAAGAACAAGCAGGTATATTTGTTTATTTGTTTTGTTTATTGCTTATTTTTATTTGCTTTGTTCATTTTTATATCTGAAGTGCCTAGAAGAGTGTTCAGTATACAGTAGACATTGAAAAAACATTTGTGAGTAAATAAATGGATCTCCTTTTATGTGCCAAATTAGAGGCCTGGTGCATGAAATTTGTGCACGGGGATGGGTGGAGGGCCCTCAGCCCCAGCCTGCACCCTCTCGCAATCCGGGACCCCTCGAGGGATGTCCAACTGCCGGTTTAGGCCCAATCCCTGAGCAATCTGGGACCGCTGGCTCCTAACCACTCGCCTGCCTGCCTCAACACCCCTAACACCTCTGCCTGCCTGCCTGATTGCCCCTAACCACTTGCCTGCCTGCCTAATCACCCCTAACCACTCGCCACCTGCCTGATTGCCCCTAACTGCCTCTGCCTCTGCCCCTGCCACCATGGCTTCATCTGGAAGGACGTCCAGAAGGTCATTTGGCTGTCCGGTCCAATTAGCATGTTATGCTTTTATTATTATAGATACTGAGAAAGGCCCTAAGCTTGCTGAGGTTTTATTCTCTTTACATTGTCCTTGCAGTCCTACTACATTTCCCTGTTCAATTTTTCTCCCTGTGTAAAATAACAAAAAATTCAAAAAGTGAAAACTATTTCACATCTTCTCATGCCTTAAATTTCAAACACCCCCTTTCTTTTTCACTCTCAACC
This sequence comes from Myotis lucifugus, assembly GCF_000147115.1. Lineage (NCBI taxonomy): Eukaryota > Metazoa > Chordata > Mammalia > Chiroptera > Vespertilionidae > Myotis > Myotis lucifugus. The sequence goes on from NW_005871053.1 coordinate 16,427,713, forward strand.
AATTACAATGCTTAATATTTATCTGAGAAAACAGAAGCAGTCAGAAAAGAACTACATCATATTACAATTATATATGCAAACCTATTTGCATTTGTCCCCATATATTTGTTTTCCTTCATGTTAAAGTGACTGACCAGTTCCATATACCCCACAAGCTAAACCCCCTTTCTCACTCTTAACTCATCATAAAAGTTTTTATACTTGATGTTGCCACTTACTCACGTCTCATTCTTAACTCACTATAAGGTGTTCATCCTCACCACTCTAATGAAAGCTCAGTTATCCAGGTTACCAACCATCTCTATCTTGCTGTGGTTAACAGTCAGTTATACTACTATCCTCATGTTACTTGACCTCTGAACATTTTGGCAGAGTTGATCATTACTTCCTTGTTAAAACACTTTTTCTTCTTTCATCATAGCAATAACAAATGAAAATATCAACCTAAATTTATGGTAGAGCTATACTTGCTTGTTAGTTTCTAAGGGTTCAGCAAAAATCAACAAAAGCATTTGGTGAAAATCAATTGCTATAAGGAATTTATTGTATA
>NW_005871053.1:16428362-16457633 GCF_000147115.1 Myotis lucifugus
ATATTTTATTTCTTACTTATGAACTAGAGGCCCAGTGCACATGATTCATGCACCAATGGGGTCCCTCAGCCTGGCTTGTGGGAATCGGGTCAAAACTGGCTCTCTGACATTCTCCAAGGGGCCCCAGATTGCAAGAGGCCGCAGGCCAGGCCGAGGGACCCCACTGGTGCACAAATCCATGCATCGGGCCTCTAGTATGCATATAAGATCTTTGGTTAATCTCTTCCCACCCTCCCCCCTTCCCTCTGAGATTCATCAGTCTGTTCCATATTTCCAGCCTGTGGTTTCTGCTCCTGCATTGAGCATCTGCTCCCTGGTGGTCAATGCGCATCATAACTACTGGCTGGTTGGCCTGTTGGCCAGTCGCTTAGGCTTTTATATATAGACTAGAGGCCTGGTGCACAAAATTCGTGCACTGGGGGACAGTGTCCCTTAGCCCAGCCTGCACCTTCTCCAATCTGGGAGTCCTCGGGGGATGTCTGCCTGTGGGATCGGGCCTAAACTGGGAAGCAGACATCCCTCTCACAATCTGAGACTGCTGGTTCCTAACCACTCACTTGCCTGCCTGTCTGATTACACCCTAATCACTCCCCTGCCGGCCCGACTGATGCCTAACTGCTCCCCTGCCAGTCCGATCACCCTCAACTGCCCTCCCCTGTGGCCCGGTCGCCCCAAACTGCCCTCCCCTCCTGGCCTGATTGCCCACAACTGCCCTCCCCTGCCGCCATCTCGTGGCGACCATCTTGTGGTGGCCCCATGAGGACATGGGGCGGCCATCTTGTGATAATGCAAGGGCATGAGGGCCACCTAGGCTTTTATTAGTATAGATTGTGTTCTACATGTCCTTTAAGAAATTTTTTAAACAAACTTATATACTTACCCATCTGTGTGTTCATCTGTGTATCTACCTATGTATAAATATTTTTAGGGATCCAGATGTTAAATATAAATACCATTGTTCTGTCACCCCACCCTGAAGTCTGAGGGAGTGAGAAGAACAAGTGCTTAAAGGAAACTCAAGAAAAGAGAACTGCCCTAACTGGTTTGGCTCAGTGGATAGAGCGTCGGCCTGCGGACTGAAGGGTCTCAGGTTCGATTCTGGTCAAGGGCATGTACCTTGGTTGCGGGCACATCCCCAGTAGGGGGTGTGCAGGAGGCAGCTGATTGATATTTCTCTCTCATCGATGCTTCTAACTCTCCCTCTCCCTTCCTCTCTGTAAAAAAATCAATAAAATATATTTTAAAAAAAGAAAAGAAAAGAAAAGAGAACTATGTAGGAAAGGCCATCTAATAGGAGCTATAACTTTTGGTAGAGGGATGCACCAGGTCTTTGGTGAGGGTGATGACTGGACTGGTGAGCCAAGGTTTTCTCCTAGGTTGTGTCTCGTGACACCAAAGAATGAGCTCCATGGACCAGAAGATTTATGCAAAAGCCTGGGAAATGTATTACAAGTAGATTCAGACTCCCACAGGGGGAGGGGCACAAAGAATGGGTTACCAGTGAAGTTAGTCAGTCTAGGGGTATATATACTAGTATGTTACAAGCCTGCTCTATATTTACCTATGTTGCCACCTTATTAATTCCCTCATTGTTCTTGCCCAGCAATGAACCTGAACTTTCTCTGTTCCTATGTATCAGCACACCTTGTTGTTGCAGGACCTCTCGGTTTCACATGCCTCCTGCTCTGAGTCCCAAAACTTTTTATTATTTCTGCATGATTGGTTTCTGTGATTAGGTTTGCTCAAACTGCCATGTCTGCCCCTGCATATATTCCACCTGCCTTTGTTTCCAAATGGACCCCTTCCCTGTCTACCTGTGTGTCAAGCTAACTTCTCTCAAGGGGGTTAAAATAGGAGAGGGAAAGCAAAATACTTTGACCTCACTCATCTCTGTCCCTTCTATCTCTCACCAGGGTTCTTCATTTGGGCTGAATGCAAGTAACAGACAAAGGGCAAAAGATCTTGTTATGTAGTCTATATAGCTTAGCCTCCTGGAGCACAGAATGAGATGTAGAATAGTAGAAAGTGGATGTAGAAGAGCAGATGGAAGTTATCCAGGTCAGTCTACCCCTTTTGCATCTTGACATACATAGTTGTGCATCACCAGGTGGAAAATGTGTGCCCCCGAGACAGAGGTCACAGTAGTAGGCTGGATAATGGTCTCCAAAGGCTAGCAGGACCTACTTCCTAGAAACTGTAAATGTTACCTTATTTAGAAAAGGGGTCTTTGCAGATGTGATTAAGTTAAGAATCTTATCCTGGATTATCTGGATAAGTCCAAATGCCATCACAAGTGTCCTTATAAGAGAGAGGTGGAGGAAAATTGATACATATATAGAGGAGAAAATGATGTGAAGACAAAAGCAGAGACTGGAGTGGTGCAGCCATAAGTCAAAGAATGCTGGCAGCCACCAGAAGAGACAAGGAACAGATAATCCTTTAGAGCCTCTGAAGGGAGTAAAGTCTTGCTAATAAATTAATTTGGACCCAGTGATACTTATTTTGGTCTCCTGTCCCCAAGAACTGTGAGAGAATACATTTATTTTGTTTTAAGCCACTCAGTTTGTGGTAATTTGTTATGGCAACCACAGGAAATGGTTTCATTTTGGGCTCAATCCCCAATAGGGGATGTGCAGGAGGCAGCCAAGCAATGGTTCTGTCTCATCACTGATGTTTCTATCTCTCTCCCTCTCCCTTTGTCTCTCTGGAATTAAAACATATTTAAAAATATAAAAATAAAAATCCTCTCTTATAGTAGAGTGCTCAGAGAGGTAGTTGTCAATGTGGTTGAAGGTAGTCTCCAAAGCTCATGTCAATATTTTGATTGGGAAACCACCTTCACTAAGAATTGTTACAACAACGGCAGTTAGTAAGGTAGAGAGAAAATACAATATATCAACTGATGGATATTCAGGAAATGGATGCTATTGGTTTCCATCGGTTATAAGATAGCAGCCATGTTTTCTAGATGCCATAAGCAATTAGCTAACAAGTAAGGATTCAATACACCTATAATTCATCCCTCCCAGATTATTAGAATGTTATGAAAATATTTAAATAAATATTTTACTTTTTACTTTAATATTTTTTAGTGTTTTTAATGTGAATTTAATGCTGATAAGTAGATACTGAGCAGAGAGAACTAAAAAAAATGGTTTATGCTAAGATTACCAGCTGTCCAATATTATAAGATAGATTATGCTTTCTAGCATAATTTTGGTTAGCTCAGCAAAGCTACTCTGATGCAAGTTATAGGTATGGAAACACCTTGGGATAGAATTCTAAAAATCAATCAAACAAACAAAAAACAGGTTACTGTGAATTCAAGAGTTTATTTACAGGTGAAATAGCTGTGGAGGTAAAGAGATGGAGAAGACTGAGGAAAAGAGAAGACTTAGAAATAACATGGGGAATAGGAATGTGTTAAAGAGTTAGCTGTTGGTAATTTGAAAAATATTAACAAAATAGATAGGTACCATGAAAAAAAAACTGCACAAAGCAGATAAATCACAAGTAATTTAGAATATTATAAAAGAATGTCAGTTCTAGCATTGCCAGGAAAAGCTGAAAAGGCAAGTTTAACGATTTCTGGAATGCCAGGAATTAAAAAGAGCAGAGAGTAAAAGGACAAAATTTATTATCAGTTTTCTGAGAAGAGTGAAGACAGGGTTAATACAGAATTTTTTTCCAGGTAAGGGGCACCAGGCTAGTAACCCTGATTTTACTACCAAATAGATCTAGCGTAGGAGTGATAGAACAGGATTCAACCCTAGAGACCTACTCTAGGAGTGGGATGATAGCTCTTTAGAGTTAAGGGAATAGTTGATGGGATGCAAATTATGATGGCTTTTTTTGTGTGTGATATAAAAACTATACTGGGACCACCAAATGGGATTTAAATTGAGCCAGCACTGCTTAGAGTTATTTTACTATTTAAAAAACAGATGTGAGGTATAAGTTATAAATGTTCCCTTTCACATATGAGGAAAAACATATAAAAACATGTAAAATAATATGTTAAAAATACACAAAATATATATAGAATTATCTAACCTGTATGTTATATTTACAAAATTGTTCTTAACCATTAAAGATCTGTGCCCAAGTCATCTAAAATAGGTCTTTCCCCCCTTTACCCATTCAGGAATTTTAGTACTAATTGGACATATTCAGGTACCCTAAATTTGACTCTTGCAACATTTTTCTCATACTAACAAATGCATCTCATTATGGTTGCTTTTATTCCTTTCTAAATAAAATGTTTGTTTACATTAATACTGACTAAATTATAACTTGCTTTCTTTTGCACAAGTCTGTCACCATATAATAAGAGGCTTGCCAATTCCAGTAATGTGTAAAGTGCTGGATTATTATTTTATACTAGTGACCTGGTGCATAGATTCATGCACACTGAAAGGACATTTATTACAAGGTGGCCGGCAGAGCAGGACTGGACAAGATGGGCCAGACACACCCTGGAGCCAACCTCCCATGGTCCCTCCCCTGTCGGCCTCACCTGGGGCAGCACCGTGGCTCGAAGGGTGTCTGTGTATTGAGCGGGTCCCTCTGGTAGGTGGGGTCCCTCGGCCTGGCTTGTGGGGATCGGGCTGAAACGAGCTCTCCAACATCCCCTCAAAGGGTCCTGGATTGTGAGAGGGCGGTTCTCAGGTGATGCACCCAGGAATCAGGCTCCCTCCTCTCTGGTTCTGGGGTGCATCACCTGAGAACCGCTCTTGCCAAGTCACTGCAGCTCGGCAGCTCCTGCATTAAATGTCTGCTCCTGGTGGTCAGTGAGCATCATAGCTACCAGTTGAAGCGTCTGCCCCCTGGTGGTTATTGCACATCATAGTTACTGGTTGGACGGTCACTTAGCCTTTTGTATATATATTAGAGGCCCGGTGCACAAAAATTTGTGCACTCGGGGGGGAAGAGGGGTCCCTCAGCCCGGCCTGTGCCCTCTCCCAGTCTGGGACCCCTCAGGGGATGACCACCTGCTGGCTTAGGCCCTCTCCCCGGGGGATTGGGCCTAAGATGGCAATCAGACATCCCTCTGGCAGCCCGGCAGCCCTCGGGGGATGTCCACTTGCCAGAGGGGAGCAGCCCTAAACTGAAGTCAGACATCCTTAGCGCTGCTGAGGAGGCAGGAGAGGCTCCCACCACCACCGCTGTACTGGAAGCCATCAGCCTGGCTTGTGGCTGAGCAGAGCTCCTCCCATGTGAGAGCGCCCTGACCACCAGAGGGCAGCTCCTACATTAAGCGTCTGACCCCTGGTGGTCAGTGTGTGTCATAGTGACCAGTCATTCCCAGTCCTTCTGCTGTTAGGGTCAGTTTGCATATTACCCTTTTACTATATAGGATAGAGGCCTGGTGCACGGGTGGGGGCCAGCTGGTTTGCCCTGAAGGGTGTCCCGGATCAGGGTGAGGGTCCCCACTGGGGTGCCTGGCTAGCCTGGATGAGGGGATGATGGCTGTTTGCAGCTGGTCACACCCCCTTCAGGGTGGAGGTCCCTACTGGGGTGCCTGGCCAGTCTGGGTGAGGGGCTGAGGGCCGTTTTCAGGCTGGCGGGTGACTGAAGCTCCCAACCTCTCCTTTTTTTCTTTTTTTTTTATTCTGGGATTTATTTACCTTCTATGGCTGTCACTGGAGCTGAGAGCCGTCTTTAGCTCTGAGGCTTGGCTCCAGCTCTGAGGCCTCGGCTGCTGAAAGCAGGAATCTGGGCTTTGTTTACCTTCTATAATTGAAACACCGTTGAAACTCCAGCTCTGAGACCCGGCTGGCTGAAAGCAGATTTCTGGGGATTGTTTAGCTTCTATAATTGCAACATAGTTGCTTAGAGTGCAGTTCAGAGCTGGGCGGCGGCAGATGGGGAAAGTTGGCTTCCTCCATCAGTGGAGCAAGCAAGTCTCCTGTTCGCTTCAGCTGCCTGGCTGCCGGCCACCATCTTGGTTGGCAGTTAATTTGCATATTGCCCTGATTATCCAATGGGAAGCATGTCGGAGGTACGGTTAATTACCATGTTTGTCTATTTTAGGTAGGATATATAGATATGTAAAGAATTCTAGGATTTGAGTGGAAACAATAATAACAAAAATAACAGTAAGAATTAAAAGAGGTGATTTTACACTGCAAATAACCTTTTAAAAAGTCACCATATGAAATTCAAGTTGATAATACTTAGCAAAAAAAAAAAAAAAAAAAAGAGCACATGCCCTGACTGGTTTGGCTCAGTGGATGGAGCGTCAGCCTGCGGACTGAGGGGTCCCAGGTTTGATTCCAGCCAAGGGCATGTACCTTGGTTGCGGGCACATCCCCAGTTGGAGGTGTGCAAGAGGCAGCTGATCAATGTTCCTCTCTCATCGATGTTTCTGGCTCTCTATCCCTCTCCCTTCCTCTCTGTAAAGAATCAATAAAATATATTTAAAAAAAAAAGAGCACAGGAACAAAAATTCACTTGAATTTTTGAGAAAATATAAAACCATTTAGTATCTTATATTTTTAAGGTATCAACTAACTATTCTGTAAAAAGCTAATTTAAGAAACAGCCTGAAATTGAGGCAGAAGAACAAAGTCGGAGAAATCACACTACATGATATCAAACTATATCACAAGGCCATAGTAATCGAAAGAGCATGGTGCTGGCATAAAAACAAACATAGAGTTCAATGGAACAGAAGTAAACTCATGCCTTTATTGTCAATTAATGTTTAACAAAGGAGACAAGAACATAAGGTAGTCTATTCAATAAATGGTTTTGGGAAAATTGGACAGATATGTGACAAAAAAATAAATAAAATTAGAACACTGTCTTATACCATACATAAGAATAAACTCAAAATAAATTAAAGACTTAAAATGTTAGACTGAAAACCATAAAAAATCCTAGAGGAAAACCTAGGCAGTAAAATCTGAGACATTTCTTATAGCAATATTTTTTTCTGATATATCACCTCGGGCAAGAGAAATGAAAGAGAAAATAAACAAATGGGATTATGTCAAACTAAAAAACGTTTGCACAGCAAGGGGAACCAACAAAATGAAAAGACAACCCACTGAATGGGAGAGCATATTCACCAATGATACATATGATAAGGGATTAATATCAAAATTGATAAAGAACTTATAAAAATTAATACCATAAAAAAATCCAATTTAATAATGGGCAAAGAGCCTGAATAGACACCTCTCCAAAGAGGACATACAGCTGGCCAATAGACATAAAAAAATGCTCAATGTCACTAATCATAAGAAAAATGCAAATTAAAACCACAATGAGGTGTCCTCTCATACCTATCATAATGGCTATCATCAATAAAACAACAAACAAGTGTTAGTGAAGATGTGGAGAAAGGGAACCCTTGTGCACTATTGGCAGGAATGCAGATTGTTGTAGCCACTGTGAAAAGCAGTATAGAGTTACCTCAAAAATTAAAAATAGAATTGGCCTTATGGGCCAGTAATTCCACTTCTGAGAATGTATCTAAGAAATCTAAAACACTAGTTTAAAAGAATATATGTACTCCTATGTTCATTGCAGCATTATTTACAATAGCTAAGATTTGGAAGCAGTCCTTAAGTGTCCATCAGTAGATAAGTAGATTTTTTTAAAGCTGTGGTACATATATACAGTGGAATACTACTCAACTATAAAAAAGGAGGAAATTTTACCCTTTGCAATCACATGAATGGACCTGGAGAGTATTATGTTAAGTGAAACAAGCCAGTCAGAGAAGGACAAGTACCATAAGATTTCACTCATATGTAGAATCTAATAAACAAACTAACAAACAAAATAGAAACAGACTCATAGATACAGAAAACAGGCTTTTTCTTAAGAGTATAATATCTACATTAAGATATATCCTTGCCCATTAAACTTATAGAACTCATGAGTATTCACTCAAACAGCTATCAGAGGGGAAGGGGAGAAGGGGGCTGGGTGAAAACGTGAATGGATCAAGAAAAAACAACAACACATAGACACAGGAAACTGTATGGTGCTTACCAGAGGGAAAGTGAGGTAGGGGAAGGTAGAAGAGGGTTAAGGGGTGATAAATGGTAATGGAAGGAGATTTGACTTGGCATGGTGAACACATAATACAGTATATAGATGATGTATTATAGAATTGTACACCTGAAACCTACATAATTTTATTAAACAACTAGAGGCCCAGTGCATGAAATTTGTGCAAGGGGCTCGGCCTTTGCAGCCGCGGCAGCTTGCCTCGGCCCTTGCAGCCCCCAGCTTCCTATGGAAGGTCATCCGGAAGGACATCTGGAAGGTCGTTCATCTGTCCAGTCTAATTAGCATATTATGCTTTTATTGTTATAGATGTCTCCCCAATAAATTAAATTAAAATTTTTAAGAATAAATTTTTAAAAAAGAAGACAGCCTGAAAGAGAACCATGCTCTAATTTTATGTTTTTACGTATGCAAAAGATAGTCAAAAAGTATTTGGGTAAGATTAGTGTACTAGTGGTTGCCCAACAAAATGATTATTTGGCTAATGGCTAATACATTCCTTAAATTTGTAATTAAAACTTTAAAGACATTTTGACAGTGGATAGTCAATGACAAGCATATTCACAGCATAATTAACAATGAAATAGCTATGAGTTATTATAGCATTATTAATGGCCTGTTAGATCACTTTATACTTATTCTCTACAATGCCTTCCATAGCACCATGAAAAAGCAGATAGTTGTTGAACAAAACAAAATTTTAATACTGAAAATTATCCCATGCCTGATTGGCTTTTTGCTTATTTCTTATATAACAAAATATTCTTTGCATCAGATACTTACATGGCTGTCTCCTTTGCATCATTGAGTTTCAGCCTAAAAGTTGCTTTCTTTGACTACCAATCAATGGAGTCTCCCATTACTATTTTATTTTCATTTTAGCACATTTATTATTAGTTTGTAAGGCTGACATAACAAAATACAACCGACTGGGTGGCTTAAGCAACAGAAATGTATTTTTTCACAGTTGTAGAGGTTTTCAGTCCAAGATCAAGCAAGGTGCCAGATAGTTTCCTCTAAGTCCTCTCTCCTTGGCTTGCACATGGTCACTCTCTTGCTGCCCCTTCACATAGTCCTCCTTCTGTGGACAAGCATGGTGCCCATCTGTGTGTCCTAATTTCCTCTTCTTGTAAGGACACAAGTCAGATTTGATTGTATGAGGGTCTACCTTACCACTTAAATGGCCCCATCTCCTAATTCTGAGATACAATCACATTCTGAGGTATTGGGCTTAAGGTATCAACATGCGAATATGGGGGTGGTGGGGGGGAGAAGGACAATTCAACCCAAAGCAGAACTTAAAAATATATGAAATTATTACATATATTTATTTTCTTTCCTCTCTCATTAGAATGTAAGCTCTATAACACAACTCAACTGTATTGCTCATGTCTGTGTCCTCAGCACCTAGACCATAGCTTGGCACATGGTGGCCACTCTATATGTATTTATAGAATGAACAAACAGGTAAGTGTATGATAAAGTCATTTAATTATAAAATTTTTCATATCTATACTATTATTATAACTTCAATAATTTGATATTCAAGAGTTATGGAAAGGAAGCATTTCCTTTTTTAAAAAAATCAAAGGATGCTAAGCAGAAGTTATTTTCCATATATAGCCAAGACTCTTAATTTATAATAAAAAATATCTTATGTTTATTAGTTACATCTTGGACTAAGACAGATAATGTGGCATATATTTCAATCTGCTCAAAAGGAATGAGTATCCTTGGGAAAGTTGAGGCAGAAAAAAGAAAATTACTTTTCTCTATTAATAGTGATTACCACGTCTGTGAGCTAAGAAAACTAATTCATGATAGTGACAGAGGTAGCTAGTTGCTTCTTAATATCTACTTTTCCATTCTTCTTTATTAACAGCATCCCATGTTCTAGGTGAGAACATTGGTCACCCATCTAAATGACTACATTTTTCAGCATCATTTACTTCTGAATTAATGGCCATTTGATTTTGTCCTGACCAGTTAGATAGAAGAGAAAATGTTCAGTGATACATCAAAAAAGTCTCCTTAAAAAACAAAAGAGGGCTGAGCTTTTTTTCTTCTTCTTCTTCTTTCTTCTTTCATCTCCTTGCCTGAAAGATGATTATGAAAGCTAAGTTCTAACAGCTACCTTGGACCACATTCTAGGAGTAGTGAAGTATTTGATGGGAAGGCTAGTCTGCATCCTTTATGATTTAATGGAGTTGCTATAGCAGCACTGGATCTTTCTCGTTTTAAATTAATAAATGTGTGAGCGAAACTTGTTTAAACTATTATTTGGGGATTTTCTGTTATTTTAACTAATATAATGATCACCATTCCTTTGTATAATATTCATTAAAAGAATGTATAATCTGCAACTGATTACTGTCTATGAACCTTATAAATTCTTGCCTTGCCTAAAGGTTTTTTCTTAAAGACACCCCTTTAATGACTGAAACATTGTAGCATAGACTTTCCTAAAATTCCTAGATATACCACACTGTACAAAACTGCTCAAGTTTAGCTTTTAACATTTTTTGTCCTTGAGGATACTCTGATGCACACTCACAGCATCATGAACTAACCCTTCAATTAGTATTTATCATGCTGAATTTACAATTAGCAGTTAATTTTCCTGCCTGCCTCACTACATTGTATACTCCTTGGGGATAGTTTTGTTTACTGTTGTATCCCTAGAAATTGCACAAATCCTGGCCAAGTACTAAATATTCATTTAAAGACTAAATAGGATGGCTAACATTTTATCTATTCAGTTATTTTCCTTACATATCTACTCCAGGAGAGTAGATTATTATAATTACTATAGATAAAGTTGGACTTAAATACTGACTAGAGGCCTGGTGCATGAATTTGTGCACAGGTGGGGTCCCTCGGCCTAGCCGGCGATCTGGGCCAATCAGGGCTGTCTTGCCCAGTCCTGATTGGGTCAATAGGGAGGGCCAGCCAGGGAGGGAAGGGAAGGACTGCAGGAGGTTGGCTGGCAGGCCAGGGGGAGGGACCATAGGAGGTTGGCCAGCTGTGGGAGTTTGGCTGTGGGAGCACACTGACCACCATGGGGAAGCTCCTGCATTACACGTCTGCCCCCTGGCAGTCAGTGTGCGTCATACCGACCTGTTGACCAGTCGTTCAGTCGTTAGGTCACTTAGGCTTGTATATATATAGATATAGATAGATACTGTAGTGATATTTAAACTTTTACAGAATTGTAGTGCTTTAGAAAGTGGTTCTCAAAGTGTGGTCATGTATCAACATCAGCAGCATTATAGCTCTAACTAGAGGCCCATTGCATGAAGATTCGTGCAATAGGCCTTCTTTCCCCTGGCTGCCAGCATCAGTTTTCCTCTGGCACCCGGGACCCAGACCTTCACTCTGGCCACCGCCTTCCATCTTCGCTCTGGACACAGTCTTCACTGCGGCTGGAGCCTTCAGTCTTTGCTCCTCGCTTCGGCGGGAGTCTTCAGTCTCTGGCCAGAGTTGCTCCTGTAGCTCCTTCCGCCCCCCACCCTCCCCCTCATAGCTTGATCACTGCTTCGCCTACAGACCTCACCGATGGGCTCCTGGGTCCCAGGGTGCTGCCTTGCCTGCGCCCGGCTTTCCGATCACAATCACGTTCACGATCATGGGCTGCAGACAAGGTGGCTCCTGGGTCCCGGGGTGCCACCTTGCCTGCAGCCCGGCTTTCTGATCACGATCACGGGGCCGCAGGGTCACGCCGCCCAGGGCTGCACATGGGGGTCCTGGCTGGGGGCGGGGCTTAGGCGGCACACGGGGGCCCGGATGGCGGCTCACGCTGGCCGCCCTGCCTGCATTATGCAAATTAGCCACCATCTTTGTTGGCGGTTAATTTGCATATCACACTGATTAGCCCATGGGAGGCGTAGCATAGGTATGGTCAATTACCATGTTTGTCTATTATTAGATAGGATGGAACTGTATAAGAGACTAGATATAATGATGAAGATAAACAATGTTATATAGTCATGGGAAGACAGTGTAACATAGCATTTAAGAACAAACTTTGAAATGAGAAGGTCTAAGATCAAAATTCCAGTTTTAATACTATATATCAGTGAATTAATAATTCTATTTTATAGAGGTATTAGTAAGATTAAATAATTTACCAATTAAATAAAAAATAGATGCATTATATTATAAAAGTGCCAAGTTCTTAATATGGCGCATAGAATATACTCAATAATTATTAGCTACATTAAGTATAGTATGTTACTAGGAGTTTGACATAGAACTGAGTGACACACTTATTTCATTTTCCTATTTAGTACAGGCTGCTGTTTTTCCTTGATTTGTTATTTTATCACTTTTTTTTTTTATCCACAGTGCATTCTATGATGTACTGATTTAAGTGGGAAAATTTGGCAAAAGCCTCAACTTCCAATTTATGGATGAAAGTCAATAATCCATTGTGGGTTTTTATTATAATACAAACTGACATTGACTTTGCAAAGTAGTATATCTGCTTTTATGCCTAACTTCTGCTTGTACCAAACAAGATTATAGTTAAACTTTATATTTCAGATCTCACATTTTGAACACATACAATTACTATAAATTTTATATTTTTTTCTAATAAATATTTTTTTCTGGAACTTAGGCATTCATTTTTACTATGAAGATAAATTCTTAATAAATTCCAGTCTATAAAGGGATTTTTACTTTTTATTCCTCAAAGATAAAGAAAATATAGCTCTTAGTAAAGTGGCATGTTAAATCTCATCTCAAACATTGTATTGAGTGAATATCAGTCATGGAGTGCTGAATCTGTTTAATATAACTCTCGCAAGTGAGACAAAAAATGGGGACATAGCAGAAAACTGCTAAATCTAGCATGGCATGTGAATAAATATCTGTATCTAATTTGTACTTGCTTTTGTGCATTCATTTTACCCTTCAGTGATACTGTAATCCTATATTTGGGGAATCCAATCATATGATGAAACATCCAAAATTCATTTGTACTACTTTTCACTAAAATTAGTAAATAAATATGAACCACAATAACAGTTTTATATCAAATTGCCACCATGATAATATGGGAATTAAATTTGTTAAAAAATGTAGATTGAACTTTGTTCTTATTGGTTTACATTTAAAGATTTTTTGATCTGTGATAACAGTAATATATATTAACATGTTGCATTTTAAAGTGACACTGCCTTTCATTAATCAAGTGTCTGTGTGGTTGATTAATTTGTACAAGGTTTAAATTGCTATGAAAATTTATCATTCACAACCATGATCTCCATTTACATATATGTTAATTATAGTAAATGTAATCTTTTTCTGAATCCTCTGGGCTGCATACTAAAAAGACAAAGTGATCACAGTGACTACTTTTTCTATTACAAAGTGAACTCTTACTGTTGTAGTTGCCAAAGCTAAACACATTACAGTATTTTGTGCTAAAGGCAAGTTCAAACTCTAAAGATGGTATTTCCTTCTCAAGTAATTTCCTTATTTACACAAACAGAATCACTATGTTTATTTACCATAGTACTTAGTAATATCTCCACATGGCCACATATTTGCTCTGAAGCATTCTCTCCTATTAACTCTATTATTAAGAAGAGTAAGATACGATTTTAATATATCTGTATGTCAGAATAACTTGAAGTTAGCATGAAAAGTCTTTGCAATACAATTAAATTTAATTAATTGTTAGAAATAAAAACCTTTGAAGTTATAGCATTTTAGGACTACTTGGGGAGATTCTGTACAAAAAAAAGGTAACATATGAAAGTCACTATAAAAAGAGATTAGATGATCTTTGGTTTTTGTGGAAAAAATGCTTGCTCCTTGAAAAAACTGAGTTGTTCATAGTTTTTAAAACCATTTTCTAGCTAAGCATCTAAATAATCAAGATAAATGCAAATGTTACCATCTATGACACTGAATTCCTATTGTACATTCTTTTCTATAGGGTTGATCCCAGAGTATTGTGTGAAGCTGGAAACATAGGAAGTATGAGTCTGGCCTTACACAGCCCCACTACTGGTCATTTTGCTAGGAATGTTTTTATAAGTTTTCCCAAAATCCAGAGCATGCTAGCCAAAAATTATTTTATTATTATTTTTAAGAGGTGCTTTCCATTTGTCCTCCTATAGTGACCTTCTCTCTTGACAATTATTGATTTAGAGAAAATTATAATATAAGTGAAAATGATATCGTGACTAATGTTTTACAGTGAAAGTGATAGGCCTTGCTAGGCAAGTGTTGGAAAATTTAATTATTCCTATTAAATGTCTATAATTTTATGCTTAAATTGTTAGTATTTACATAATATATTCACTTCAAGAGAAGCCTCATTTCTTAGTCACAACTTAATAAAATTAAAATATCCATCTTGGAAACCTTTGCAAGCATAGCACCTCTGACTACCTGACGAGGCTATTTCTAAAGGCACTTATTTGGCAATTTTTTAAATGATCAGCCTAATCACAGGAGAAACAAACTAACATGGCACCTGTTGTAATGGATGAATGTTGTACCTTTCATCCCCTGATCTCAGACCTTGCAAAACATTTTTCAAGGTAGCATCACTTCCCTCGCCACGGAAATGCATCCACCTCTAAGCTGGAAACAGCAAAAGCATAGGGCAGAAGATGAGGAATATATTATCCAACTAAAATTACAGAGAAATTTTAAGTAGGCAGAATATAATTGCCCAATTTGGAAATTAGCCAGGACACAGGGTTTAACATCATCTTTACTCTTTTGAAAAGTGCCATGGGATTTTTAAAAACTGCTGGTGGTCAAGACCTTGGTTTTACCCTCATCCATTAGACGACACCTCCAGCAGTGCAGTGCCCCCTCATACCATGCTGGGGCATTGGTTCAGTACTGACTCAGTGAAAATTGTGCCACCTACTGAATCATCCACAGCTCATCTTCGAGTGCCCTGGCTTTTAGGTTTTCTCTGGAGAGCTGTTATAAAAGATGGGACCAGGCTCAATGATGCTTAATTTATGAGATTTCAAGGTTTTCAATAGTTAAGATCTCAGACCTGGTTTTATTTTTCAATTTAAACCAACAGATTTTTCAGGATTTTTCAATACATATGGCCTATAATGATGGTCTTATTACATTCTACACACCTCTCCTTGAACATGAGGGGATAAAGACAATAACACACATCCCTACATAAATACATACTTACATACATGGATACATTCAATGAAAAGCAGATTCCCTCATTTGTAATATAGTCGATTTTTTAAAAAAATGAAAAACATATCACTCTTTTAATTAAAAAATTCCATGTAAATTATATTCCACAAGAAGCTTATTTTTCCATCTGGAGTTTTAAGAACAGAGAACCAAACACTTTAAAAAGTGAATGCAAACCTTGAAGGAAGTGAACTTTACTGGCCAAAATATTAAAGGGAATTTTTGTTAAAAAAAAATGCCATTATCCAGTCTTTCCAAATAAAACCTTGCCATCTTCAAAAGAACCTCAATACAGCTTGACTATTCCAAAAATAACTGAAAGAGAATCAAGATTTTTAAACAAGATACAGGTGTATTTAAACATAAGTAGTAAAAAACTGCTCCTTTATGGCCTTTATGCTTCATTCTACTAGTTTTCTCAATCTGCATTAAAGTGTGTACACTGTATACAATTTGGAGTGGGGGGGGGGCTTGCTATCTTTAGTAACCTTGGTCTTCAAAATGATTTTCAGAAATTCTTTTCTGGCTCTAAAAGCATCAGTATCCTGGAATTGAGAAACTGTTTCTGAACGTTTTCTTGAGGTGTTACTTCTGGAAATGACATTGAGTAAATCCTGTTGTTGGTGAGTGAGAAGAGATAGTTGGAAATGGTTATAAAGAATAGATTGAGACAATAAAGCTGATGCTGCAAAATAGATTCCAACATATCCCTGTGTTTCCACTCACACTCGCTAGTGTCAAGGATTCTCAAGTTAGCACACACACCACATGACACTCACATGGTCTTCTACTTTCCTTTTTGGATCTAATCAGTTTTCAACTTTTTCTGTCACCTGTTTTTCCTTTTAATAATCTATAATGGACAATCTTTATTAAATATAAAATCTTTCTCAAACCACCTACAGTATTTTCCAGAATTCCCCTACCTTGTTCTGCAGTGACTTGATCATTCCTTGTTAATAAATTAATTACTCAAATATCAAAGGGTTGGAGATCAGGGAAACAGAAACTATTCCAGGCAACTTAAGTATAATTTGGGGGATTGCTACTGCTGTGATATAGTTAATATGCCTCCTTAAATAAGTAGTTTGCTACCAGATGGAAAAATTCACTTTTTTTCATTATCAACATGAAAATCACAGATGACAGATATTTTTCCATTGTTAAAAATTAAAATCTGAGACACAGAAACTCTCTTACTAGGTGCTCCTCGCTGATTCATGAAAAAGTTTGTGAAGTTGTAGATTATTATGGCTTTGATATAATGTTTCATGTTGAGTTGACCATAACTTCCTATAGAGTTGAGTTTATTTAATTTACAATCAAATAAGATTATGCATATAGTGGGTTTTGATAGTCATTACCTCAACCTCTTCCTCTTAAATTATGAAAATAAATCTATATAACGAAGAAACAGATAAAGGACATGTAATTTTCTACACCCAATGTAAACCAAGTATTTTCCTCAGTAATATTCTTATACTCCTAGAACTAAGACATCAAAATTTTATAGGAATTCCTAATCATAAAATCTGACAGAGTAAATATTGTTTTCTAGGTAAATGTTGAATATACACATTAGTCATTCAAGCTGTATTAAAGGCTCGTGAATGATTTGTTTTTAAAATGAAAACTTGCCAGATTAATAAATTCCTATATAGATAGTGGGTTGAATGGTGGCTCCCTAAAAGATATGTCCACATCAAATTCTTAGAAACCATAAATATTACCTTATTTGGTAAAGGGATCTTTACAGAAGTATTGAGATGAAGGGATCATCAGGGAGTACCTAGGTGAGCCCTAAATCTAATGACAAGTATCCTTAACAAAGGAGAGACACAAGGCAGAAGAGGAAGCAGCAAAGATACAGAGGCAGAGATTAGAGTGGTGTGGCTATAAACTAAGGAATGCCAATGTTCATAGGCAGCCACAGAGAGTTAGGTGGGAGGCCTGGAATGGATTCCCTCCCACAGCCTCTTAAGGAGCATGGCTGACACCTTGATTTCAGGCTGCTAGCAACTAGATCTGTGAGAGAATGAGTGTCTGTTATTTTAAACCACCCAATGTATTGTAATTTGTCAGGGCTGCCTCAGGAAATGAATATACTATATAATCTGTATTGAAATACACATTGTGGTAATGGTGATAGTAGCATAGGGAGAAAACAAACAGAAATCAACTAATAAAACTATCAAACAGATGAGTGACAGTATGAAAAGTTTATTTCATGTGTGTAACATAATTTTATCAGAGTCCAGTGTATTACATTATCTAATTCTCCAACTATAGCTAACATCCAAACAGAAGAGTTAATTATTTACCTCTACTTTTGTCAAAGTAAGTACAGGGGTGAATTGTATAATAAAACTTTATAAACTGGACCACAATTATCCCAAAGGCACTGAGACAAAAATGAGATATGTCTCAACAATGGAAAGCAAATAACAAAACCCCAAACTCATGTGTTTGGAATGTGGTGTGAGAAGAATGGAATGCCTAGAAAAGAGACCTAAGAAATGGGCAAGAACCAAACCATCCAGATCTCAGTTCCTGAAGAGATAACAGGGGCCTATACTAAGCTAGTGAAGCAGTAAGCTGTCATGGGCCACAGTCCCTATTTTGTTGATTTTTATATCCTCAAGTCCTAACAATGTCCCTAGCACATAGTTCACATTGTTATATAGTCTGAATGGGCAAATTTATTTTACAAATAAGATTTCAGAGTATTTACTTGACAACAATCTATTTTTGAGCATCCTCAAAAACCTATTCAGTGCTATTTCTTTCCACTACATGGTAAGTTACTTAAGAACCTTTTACTATTGTATCCTGGCAAGTAGTAATAAATGCTAAAGAAATAATGTTGAATGGACAAATGAAACACCCAATTATTTTTCAGTGGAACAGTGGGTGCTCTTTTGGTAATATCTAGAAGAGTATCAGGAAACATGTAAAGGTCTGGGCTATATCATATGCAACTGGTGTAGTTAGTACTGGCTTTAATGGCATACGAACTATCTTGTTCTTTATGTAGTGTATTTGGCTAAAAGGATAGATTTTCCTTGGCCTGCTCTTTTTACCAGGCCTCATAGCTCCACCAAGCTTAGAATATCAGCCGCCTTTATCTCTAATTACGACACTAAAATTTCATATGATTGACAAACTAATTAAATTACAAATACTCCCTCAAGGCATTATACTAGGCAATACTCGATTAGTCTAATTCTAGCAACTGTATGCTCATCAATGAAATAAACTTACATTGTAATGTAGTATTTTATTTACACTTTTCACTAAAACTTTCAATCTGTTAAAGTAAATGTTTTATAATAATGGCATTACATAAGGAAGACCAGAATTTCTAGAGCATGACCAACATTTCTCTCTCTCTCTCTTTTTTTTTTTTTGCGAAAGGAAATCAGTTCTTTAGAATTCAAAGTTACAGAATTCACAGATAGAACTGTTATATTTGAAATTCAGTAACATTTAGACAACAAAATAAATTTTCACATTTGTATAAGTTGTTGAGGTTTATTTCAGTTGAAAATTGATTCAGGCTTGTTTATTATAGTCTCTTTAGTGTGAATATTAAAAAATTTGAAAGTTATGTACACAATATTTGTGTATATGCATAGACAAATGTATGCTTAAAGAAATACTTAAAATACTACACAGAACTTGTTTTCAACATTATAGCATGAAACAGTCCTTTCCCAACCCCCAGAAAATCCTATCCTTTTTATAGACAAAATACTTCTCAGAATTAGAAATGTTCATACAAGAGTACCATCTATTTATTTCTGTACATCATGAGTTATATTCAAGCTTAAATTCAAGCTTTAAGATAACAATAGTGTAAACTCTAGGGTGGGACAAAAGAAGGGGAAAATCCCAGAGGTTCCCAGAGGTAGTTAGGGAAAAAGAAAGAAAGATAGGAGAATAAGGGAATCAAAGGAAAAAGAATGAAGATTCTGGATGGGTAAATCTCCTCTTCACTTAGCTTTTCAAAAGGGTTTGTGATAAACAGCTTTTGTGTAAATGGATTTGATGGCTCTGGGCTGAAGGTGACTGACAGCTGAATCCAGGCCCCCTAGAGAGTGTCCCCGGGGACTGCCATTGTTGCAGGCGTTTCTGCAGACTGACCCAGGAGAACCATTATCTTAAGGGGACTCTCACAACAGCCACCCCGGGCAGCCCAGGAGCTAGGACCAAGCAACTTAGCCTCCTCTTGAGCAGTAATTACAAGGGCAAGGAGAACAAGGGCTGTTGAGCCTCAGTCCTTCTCCAATTTCCAATTTTAAAAAAATATAAAGTATATAGGCCCCAAATATGTTTTCTCATGTCTGAGACCCCCCCTCCCCCATCCTTTGTTTCTTAGAAAAATAAACAGACTTTTGGGACCCTTCTTAGGAAATGCTTAACCGAAGAGGGTGTAATAGGTAAATGCTTCAAAGTCTTCCTGCTTTCGTAAAGTTTATGTGTTTACTAAGGGACTATCGTTACTAGACAGCTAAAACCTGGGTGTGCTGCTTTAACATACAAAACAAATTCCTTCCATACCGTGCTGCTCAGTGACAAGTGGGCAGCGGGGTTTCACCAGGCGGCCTAGACCGTTTCTAGAAAGGCGCCACGCGTCCCCTCTGGAGAGCAAAGCTGTTTCCATAACCAGAGTAGATACTTGAAAATAAGGAAGCTGACAAACCTATCAAGACCTTATACGCACAATGAAGCCATTTTTTACAATGCCGCACCTCGACAGCCCAGGCCTCCATCCACCTCCGCCTCCTTTTCCAGCAGAGCGCGGGGCTCCCTGTCCCGGTGGAACCAATCGGAGAAGGGGATGGACACTACAGGCCGCTTCCGAGGGAATGGGTTCTGCTGGCTCTGCTCCCGTTGGGCAGAAGGCTTTTCTAAACTGAAGAGGCAGATTAACAATCGTTTCAGAAAATCCGTCTTATTCTGCCTCAGTGAAAGTCAGCAAGTTTTCAGTGGCGCATGACTTACTTTGGAGAATTATCTTAAAACTACACGATCGAGTTTGTCCTGTCTACTCATTCGATTCTCCTTTTCTACCCAGCCTGCTTGGGTTTGTATTTAACTGTTCCTTACTCTTTTCTGTCTCTTGCTCATATATTCTTATTTCTATATCAAAATCCTCTAGAAAGTAATTTCCACGAGGCTAGGACCTCAGCATAATGTCTGGCATCGTTAAAAACAACAACAACAACAACAAAAAACAGCAATATATATTTGCTAAATTTTGATCCCTGCTTTAAAATTAATTGTTCTTAATTTCTTCTCATTTTTTCTAATAATTTTATTATTTTTTCTTTAAAAATAGTTGAGTCATCTAGGAATGTTTAGGTTGTCTATGGTTATATTTACATGTGATAGTGTGCAGATATGTTTCACTTTTATTTTAGATTTGTAGATAAAATTGAGGCAAGGTTGCGAAAGGGAGATTCTTGAACTTGGGACTGACTCTTGATTCGGTCATGTTCAAGCCTGGCAAATTGCTTAACATCTCTGAACCTCAGAGGACTCACCTATATTCATTTTTTAACAGGATGGTTTATGAGAATTTAATGAGATAACTTGCAAAAGTTCCTGCCCATAGTAGATATTCAGTAAACAATGCCTTGGGCAAAGGAATATATTTCTGACAGTAAAATACTTTCAAGGTAACAAAGATTAAGGGCCTAACTGGGGCCCTAGCTGGTTTGGCTCAGGGGATAGAGCATCGGCCTGCTGACTGAAGGGTCCCAGGTTTGATTCCAGTCCGGGGCACATGCTGGGTTGTGAGCTCAATCCCCAGTAAGGGGCACGCAGGAGGCAGCCAATCAATGTGTCTCTCTCATCATTGATGTTTCTATCTCTCTCTCTCAAATCGGCTGCTCCAATAGTAAGTCTCAGGGCTTGGGATGTGATTCCAGGAATATGACTTAACTACTGTGTCTATTATCATCATTTTGAAAAGGGACATTTTCCCCACCTTAAAAGACCCTGTGTACTGTTAAAAATAAGACAACAGGCCCAAAAGAAAGCCACTGATAAGTCTTACACCACCAAGCCAAGACTTATACATTATAGTCTGGCTGTCCCAGAAATGGGAATTTAAATCAGTCAGTCAGGAATTGCCTGATAGGCCCTGCATGCCCTAAAGGAAAGTACCCTTGCAATAACCAACCAACTTTTTTGTCTAGTGTAACTTCCTTGTTCCTGCTCCTGTCTGATAACAAAAGTCTTTCATTTTATTTATTTATTTTATTTTTAATCTATTTTTATTTATTTCAGAGAGAAAGGAAGAGGGAAAGAGAGAGAGAAACATCAATGATGAGAGAGAATCATTTACTGCCTCCTGCACACCCCCCACTAGGGATTGAGCCAGCAACCCAGGCATATGCCCTTGACTGGAATTGAACCTGGGACCCTTCAGTCCACAGGCCAATGCTCTATCCACTGAGCCAAACCAGCGAGGGCAAAAATTCTTTAATTTTACATAGCTTCTCAAAGCACCTTTCTATTTGTTAGATTGGATGCTGCACAATTGGAATAGATTTTTGTTCAAATAAATTCTTAAAAAATTTAATATACCTCCGTTTATCTTTAAACTGTACATTAGATACATAGTGTAAAACACCATGCTGTTAAAGAATGTTGTATAATTCAACTTTTATTATTCTATTTTGTATGGTAAAATGCTGTTTTAGACAATAGAATGAGTTGGTATGCAAAACATTATTGTGTTAATTAAACATAGGATTGTGTTAAATCATTAGGTTAATTTTCCCTGAACATTCTGTCGTCTTTATATTAGAGTTACTATTAACAACACAGCTTGACAAATGCTTCTATTACTCGATTTGTGGTGCTATTTTTGGTGAAGAGAAATTATTAGAAATGCACTGTTTAATAGGAATGGTATTCAGGAGCTTTTAATATAGCTTTAGATAGAGCAAACCTGCTTGTGAATGTTTCTCTGAAGTCTGAAAATAATGGCCATGTTCAGTTCTTGGTCTAACAAAAAATATCTGGGCCAGGCAACCCCAAGAAGGTTACAAATTCCAACTCAGTAGGAGACTGACCTATTCCTCAGAAAGATCATACTGCTGTCGAAGTCCAATTCCCCCACTGAACACACAACTGAGCTGCAGATAAAAGTTGAGGTATCACTGTTGCAGGTTGAGGAAGGAAGAAGAATTTATGTAAAAGGAAAAGATGGTCTAGTAACAACTACCTAATGAGGAAAAAAAACAACAGTAAAGTGATTAAATCAAATCTACTATAGATTTGCCTTGTAAATTGTTGAAATTATCTGTTTTCTTACCTTTGGTGCCCTTAGAAAGCTTTTTATGCTGTTAACATTTATTTACTTACCTGAAATAAGGATGCAAGAGGCATCATTCTCTTCAGTTAAAACAATTTATTTTAAAAACCTCAAACAATAATTTCTGTGTGTATAATATATGAAGAATTTAAATTCTTTATACCTCTCTCTTTCAACTTACAAATGTGCACTAAAGGAGCAATAGATAAACTGGGTGGGGCCAAAAGAGAAGAATGTAGGCAAAAACACTGTCATCTTAGAATTATACCGTTTGTGAATGGTTACTCCTTTTCTATTCTCCCTCTCATGTTTATTTGCTTGTTTGCTTGTTTATTTCCACTTGGGGAAACAATGTTTGCCAAGGTAAGGTTTGAGAAGAGAATTCCTAAGGATAACTCAGGTTAAGTAAAGGGGGCTCTTCTCCCTTCATTCCTAAGGGAGAAGAGAGCTAAATATGTAATAATTATTAAAATTAGCAGCCAAGCCCAGCCTGAGTGGCTCGGTGGCTGACTATCAACCCATGACCCAGGAGGTCACAGTTCAATGCCCAATCAGAGCAGATGCCCAGATTGCTGGCTTGATCCCCAGTAGGGGGCGTGCAGGAGGCAGCCGATTGATGAATTTCATCATTGATGTTTCTATCTTTCCTTCTCCCTTCCTCTCTCTGAAATGAATGAAAAAATTTAAAAAATTAGCAGCCAAGAATGCCAAATAGGGTCAGAAAGGTATAGAGATAAGGACTCTGTACATGGAACCAGAAGGCAAGGATATCAAACTTGGGTGCATCACATACTAGTGTGTGACCTTGGGCAATTCATTTCCCATCTCCTAGGATCTCAACTTCTTTATATTTATAGTGGATAATATCTCTTTTTTAATACCTCACTGGGTTGTTATTGAAACCAAATAAAATATATGTGTAGGAGAACACACACATATACACACAATAGACATAGAAAATCTAACATGGTGGTTTTCATAATGTTTCAATGGAAAAAGGTTTTGGAGGAGCTGCTGGAGCCAACCTATAGGCAGTCTGTGTTTTTTCCCAACCCAGGACAGCAGCTCTACTTTCATCTCTTTTATATGCTGTTGACACTTACAATTATATCTCATTGGTTTTAAATATTCTATTGCTAAGGACAGAGTCATGTTCCCACAACAGGTCTGTACAGTCTTCTATCAAGATAATATCAACTGCAGTGTGTTTAACACTATGTAAAAAGCATTGAAAACATTAAAGACACAGGCAAGGATGTTATTATGAAGTGGGCCAGTGACCATATTTTAATACCTTTTAAACTTTTTGGTCTCAAGACTAGTTTATAGTCTTAAAATGTATTGATGACCCCCAAACATTTAGCTAGAAAATTCCCCTGAACACTAAAATACACAAGCACACATTCCATTAACCACCAGAGTGATGATGTCATCACATGCCTCTGGAAAGTTCACTGAACACTCATGAGACAATCACAGTGAAATAAACAACAGTGCCTTAGTTTTATTGTGAAAATTAGTCTGACCTCATGAGGCCCCTGAAAAGGGGGACCCAGGGGACCCAAGACCACACTTTGAGAACCACTGACCTATTATTTTGGAAGAAACACTAAGGTACCAAATTATACATTAAGTCAGTTGTGTATTTTTTCCATCTCTGCTTCAGGCTCCAAGAAAATTGGAATGATGAAATAGTTTTACTTCAAGTAGATTTCATAAAATGTTTTTAGTAATGTCTTCACTCTTTAAACCTGTGTTTTACGACCTTTAAAAAAGTTATGTTGGGCTTCTTTTTTTAAAATATATTTTTATCGATTTCAGAGAGTAAGGGAGGAGAGAGAGATAGAAACATCAATGATGAGAGAGAATCATTGATTGGCTGCCTCCTCTCCCTACCCCCGCACTGGGGATCAAGCCCGCAACCCGGGCATGTGCCCTTGATTAGAATCAAACCTGGGACCCTTCAGTCCACAGGCCAACACTCTATCCACTGAGCCAAACCACCTAGGGTTTGGGCTTCTTTTATTGAAGCATAACAGCCACTTTTCTCTCCCATGAAGCAAAAATCAACCACCAATTTCAGTTAAAATGAAATTTGGACCTTTCATTTAGCCATTGACAAAATGTTTTAATTTAATTACTTTTTTTTTCTAGTACATGTGTGTATTCTGAAAAATTAGTCTCAGTCAGTAGAGTGACATTTCAGAAAGGTAGAGGTACAGGGCATTATCACAAGGAAGGGCACACCTTCCTTTGAGTGGCTCCATTTTAATTCATGCTTGAGCAAAGCATTGTAGTCCTCAATTTCTTTAAACAACTCATTATAGTGTAGTAATTATAATGCTTGCTTAACATCAAATAATATATTTTAATTGGGCACAATTGGCTCTTTTGTCTTGAAAAACAATTTTTTAAATAACATGCCCATTTATAAGCAAAGACAAAAGCTTGTCAGTTCCCAAATGTACTTTCCCTGCTTCAGTTGGAGGACATCTGTAGCCTGAATAGTTTTTAGTACCTCCCAATAGGTCTCCTCTCAGCTGCTCTGTGTTTTTACATCTCTCAAGAGGGGTTAATTCTTTACAGCTGTATCCTGCCTTCCAAGAATCTCACATGTGCAAATTATTAATCTTTTTCTAGTGCTACAGTAACTCCCCAGGCCATAAACACCCCCTACCTAAAACTGGCCCCTTTCCAAGAAAAACTTTGGTATTCTTTCCTGAAAAGATCATTTGGTCTCTTTTGGTTTACATTGTTATTTAGGACAATTGTTGAGATACAGAAACTTACTTCAAAACAATTGTTTAGAAATAGAAATTTAACCTTCAAGTTTAAAACTCTATCCACTGTTGTACAACTTAAGCCTGAATTTTACATTACATTTGCTTTAAAAATCATGCTGCTTATAATTTTCACAAGAGTACTTTTCAATATTTTAAAATTTTAGTATTATGCTAATTATATCAAGTAGGATATTTTAATAGAAGAAAATAGTGTGTAGACTTTCTGTCAGGGTAAATTACTTTTTTTCAAATGTAACTTGCATGCATTTATTATTGCAATATATGTCATGTATGTTTTGGTATATAAACATTTTAATGCCCCTTTGTAAGGGAGAAAAGAAACAGAATATTATGGTGAGACAATCTACATTAGTATACAAATATATTGTCCAGTCCTAGCCAACTTCTCAATTTTAATATAAAACATACTTTATTCTTGTTTTTATATCCTTCATTGTAAGCTGTAAGACTCATTGTAAGTTGGCCGCTCATTGGCCATTTCTTTCCACCTCCATGATGTACATTTTGTTTTCCTCTCCATCCCTTAGTTACTGGTTGAATACTCTTATGACATCTCCAGCCTTCAAAATAAATCATTTATTTTAGAAGTTAGATATGTCATAATAAAGCATTAAGAAATTCCAGAAACTGCATTTCTCAATGATTACATGCCTCTAGTGGTGTTCCAGGCACAAGGCAGAGGGACCAGTGATTTTTACCACCTGACAAGTGCAATAATCCCCCAGAACTGCAAGGCCTGGAGCATCTTATTGCTTTTATGAAACAGAATTTATAAATAAAAATAAGGAAAACAGCCAGGGCCATGCATTTCCTGAGCTTCACTGACATTGATATGACAGCCAATCAGAAATTTCCATTTATGCCAAGACTGCCAAACCAATAATTTTAGCAATAAAGCCTACTCTAAAAAGTATTAAAATGGTTTTCCTCTAATATGTATTTAAACACAAAGGAAGTTTAAAGGTAGGTTTGTTATAATTCAGGCATACAATCATTTTAATATATACAGAAAACCTCCCTGTAGACCAATTAAAAGGAGCTTCCAAACAATACTGACTTTTAATTCACATATATTATAATTCAAGCAAGTTACATTTTAACATTTTTAGATAAGCTGTATAAGAGTAGAAAAAAAGGGATTAGGACAATGGTGGGATTTGAATTGTATTTTGTATTATTTCAACTGCATTTTAACAGGCTTTATGATGGAACGGGGGAGTAAGAATGTAGAAGGGACAAACTTGTGTAGATTATTTTTTTCATTACATGCAATTATTTTAGTTTAAAGATGTCCTTAGCTTGTCATGTTAACTAAGAATGCATTCACTATTGTACAGATCTAAAGCTGGAGTTAAACTGAGAATTTTGCAAAGGACAGATACAAAGAAGTGATTTTTCCTCCTCTCTGTATATAAAAATAGAACTTTCAGAAATGTCATGGCTGACACATTTAGCTGCTGGACATTGAAAATCCTCTTTCTGACTCACAACCTGTGACTGGAACTCTGTCAGAGTAATCAAGAGATGTTATACTATAGAGCACAAACAGTAGGGGACTCTGCTATTTGGCCTTGTTTTTAAATTCCGATCATAACATGAGTAATTGTTTCTTATACTCCTCATCTTTAAAACACAGAAAGAGAATTAATTGTGCAAAAGTATTTGTGCAGCTAATTATCTAACGTTACCAGTATTTTATTAGCATGTGGAATCCTGAAACAGTATAACATAGCAAGAGAGAAACATGATAGAATAAATATTGGATTATTATTCTAAGATTGTGTTGCAATTAGTGATGAACATAAAGAAATACAATGAACCTTTAAAAAAACACAACCATACTTCAGAAATTGAAAGGCAATTATTGGTTACTATTTGTCTCCTTTAATCTCCTGTGTAATTAAAGCCCCTCTTTTTTCAAGAAAGATTAAGGAAACTATGGCAGACAATATATTTTTCTCCAGTATTCTATAAAAATTAAGAAAAGCTGGGTACCCAGGTTTTTATTGTGTTTATGAGTGTTTCCACCAGTGCATACTTTAAGAAAGATTTTATCATGATTCTCAATTTTGTGAAAACAGAAAGTGACTGAATGGACATTAACATAAACATTCATAAAATGACATTCATGTCTGTTTAATAATAAGGATTCACAAAATTCTTCCTGGTATTTTTAAATTGTCATAAGGTATGTCTTCTTTTACAATATAATTTTTAAAATATATTTTTATTGATTTCAGAGAGAAGGAAGAGGGAGAGAGAGATAGAAACATCAATGATGAAAGAGAATCACTGATTGGCTGCCTCCATCACGCCCCCTACTGGGGATCAAGCCCATAACTCAGGAATGTGCCTTTGACCTGAATAGAATCTGGGATCCTTCAGTCCACAGGCTATCCACTGAGCCAAACAGCTATCCACTGAGCCAAACAGCTAGGGCTAAAAAATATTTTTCATTGATTTTTAGAGTCGGGGGGCAGAGGGGGATGGAGAAGGGGAGAGAGAGAGAAATATCTATTTGTTGTTCCACCCACTCATGCACTCATTGGTTGATTTTGTATGTGCCCGACCAGGGATTAAACCTGCAACCTTAGTTTTCACGACAACACTCTAACCAACTGAGCAACCAGTCCAGGGAAAGGTGTGTCTTTTTTACCTACCCTTACTTTTGAAAATAGTAATATTTAAACTTTTCAAGGTGAATGAATGACTTCTAAGATATTTAGGCCCACTGGTATAGGTGATTACAATACTGCTGATTATTTAGGGAAAGATATTCTAATTTTTTATAGGTAATTGATTTAGGGTCCAAATTTAATCTTTTTATACTTGTTGGAACGAGCATCTTTAATGAAACTACAGAATCTAGTCATATTTGTTCAAATGAAACCAAGGCAGATTCATTTTCCCCCCAGTTCCATATCTCTCAAGTCTGGTTGACTACAAGACAAGCTAGGAAATAAATGATGGGTGATATGGTAGAAAGAACTGTGGGTTTAGAGTTAGATTCAAATTCTGCTTCTGACAGTTACTAGATGAGTGACCTTGGGCAAGTTACTTAATCTTTATGAGTCTAAATTTTCTCATCTTATAATGGGAAGATACCCAGCACCTAATAAGCTATGAGGTTTAACACATCCAGTAATAACATGAGGTTAGCACAGTTTCTGGTCCCCAAAAGATACTCAATAAATTACTCTTCCCTTCCATGATTCGAGTTCAAAATTCATTTTTTGTGCTTCCTTGCCAAAATTGTAAGTGCCTTATTTTTCCTATGTCCTTATTTCCCAAGGATCTTATCTGTTGCCTACAAGTCCAAGTTCATCCAAATGATCAGTACCCCATTTTCCATTTTCCCTTACATGTATCTGTCCACTGGAGCCTAACTATTCTCTTACTCATTTTCTCTGACTTTAACCTCTTTTAGGTAGAGGCTTACCATTTTAGGAACTAACAAATTAATGCATTTTTATTAACTGAATGAATCTCAGAATCTGAGATCTTGAATGGATGTATTAAGTTAGGGATCACATAATTAAAGGCCTGAGCAAAGCAGGCTGGGTGGGAGCACATGAGCACATTTAAGACTGAGAGCAGAACTGAAACCAGCTAGAGGGGCCTTGCATTTGTGGAGGGCAGTCTCTACCCAGCTCAAGCTGAGCGTTGCCACCTGGAAACTTCTGAGCTGTATTGGGACAGAGTTTTGAGTATTTCAAGAAAAAAATTAAATCCAGATTTTTAATTAAAATCTTTTAATAAAAAATTGTGTTGCTGTTTGAAAACACTGGGCTAAACCAAATATATCTACTGGCCAGATCCATAGAACGGAATGCCAGTTTTGAACATCTGTTAGATGCTCTAATACTAATAACTTTCTGTTCAGATGAAAACACTGAAGCTAGAGAATCACATTCATTTCCAAGTTGG
>NW_005871053.1:16457733-16588063 GCF_000147115.1 Myotis lucifugus
TGGTTTAAGATGCCCATTTGGATTAAAAAGTACAAGTGGCCAGTTATAAAACAGTCATCGGGCTGTAATGCACAGTATAGGAAATATAGTGAATAATATTTTAATGATAATGTATGGTGTCAGATAGGTACTAGACATATTAGGGTGATTATTTTGTAAGATCATTATTTATTAGATAAATGTCTAATCACTATGTTGTACAAATGAAACTAATATAATATTGTATGTCAACTATAACTGAGAAAAAATCTTTTTAAAAGCTTTCACAAAATATTTTAAAAATGCTACATTTAGCCACTTTGCTTCTTCATTCCTTTCAACATAAATACGATGTTTTGGAAGAATATTATTTGGGAGCATATGATGTTTTGGAGGCATATTATTAAAGTACCGGTACATTTGTTAACAATACTCTTTCCTTACACTAAAGAATCATCTAGTTCTCTAATTTTTTAAATCTCCCAAGTGAAATGTGTGTATAGAGAATTTGGTCAAGAGACTACTATCTTAATATTAAAAAACAATTTGACCAAAAAACAAACTGAAACTAACAGAACTGGCATTGTTGGACTCTCCAAAACAGAGATCTGCAGCAATTAAGCCAACACCAAGTCAAGTAAATGCTGCTTGAAAAGAGAAGTAGCCTGCCAGTGTGGTTCAGTGGTTGAGCATCAACCCATGAACTAAGAGGTCACCAGATTGATTCCTAGTCAGGGCACATGCCTGGGTTTTAACATATTTTTAAAAAGGAAGAGAGAAGTAAAGCTTTGTGGTGTTTGACCTGCCCATGCCCCACCCCCTCTGTAGTGTGACTGCACTTTTCACATGGTAGTGGCTGTGTTCCCAGAAGGAACCGAGCTGACCACAGTCGCAGATTCCTGTATCTTTCCGTTCTAACCTGCCTGGGGCTGTGGGAAGGATTGACACAAGTGGCTGCTCTGCCGCCGAGAAGGGAGGTGCTCACTTGCCCCCCAAAACAACTTGGTGCCTCAACTTTCTACTCAGGGTTTTGCTTCCAAGAGCCAACATATTCCTTTTTTAAATCATTTTTTAAATCCTCACCCAAGGATATTTTTCCCATTGTTCTGAAAGAGAGTGGAAGGGAGGGAAGAAGGGGGAGAGAAACATCGATGTGCCAGAGGCACATGGATTGGTTGCCTCCCCAATGCGCCCCACCGGGAGCCGAAATGAACCTGCAACCCAGGTACATGCCCTTCACCGGATATGGAACCCAAGACCCTTTGGTGTGCAGGCCAGCGCTCCAACCACTGAACCACACCAGCAAAGGCTCCATTTTTAAATGATGGACATTCTCCCAATTTGAGAAACTGGGAAAACAGAACTCTTGCACACGAACACCAGGGAAGTTAAGTGAAATCTGTGGTTCCTGGAAGGCATTTGCGTGCTGTGACAGTGACCGCAGTTTTGAGACAGAGACTGGGGCCACAGCTTCCAGCCCAGCCTCCTCTGGCTCCTCACATGTAAATGTCTGAGTTTTGTGTAAGATCTGATTGGGGAAATTAACAAAGAGAATCTTTCAGTCTCAAAATAGAAATATCATTCCAATGCAAATTCTTATTCCCAAACCCCAGAGAGGCAACATGGCCCACAGCATGTGCAGGAGAGGCGCAAGGAAGCCCGGTCCATGGCTCCTCTGGGGGCAGCACGCAAAGCAAAAACAAAGCAAAATAAAAACAGTTTGTATAGCTTCCCCAAACATGAGTTTACCCTCCCACCAACCCTCACCACTCTCCAGAATTATTTATACTTTTGAATTATATGCTTTGAGTTTATGTTTCTAATGACATTTTATTATTTTAGGAAAATTTAGGACAATATAATATCTCAAAGTACTCAAATACATAATTTAGCCCTTTGGGATTAACTTAAAAATGCTTCAGATTAGTTTATATGTATGTATAATTCACTTGGTAGAATTTAAACTTTTAGAAATAAAACATTAATAAGTATAGACATAATCCTTTGGGGAACAGCAACATGTCATGTCTGTGTTATAAAAAAAAAAAAAAAGAACTCTTTTGTTGATGTAGGTTTCTATATTTAGGGAATCCCTAGACTCTAAAATCTAAATGCTGATTAGCAGTTTATGAACAAAGTTGAGGTAATTTTGGCATTTTTACCTTAGAGTAAATCATGAGTCAAGTTTAAATTCTAGTGGGCAAACTTCTTATCTTATTATACATAGCTTGGTATCAGTTGTTAAATCCAAATCCTCTTGAGGCTTCTCATTTGAATATTTGAATTTTAATGTGGCACACCTACATTTTTAACACTAAATTCAAACCCACCCTGGCCATGTACTAATTGAACAGAACTGTCCATTCCAATTGTGGGTAATGGGATTAGGGTGCTTACAAATACAGTCCATTGATTAGGTCACATGCTATCATTTGAAGGCTGTGAAAAATTCTTATCTCTGGTTTTGCCTTTCCCTTGGGGTGCCCAGTCTTCTCTGTGACCCCAACTTGCTTCAAGATTTTAAATTTGCTGCTAACTAAGGTGGATGCATCTCCTGACCTTGCTGATGGGAATAGAACAGAAGTCTCTCAAGTGCTGTAGGAACTAATTAATATGCATATTATTCCAGGAAAGAATCATTATTTCATAGATATCTTTGTATGATAGTATGGCTGCCATGGTGGTTAATTACTAAGGCCATACCCATTGCTAATAAAGAAAGAAATTCTTTACTTAGATATATTTTATTTTTATTACTTAAAATACTTAATATAAATTTGTAAATGTGTAAATCTGAATATATGTAGTTTTTATACCATTCTTAAATTGCCTTTCTCTGATTGATAAGTAGTCTATCAAAAATAAGCTCAGAAATTATAAAACTTCCTTAAGACTTTTGAGAATTAAGGGAAAAATTATAGTTATATTACTTAATGTCACAAATGGTTTTTTGGGTGGTTATGAAGAACAAAACACCACACTGTATCAGGCATAAGAAATACCATGATAAATAAAGCGTGACTTCTCTCTGAAATTTAATCCCTCTATTGACCTTATTCATCTAGGTTAGGAGCTTAGTTCTCATGGCACAGGCCAAACCTGAAACTGACAACCCAGTGTCAGAAGGTTACTAACAGCTAGTAGATGGCTATCCAGGCAAAGCAGGCAGTGTAAGGGTACAGCTAGGGATGAATGCAAGCTTAAACTTTCAGTTCAAGAACAGGACCAGGACTTAGACATTGACATATATGGCACACTTTTGAGCAGGGAAACTGGACTAGAACAAGAAAAAGAATGAGTTACTAGATCTGGAACATAAAATGGAAATATGAACCAGAGATAAGTCAAACACCCAGTTCCTTGACTTGAAAACTGCCTCAAGTTGATCCGCAACTCACACATGGAGTGAAAGCCTTTTTGGTTTGAGGTGTTTGAACACTCATCTAATGACTACTAAGCTATGCAGACACACATGGGTTGACCCATTGGACTAAAAATTAAAATAAAAAAGTACTGATAGAGACTTCTATAAGGGAAACTAATTCCACAGATTAATTCCAAATAAGGTATGAAATAAACAAATGAATAAACAGATAAAATCCAAAAACTAAACAGAAAATCTAGAACAACAGTTCTCAGGAAAAAAATCATAATCTACAGTTGCTATCCTATCTAATAAAAGACAAAAAGGGTAATTGACCATACTTTCGCTACACTTCCCATTGGCTAATCAGTGCCATATGCAAATTAACCGCCATCGAAGATAGCGGCTAATTTGCATACTGCAGGCAGGGCTGGCCAGAGCCAGATGCCATCTGAGCCCCGTATGCGGTCCTGGGCAGCCGGGCTTAGGCGGCGCAATAGCGTCACCTAAGCCCCGCCCCAGCCGGGACCCCCGTGTGCCGCCTAAGCCCCGCTGCCGGCTGGGACCCCATGGCGATCCCAGAGCAGGCAAGTGTGGAGGGCAGCGGCCCCCAGGTGGGCCTGCTCCTGGGATCGCCATGGCGATCCCAGAGCAGGAAAGTTCCCCGCAGGCAGCACCCAGCAGGGCCTGCCCCCGGTCTCTGCAGTGATCCGGTGATCCATGAGCAGGAAAGTGCAGCCTGTAGGCAGCACCCCACCCTGGCCACAGCTCAAGGGAGAGAAAAACATGCAGTGGAGGCCAGGAGCCTGAGAGATCAACACAGAGGGGTGCCTGCTCCAAGCCTCCACGGTGTGGCTGGGGGCAGGCCCCCAGCAGACACACACACTCACACACACACATACACACACACACAGCGCCTGCTCTGAGCCTCCAATGTGGCAATGTGGCTGGGGGCAGGCCCCCAGCGGACACATACACACACACACACACACACACACACACACACACAGGACGCCTGCTCCGAGCCTCTGCTGCCAGACTGTGGCCGTCAGTAGGACATCCAATGAGGGCTCCTGGACTGTGAGAGGGGCAGGCTGGGCTGAGGGAACCCCACCCCCCAGTGCACAAATTTCGTGCACTGGGCCTCTAGTAATATATAATCTAAAATACCTACTTTTAAACAAACACAAATAAATGAGAAAACCATGTAGAAAAACAGGAAAGTGTAACTCAGACACAGGAAAACAAAACAATAACAAACAATAAACTGTCTTTGAGAGGGCCTGGATCTTTAGCAGACAAAGATTTCAAATAAGCTATTGTAAATATTTCAAATAGTTAAAGGGAAAAAAGTTCAAGAGAGTATGATGATAATAACTCATGACATAGAATATCTTAAAAAATAGAAACTATTAAAAAGAAACAAGTGGAATTTCTAATAGCTGAAAAGCATAATAACAAAAAGAAAAAAAAATCCACAAGATGAAATCAATAACGCACATAAGATAAACAGATGGTAGAAAAAAGAATTAATGAATGTAAACATAGATCAATACAAAATATATAGAATCGATAGAAATAATCCAATAAAGAAAATAAAAGGAAACTATTGAAGAAAAATGAGTAGCATCTCAGAGACCTGTGGGACAACCTCAAGTGTGCCAACATTTGTTTAATAAGAATCTCACCAAGTTAATTTTTAGTACTCTTGAACTTGACAGAAAAGACTCAATAGTACAAAATATAAAGTAAATGTAATAGTTGCCACAGCAATGGTAGATGTGAATCTGAAGCATGTCACTATACATTGTTCTGAGCTGAGGATGTCAAATCATCTGTGTCTCAAGTGCCAAATATCATTGATTAGTGGCGGCTACCAGGAGTGTGGTGTTTAGGACTCTGAAACCGAGTTGTGTAGATTTCCACCATCAATTATTAATGTCTGTCATGGTTACAGGAAGGTATTTTGACACCATTAGGTTATAGGATTTCCCAAACCTGTCATTAGCCCTTATTGTATTCAACATTATATGAATGCCTTTAAGACATAAATTGCATCTTATCTAAATTGTAGATAACACAAAACTAGGAAGAATATAAGTATGTTGGGCAGCAATCACATCAAAATTAATTTATAGCTGGCAGCATTGCTCTGACAAATTAAAATATTTTTTTATTGACTTTAGAGAAAGAGGAAGGGAAAGAGAGAGAAACATCGATTTGTTGTTCCACTTACTTATGCATTCATTGGTTTATTCTTGTATGTGCCCTGACTCCAAGGATTGAACCAGCAACCTTGGCATTTCAGGATGATACTCTAACCAACTAAGCTACCTGAGCAGAAGCTCAGACAAAATTAAATGTAACTGAAATAAATGTAGAATCACACACTTAAGTCAGATAAAGTCCTTGATGTTGGAAAAGAAAAGTACTTAAGCATTTGATTTATCAACAAACACAGGAGGAGTAAATAGTATGATAAGGCACGAAGCACAATGTCTGACGAAGGGAAGTAATGGTTCTGGTTCACTTAGTGATGATCTATTTATTCTTAAATTTTGGCATCCACTCTAAAAAAAACTTTGGGAGGACACATGAAACCATATTCTTTTGGAAAAGTTGACTCAATTGAATAAAAAATGGAGCATTAGAGCATTATCATGTAGATGTATTTAATTTATCTTAGATCCAAATTCTAGAGCAACATGGGACACATGGATAGGCAAAAGACAAGGAAACTGAGGTTTAATCTCAGGGATTAGCAGAGTCTAAAAATAGAATTGGCCACCTTGAAATAACCAATCATTAGAGGTGCTCACTACATACTAGAAACACATTTGCCAAGAATGCATTATATACTGGTTTCTGTCCATATTTAATACCAAGGTCTATATCTGACACTGGTTAATTGAATTTTTCATGAGTTCAACTGTATGATAGAGCATTATTAGAATGAGAAGCTGGAGATCTAGCTCTGGTCCTGGTTTTGCCATTGAAAAACAGTAGTCAGAGTGACCATTTTAAATATGAATTAGATTATATAATTTCTCTGCTCAAAGCCCTCCAATGGCTTCTCATTTCATTCAAAGAAAAATCCAAATCCTTCCAATGCCTTCAAGGCTCTACCAGGGGTCCTCAAACTTTTAAACAGGGGGCCAGTTCACTGTCCCTCAGACCGTTGGAGGGCCGGACTATAGTTTAAAAAAAAAACTATGAACAAATTCCTATGCACACTGCACATATCTTATTTTGAAGTAAAAAAACAAAATGGGAACAAATACAGTATTTGTATTTGCATGTGGCCCGCAGGCCGTAGTTTGAGGACCCCTGCTACACCTGGTCTCCTTTGCATCGCCAATCACATCTACTCCCTGCTCCATATCCTACTTGTCTCAAAATGAATACTCACACTGTCTTCTGTGTTATTCCTCAACTAGCCCAGGCACAGTATTACCACAGAGCTTTTGTTATAACTAAGCTGTGTTTAAAATTTTTAATTGTTTGATAGCATTGCAAAGTGCAAATTTTTTTACCTCAAATTTTAGATGTATTAAAACAGTTGAGAATGATGGATGCACATTTCTAGGTAGTAACATCAGCCAAAGCGGCATAGCAGCTTTTTCCTTTAAGTGGGACATGCATGAGCTTTCCAGTTCACCAACCAGGCTGAATCACTTATTTATTACTGGCTTTACCTCACAAACATTTGATGCTGCTGCATTAACAGTGCTTCTTAAATTTTAGAGTGTGTGGAGTCATCTGGAAAACTTATTAGATTAAAAACCAGTTGGCAATTCCAGATATTCTGATTAAAGTCTGATTGGAGGCCCCCAAGTTTTTATTTTTTTGTTAATCCTCACCTGAAGATATTTTTTTGCATAGGCTTTTTAGAGAGAGTGGGAAGAAAGGCAAAAGAGAAAGAAAGAGAAAGATCCATGTGAGAGAGATATATCAATTAGTTGCCTCCCCTATTCACCCCAACCGGGGCCAGGATTGAACCTGCAACCCAGGAACATACCCTTGACCAGGAATCAAACCTGAGACCTGTTGGTTCGTGCTTGGCCCAACACTCTAACCACTGAGCAACACAGGCCAGGGTGCCAAAATGTCCATTTCTAACAAGCTCCCAGGTGATAATGATGCTCTGGTCTGAGGACCAAACTTGAAGTGGCACTATATTAACAACATTTTCATTTATAGTACTTTTTAGTTTTTTCTTCCCAGAATTATTTAGTTTTTAAATTAATAATTAGCCTGGCAGACATGGCTCAGTGGTTGAGTATTGACCAGGAGGTCACAGTTTGATTCCGGGTCAGGGCACATGCCCAGGTTGCGGGCTCAATCCCCAGTGGGGGTATGCAGGAGGCAGCCAATCAATGATTCTTTCTCATCAGTGATGTTTTCTCTCTCTCTCTCTCTCTCTCTCTCTCTCTCTCTCTCTCTCTCTCTTTCTCTTCCTCTCTGAAATAAAAATATTTTTTAAAAAGGTTAATAATCAGGAAATGGTGTTTTAAAATATATTATTATTAAATCCTCATTATTATGGTGCTTACTTGTATATAAATGTTAACAATTAAGCTGCTCAATCCCCTTATATCTTCAAGACCATACATTTTTTGTTCTTCTTTATTCTCTCATGATGCTTCATCGGTCTTTTGATTTTACCCTGAGTTACAGTGTTATGTGCTGGTCTTCCAGGATAAACTAAACAGTCATTAGAGTTTCAATAGCATTTTTTACACACGTTATTTTGAAAATGCCATCTGGTATTAAATATTAATAACTTCATAGTAACAGAGAAACCAAGATTTGTGGCTGCGAGGTGATAATCATCATCAAATAGTACTTATGGAGCATGAGGCCCAGCTTTTAGACAAAGCTGGGACTAAAGTTAAAACTCACTTAAACATGAAGCAGAGCCAGTTACACAACTGAGGTATGAAGAGGATTGGATCACTTGATCAAGTTCACAAAGGTGATAGATATGGGATAGTTTTTCCAACTATCCTTCCCTTTGAAAACTGTAAATTAATTAACAAAATAATGTTTAAAAGTGGATTAGAGGCAGAAATACTTCTGATTCTACACAAATGGAATAGTTTCTTGTATTATCGGCTTTGTGCCACTTGCCATGGGCCTGACCCTCAGCAGGGAAGGCACTGTGGTTAGTGAACTCCCCTGTGATCCTCATAGGTAGCTGTGGAGCATCTACCAGGGATGCTGTGAAGGTGAGGGTCTTCAGGAGCCATGTACTTCAGTGGTGGTAGCTGCTTGCAGGAGTGACCATGAAAGACCTAAGGACTGCTTCATATCCCAGTGGATTGTAAAGTGTAATCTCTGAGATCTCACCCACAAGTTTCAGGAGTCAGAGTTCACATGGCATCGGGAACACTGGCTGCTGTCCTGGACAGCAATCCTAGGGACTCATTACAACTCTGGATATGTCTTAAAAATGAAGACTGCTTCTTCTGAGAGAACTCCTCTCCCATCAAATGGTGGCAGAGGAATAACCCTATCAAATTCTATGGGGAAAATTCAACAAATTGGTCAGTAAATAATTATCTGCTGAGTGTCTACTTTGTGCCAGACACTGTTTTAGGCACAGGAGATCTAGCAGTGAACAAAAGATGTATGACCATGCTTTCAAAAAACATACATTATATTGGGGGAGATGGGCAAGGTAGACAGCACACATGTAAAAGAATAATTATGCTAAATTCATTTACTAATAAGTGACTTTGAACAAGAAAAATAGGGTAACGTGGTAGGGAGTGACAGAGGTGGGAGTGTGTGTGCTTTATTTGGGGAGGTCAGAGAAGGCCTCTTTAAGAAGGACAGGTGCTTCAAATAGAGAAGTAGCATGTGAAAAGATACTGAGAGATTAACCTATTTGGACTTTTTAATTTTTTAAATATGTCTTTATTAATTTTAGAGAGCAAAAGGGATCAGGGTAGAGAGATAGGAACATCTACTACTATGAGAGAGATACATTGATGGGCTGCCTTCTGCACTCCCCATGAGCCCACAACCAGGGCATGTGCCCAGGTTGGGAATCAAACTGGTGACCTCTTGGTTCATGGGTCAACACTCAACCACTGAGCCACACCAGCCAGGCTGAACTTTCTAAAAGAGCAAAAGAAGATGGAAAATGTAGGGATATGAGGTTGGAGAGGAGGTGGGGCCAACATCATTAAGCAAGAGAGTTACATAATTTAATTTCTATTTTACAAAGTGCTGTGTAGGGAATTAATTGTAAGGGGCAAGCAATGGGTTAGGGCAGTGGTCAGCAAACTGCGGCTTG
Source organism: Myotis lucifugus (assembly GCF_000147115.1). Lineage (NCBI taxonomy): Eukaryota > Metazoa > Chordata > Mammalia > Chiroptera > Vespertilionidae > Myotis > Myotis lucifugus. The sequence continues at coordinate 16,467,378 of NW_005871053.1, forward strand.
CAAGCCACATGCAGTTCTTTGGCCCCTTGAGTGTGGCTTTTCCACAAAATACCATGTGCGGGCGCGCATGTACAGTGCTATTGAAACTTCGTGGCCCATGCACAGAAGTCGGTATTTTGTGGAAGAGCCACACTCAAGGGGCCAAAGAGCCGCATGTGGCTCACGAGGCGCAGTTTGCTGACCACTGGTAGGGGGACCCATTAGGACCTGTTTTCGTAGTGCAGGCTGGTGATGATTTGACATGGAATTTAATTTTAGGGGCACAGTTGGTAAGAAGTGGTAGGTACAACACAATCTATTAATGAATTGAGAATGGGATGGTAGCAAAAGACAGAAATCAAGAATGGCTTCTAGATTGTTGACTGAGCAACCGAGTGGAGGGTGGGTAGTACTTTTTCACTCAGCATTTACTGAGCTATAGAAGGGCTAAAAAGGGCTCCAGATTGTATTTAGATGGATGCCTTCTATCAAGAATTCTGGTTTGGCCACACTATGTTGAAATGCCTAGTATATGCTCAAATGGAAATATTGTGGAAGCAGTTAAAATATAAATCTAGAACTTGGAGGATAGGGCTGAACTTGAAGCATAAATTTGAAAGTCATCAGCGTGTAGAAGGTAGTTGAAGATATAACACCTGTTGTATGGCCCACTGGATGAAAGAGCCATGATAAAATGTTCCTTTTAGCCTCAAGGCACCTAGCCAATGTTAATGCAGAACAGGACTCAGGATTCCAGAGTTGAGATGAGGGAGCAGACATTAGGGGATTGGTTCTTGTAACTCCAGGAAACTAGCAGAACCATTCTTAGGTAGCAGGCCTTTGCACTGCTGGCAGGTATATAAACAGGCAGAACTTGTGGGCTTTCTTTGGTAAGGGAAAGAGTGGATATACAGAAAAAGTTATACTTTTCTGCTTTGATGTACAGAAAAAGTTAAACTTTCATATTCATTTCTGTTGAAAACGATGTTGAGTGGGTGCATAGAAATATTCGATTCACCCTGAAGAAGGTAAATCTTTGTTAGTATTTAACTTCTAAACTTCCATGAGCTTTGAAATAAATATGGTGTAATAATATCTTAGGACTTAGTGCAATTGCGAATACTGGGCAAACAAGACAGAGATGCCTAGTTTCAAATTCCCATTCTCCATTTGCTAGCTTAGGCAAGCAATTTAGCCAGTTTTCTCATCTGTAAAATGGGTTACCTAATTTGTTGTTGGAAAGATTAAAGTATATGATCTGTTGTATCAGGCACTAGAAGTCTCCTAATAACTACTTTAGTTATAGTTATTATTTTAAAAAATGATAGGTAGACATTAGAGCTTGAGATCAATTTATGGGAATGGCAGATCTTATTATAAAACTACATGAATCTGTGCATGGGTGGGGTCTGGCCAGCCTGCCCCAATGGAGGCCCATTGGGCTGGGCTGGCGAGATGGAGGGGCCGCAGGTGGTTGGCCGGCTGGCTCTGCCCCCAGGGTGTTGGGGGCTGATCGGGGCCTGGATCAGGCTGATTGGCTGCCACAGTGCACATCATAGCCACCAGTCATTCTGGTCGTTCTGCTGTTCTGGTCACTGGACTTTTATACACACACACACACACACACACACACACACACACATACATACATACTAGAGACCCGGTGCACAAAATTCGTGCATGAGGGGGTTCCCCTCAGCCCAGCCTGCACCCTCTCCAATCTGGGACCCCTCGTGGGATGTCTGACTGCCGGTTTAGGCCCTATCCCCAGGCAGTTGGACATCCCTCTCACAATCCGGGACCATTGGCTCCTAACTGCTCACCTCCCTGCTTTCCTGATTGCCCCTAGCTGCCCCCCTGCTGGCCTGCTCACCCCCAACTGCCTCCCCTGCCAGCCTGGTCACCCTACGCAGCCTGCTGCTCAGTCATTTGGTCGCCCCTCACCAACCCCCCTGCCGGCCTGGTTGCCCCACACAACCTGCTGCTCAGTCATTTGGTCACCCTTCACTAACCCCCCTGCCGACCTAGTCACCACATGCAGCCTGTTCGGTTGTCCGTTTGGTTGTGATGGTCACTTAGGCTTTTATATATATAGATAGATGACTGCAGCTTAGATGAATAACTGACATCATAACACATGATATTTTTTGTTTTTTGTAACTTTGAGCTGATTCTATGATATGTATAAATTGCTACTCAGCTACCGGATTCTAAAGCAGTACTATTTGGAGTCTGAGGCAGAGGCCCAAAGAAATGAACACAGTCCCTCAATGAGTAAAGAGAAGCTGGGAACCATATGTGGCAGAGTTAATCATGTGTTCTTGGCCCAGTGGCTTAACTTCTCTAATCTGGAGTTTCCTCATCTTTAAAATGATGACATCTGTGGCTACACCTTCATAAAATGCCTGAAGCACCAAGCACAGTTAAAAAATACAATAGAAGTTCCTCCTTCTCTACTCCCTCCCATTACAAAAATTTGAATCCATGGACATAGCTGTTAATGACAAAATACTAGGAAATATTAAGCCTTCACATCTGCCCCCCCCCCCCGCAATTACCCACCACTCCCACCCCCACTCCCAAACACTATGAACTGCAGCGAGTTCTTTGTTGGCATTGGGTCCTGTGAAAAGACCTGGACACTGGTGTGGGCTTTCTCCCTTTCCCGGAGTCTGGCTTGCTTGGCTGAACCTTTCCTACTTTCCTTGTGTAGTTCAAAATCAAATGAATAATTAAACTCTTAATCCCAGTAACTGATTTTCAGCAAGTGAATTTCTCATATGAACTGTGAGAGAATTTAGTTGAAGTGGCTACTGCATGCCAATCTATTATTTTATGGAGCCTAGAGACTTTCACAAACCCTATAAATATTCCTTTTTGAGTGAACAGTATATTCCAGTAGGTAGAGGGTTACCTTAATAGCCTAAGTGGTGTGACTTCCAGATTGGTCTCAGGGGCCCACTCAGCCTCAAAGCCCCTAAGCTCCGGAGGTGTTCCTTGGGCAATAGCTATATCTCTAAATACACAATGAACATTGACTGCTAGGTAGGCTGTTACATAAAGGTAAGAGGAGATGACAGTTGCTACATGGCCTGATTTTTTTAAGACTGCTAGAAAGAACTGCGCTTGCAAGTATCATTTCAACTGCATTGTGTGAAATTTCCCTGTTAAAATTCATTGCTTTTGTTTTCAAATGTTTGCTGTTTGAGAAATGCCCTGTTACAATTGAGATTTTCCCGGTACCTAACACATTAATTTGCCATCACTTAGTAAGATCTTGAAGGAAACTGAGGTAGGAGGGAAGAAGGTGAAAAATAAATTTATTTTCACTAACCAGAGTATCTAGATGCTGGGTGCCTGGAAAAGCCTAGTTATCATGTTATGAGAGAACAAGCATGAAGGACACCGAGATGTGCCAAATACAGAATTTCCTACTTTATGGTTTGGTCTTCGGACAGCTTTGGTGTGGAGGAGTAATAGTCTCCCAACTGAGCCAAGGTGTGGATAAAAAAAAATATTTTAATTTGTATCAGAGGACCTCACACCCTGTAGGAGAACAGGCAAACATTCAATACAGTTGAGATGTGATCACTGTCCTTTCTGTCTACCTGATGTTGAAAGGTTAAGAGTGAAAGCTTATGGCCCCCAAAAAATTCAGAAATGACTTATGCTTATATGATCCCTTGATAAAGGTAACACTGCAGAACAGTGGAGATGGAGTATAAAATGGAGCTGGAAAAATTGGGTATTTATTTGGAAAAACAATGAAACTGGGTCTCTAACTCATACTCAAAAATTAGTTAGCATCGATTATAGACCTAAATGTGAAAGGTAAAACAAAAAAAGGTTTTAGGAGACAATATAGGATCTTTTTCACCCCAGTGTAAGTACAGGTCAAGACAAAAACAAAACAAACAAACAAACAAAACTGCAACCACAAAGGAAAATATTTATAAATTTCACCATAATAAAATTGAAAACTTCCTTTCAAAAGCCAAAAAGAGAGAGAGGGAGAGGGGAAGGGCTAGAAGGAGGAGGAAAAAAAAAAGTCAACTCAAAACAAGAGTTGATAAGTATATGGAGCCACAAAAACTTCATATACTGTTAATGGGGATATATATTGGTGCAAACATTTTAGAAAAAGTTGGTATTATCAGTAAACTTGATGACATCCATTCCTATGAGCCAGCTGTTCTGTTCTGATATCATCCTTAGAGTACCAAGTGCTTATGTGCAACAGGATATGTTTTATATAATAAAAGCCTAATATGCAAATCGACCAGCGGAACGACTGGTTGCTATGACAAGCACTGATCACCAGGGGCAAACACTCAATGCAGGAGCTTTCCCCAGCCTGCAGGCCCCAGGCCAGCCAAGGTGGGTGCCAGTGGGGGCCCCCTGATTGCCCCACTGGTCGCCCCACAGAGGGAGGCAACCGGTGGCAGTGGCGGGGGTGCAGGACCAGCCAGCAAGCGGGTGGCGACAGCGGCTGGGGGCTGGGCCGGAAAGCAGGCAGCACCAGGCCGGCCAAGCTGGGTGCCAGCGGGTGCCCCCCAATTGCCCTGCCAGTCGTCCCACAGATCAGCCCTGATTGCTGGCCCGGCCTAGAGACCCTACCCATGCACGAATTTCATGCACTGGGCCTCTAGTCTATATATATAAAAGCCTAAGCAATTGGCCAACTGGCTAACTCTGTGACCGGCTAACCGTATGGTAGCTATGACGTGCACTGACCACCAGGGGGCAGACGCTCAATGCAGGAGTGGAAACCACAGGTATGGAAACACGGAACCGACTGATGAATCTCAGAGGGAAGAGGGGAGAGGGGGTTTGAAGAGATTAACCAAAGATCTTATATACATACTACAGGCCCCATGCATGGATTCGTACACATTGAAAGTAAATTAATTAGAAGGTGGCTGGCAGGGCAGGACTGGGCGAGACGTGCTAGATATGCTCTAGAGCCAATCTCCCGAGGTCCCTTCCCAGCTGGCTGCCTGGGGTGGTGCCATGGCTCGAAGGGCGTCTAGGGAGTGAGCAGGGTCTCTTCAGCAGGTGGGGTCCCTTGGCCTGGCCTGCGGGGATCGGGTTGAAACCGGCTCTTCGGCATCCCCCGAAGGGTCCTGGAGTGCGAGAGGGCACTCTGCAAAGTTTCTGTAGCTCAGCAGCTCCTGTGTTGAGCGTCTGCACCCTGGTGGTCAGTGTACGTCATATTTACCGGCTGGTCAGCCAGTCTGCCAGTCGCCTAGCCTTTTATATTTATAGACTAGAACAGTGATGGCGAACCTTTTGACCTCGGCGTGTCAGCATTTTGAAAAACCCTAACTTAACTCTGGTGCCGTGTCACATATAGAATTTTTTTGATATTTGCAACCATAGTAAAACAAAGACTTATATATATATTTTTTTAAAAAATATATTTTATTGATTTTTTACAGAGAGGAAGGGAGAGGGATAGAGAGTTAGAAACATCGATGAGAGAGAAACATCGATTAGCTGCCTCCTGCACATCTCCTACTAGGGATGTGCCCACAACCAAGGTACATGCCCTTGACCGGAATCGAACCTGGGACCTTTCAATCCACAGGCCGACGCTCTATCCACTGAGCCAAACCGGTTTTGGCAAGACTTATATTTTTGATATTTATTTTATATAGTTAATGCCATTTAACAAAGAAAAATCAACCAAAAAAATGAGTTCGCGTGTCACCTCTGACACGCGTGTCATAGGTTCGCCATCACTGGACTAGAGGCCTGGTGCAGAGATTCGTGCACTGGTGGGGTCCCTCGAGGGATCCCGGATTGCGAGAGGGTGCAGTCCAGGCCGAGGGACTGCACCGCTGCACGAATCCATGCACTGGGCCTCTAGTATATAATAATGTTCTTAGTAACAGTGCTTATAAAAGAGCAAAACTTAAAATAATTCAAATGTTCATTGATGGAAGAATAAACAAATTGTGATACAGTAATATGATGAAATACCATTCAGCAATGAAAAGTGAATGAATTATAGTTACCTACAACATGATTAACACTGAAAACAATGGTGAGTAAGAGAAGGCAGACATCAAAGAATGCATTCCGATTAATTCCTATTATATAATATTCAAAAGTTGACAAAATTTGGAGGTCTCTCAGAACAAGAGCTTAGTTTTATTGCAACCTCATTAGCCACCTATACACAGGAATAGTCTCCTTCATCTCTCACTCTCCTAATGTTTTAGGTTTTTTACTGCAGTCAGGAAATTATTCTGTCCTGTGGGATCTTCATGAGTTGGCTGCTGGACTCCACACTTCTAGATGACTCTGTCAAACTTACAATCTGCTACTTAACTGTCTTTGTACCCATCCCACGCTATTGAGCTTTGATTATTTCATCTCTCACTTAGGAAAATAATGCATACCATACTTCTATATATATATACTTAGTGGTAGCTGACCTCTATGATTCTCTATTCACTCATCAAATACTTATTGAACACCAAATATTACCTTGTTGAACCAAGAAGGGAAAAATATTAAAAATCCCTGTTTTTATTGATCTTCCATCCTACTGATGTAGAAATAAACAAGGGATTATGTTAATGAATGTTATATGAAGAAAATTGTAACAAGGTAAAAGAGATAAGGAGTTCACTGGTAAAGGTTAATATGTAATTTAGATAGAGTAGTCTACATTGTGATAGTCACATTTGAGCAAAGACTCAGAGGAGATAACCTGAGTGGATACATGGGTGAAGAGGATTCTAGGCAGAGAACAATAGTGTAAAGTCCTGGAGTTGGGGGCATGTTTTGCATACATGAGGAGCAATAGGAGACCAAAACATCAGGAATACAGAGTTATAAGGAAAGTTGGTAGAGGAAATCAGAGGTAATGGCAAAGGGGTGAAGTGAGAAGATAGACACTATATAGATAATTTGGAGTCATTTCCCTTCTGAAGACAAATGATTATAGCCCATTAATTACATCCAAATATTATTTAAACTCCTCTCAGTGGCAACTCCTCTAGGGTTGTTCCAGTTACCTGTCTCTGCATAACCAACCACTCCAAAATTTAGTGGCTTAAAAGAATAGCAATCATTTACTGTGCCCAGAAATCTAACATTTGGCACGGCTCAGCAGGATAGCTGGGACAGCTCATATGAGGATAAAAAGCTACTAAGATGGTTTGTGTTCCTGGCTGGCAAGTTGATTGTGGTCATTGGTTCCTCTGCAAGTGACCTCTCCACAACACACCTTCTGCTTCCTCACAGCATGGTGTCTGAGTTTCAAAAGCAAGTATCCCTAGACAATTGGAAAACGAAGCTGCCACTGTCATTTACACTGTGTTCTATGGCTCAGATAATTACAGAGCTCAAGGGAGAGGATGTAGACTGCATTTATCAATAAGTAGAGTGTCAAAGAATTTTGGGAGCAAACTTCCACAGGGGCAGAAGCAGATATGAAATGTTGGAGATAGCCTGGATGATGACACAAGGTTTAATAAAGAAATATCTGAAGCAGTCACTAGAACTGCCATGATCTATAGTTTGTCTTGAAACACAGAGAGGATGGATTCATGCACAGTTTTCTTGGTGCAGGATACATCCACTGTTCAACAATCATGTAAAGAAATGCATCCCTGGCTGGTGTTGTTCAGTGGTTACAGTCTAGGCCCACACACCGAAAGGTGGAAAGTTTGACTCCAGGTCAAGGGCACATGCCTGGGTTGCAGGTTCAAGTCCAATGGATGTGTCTCTTTCAGATCAATGTTTATCTCTCCCACTTCCTTCCTCTCTTCCACTCTCTAAAATCAATGGAGAAATATCCTCTTGATGGATTTACAATAAAAAAAACATACAATTTTTCTGGTAATTGGAAAAGGTCCTGACCCTTTTGATACATCCCAGAAAAAAAAATTAGGTTTTAAGGTTGAGTGTAACCCAATTTCAGAGAAAGCAAATGCAAACCGCCCCCTCCAGTTTTAAAGGAAGACTAGATATGTCTAGTAGTCACAGCTGTGAAAATGTGCCATAATAATAAGGCTGATTGCACACTCAAAATGACCAGGGGCTTCAAAATACGTAAATAAGCTGTTCAAAAATGTCTTAAAATGCTTCCACTTTACAAAATTGCTCAAATGTGCTTAGTCTATATATGCAGAAAAACTTAGACAATTAAGCTTTGATAGTCATGTTTCTGATACCGGAGTGGCTTATAAAAATTGCAGAATGTCTTCAGGAGTAGAACTGATTGCGAGTGATTCTGGAGTCTGTTTGATCTTTAGTTTATATCACCAGAAGAAAGAAAGAAAAGGGAAGGAATTACCTTTCCCTGAGTGCCAGGCACTGGGCCGAGTGCTTTTGATCTGTGCTCTCATGTATCCCTCAAACAACCCTCCGTGGCAGGTATGAGCAGCCCTGGCTTTACAGTTGAACAAATTGATGCTCAGGGAGACTAAGTAACAATGTAGTTTTCACAGAATTTGAACCCACAGTTGTTTGACTACCAAGTCCTTACTCATTTCAACACATTAAACTGCCTCTGGAGTCAGAGGCTGTTCACAGCAAGAACCTGAGAACCTGGTGGTGGTCAAAGAAGAATTAAAGGAAGAAGTGCTAAGTGTTTAAAACGTGGCCCTCTAAAGATTAAATATGTTTTCACTCTGTTTGCTTTTTAGGATCATGAACACTTCATCCTTCTACCAAAAAAAAAGTGTATAGGAATGAGTTGATGTTAACATGTTCCCACTATCTTTGAGAGAAGCACAAACTCATGCTCTGAGTGGGCATGCTTTAGCTGCAAAGGGCTGGATAAACAGGTGTGTTGGAATTTCCATGGCAGAAATAGGCCAGTGGGGGAGGAAAGGAAGCTAGAAGAGGAAGCCGAGAGGACCATGGGTTGGGTGAAATGATCCAATTTCAGTGCTGACCTTTGAGAGAAGCCAACAGTCCTCTATTGTTTCCAAAGGACCCTTGGTGAACTGGAGATGATACGGGTTGGTGTCATACATTATCCAGCTGGCAAGAGATGGAGGCAATGGCCATGTTCAGCCAAATTGGGGGCAGCACGATGTTTTGGTGGTGTCAGTTATTGAGAGAGGGGACCAAGGCGTTGGATAGGGTCAAGGGACAGAGTCCAGCCTTTCCTACTCTGACAAAAGATAGGAAGGAAACCAAAGACTCAAAAACATGCGCTGAAATTTAGGGCTGAATTCTAATTCTACAGGGAAACTGGAGTGTTAAACTGGAGACATAAGGCAGAAGCCTCGGCATACAAACTGGGAACACGGCGGCCTCAGGAAAAGGCTGCATGTAACAGGATAGATAAGTGACTGCCGAGTGCCCGCCCAGTGCAGGCTCATCAGCTACTATACAGTGAATTCCGGAACCCGGTGGCGGGTGAGGCTGAGCTCAGAGAATCCTCTGCTTCCTCTGCTTTGCATTAATTTAGGAGTTTAAAACATAAGATCCTGTAGTGCAGGTGAAGGTAGCAACAGAATGGGCATAGCAGTAAATATTTTATTTTATTTACTCATTCCTTCACTTTTTCATTTATTAAATAATACTTACTCCAAGCCTTTATGTGTACAGGTACAGTGAATTTCACTCTTATATAACATTTTAAAACTTGAACTAGTAAATATTACAAAAATTGCCGTGGAAACCATGCATGATTATGTATTCCGATATGTATTTCTCATCAATCAACAAGGGTACAATCAGAAAGTGCCTAAAATGCAATAATCATCTGATTAAGATATCCATTCCAATAGTTTTCTCCATCAATAATTCCTTATCTCTCCTATATTTCCAGTCTTTTCCTTTATATTCTCTCTTTTCTAATCATGAAAAAAAATGTTCAAGTGTCTATGAAACAAAATAATCCTCCTTTGATCCTTATTCAAATTAAACTAATGCCCAGTATGTGCTGGACACAGTTCTAAATACAGTAACTCATAGCAGTTTTATGGTAACTGATGTTAAATCTTCACTTTAGAGATAAGGACACTGAGGCACAGAAAGGATAAATGAACTGTTCAAGGTCACACAGACGATGGGAGGTTAAGCAGAGATTTAAACCCAAGCAATCTGGCTCTAGAGTTAGTGCTGTTTTCACCATGTCATGCTCCTCTCCTGGAGTCCTCTTTACCTTTCATTCCACTTCTCTTTCTTTCGCAGTCACTTTTCATTAAGGCTGTCCACTGCATCAGATTTCACTTCCTACCTTCATGAGATCCCATGTATGTACCTCTCCAGATTTGTTTGGCCCCTGCTGTCTCCTGGGTCCCCGTTTACTTGCTTGGTTCTCAGTGGAGAACTGCCATATCCACAGCTGTCTCCTTACCCACCTTCTATGGTGGACTCCCCGAGCGCAAGCGCTATGCCTTGGCATGGCCCCAGTCACACTTTCCCAGGAAAGAGGCACAGTTGTTCCAGTGCCAAACTCTGAGCTGACTGGATCCACAAAGGCTCGGGCTCCTTCTACACTCTGGACTCAGAGGCAGAGCTGAAGGGCTGCGTGCCACGACTTGGGAGTATGAGGGAGTTAACTCCCCATAAGGTACAACTTTGACCAAGGAAAGACAGGGGATGGAGGGTGGGGCAGGAAGAGATCTAGCACAGCGGTTCTCAACCTGTGGGTCGCGACCCCTTTGGGGATCCAACGACCCTTTCACAAAGGTCGCCTTAAGACCATCGGAAAACACATACATAATTACATATTGTTTTTGTGATTAATCACTGTGCTTTAATTATGTTCAATTTGTAACAATGAAATTGGGGGTCTCACCACAACATGAGGAACTGTATTAAAGGGTGGCGGCATTAGGAAGGTTGAGAACCACTGATCTAGCCGGTACATTTCTCTTTCCTTTTTTTAATCTGTTGGACTGTTTTGCAGTGTGGGTGGTTCCATATTGCCAGACACCAAGCAACTGGCTGGATTTTCTCAAAACTCTGTAAAAGGCGAATAGTGCACCTCTTTGTATTTGCTTGCCCTCAAGCCTGCTTCCTGTTCCTTTTCCTCACATTGCTACCTCCTGATGAAACATTAACCTCAGGCTTTGTTTTCTCTGGGTCACCAAGGCACTAGGTTTCTTCCATTGCCTTAGGCTTACCTCTCCGCATCTCCACTCAAAGGGTAGTCAGGAGGTTACCAGTGATCACCACATTGCTAAATTGAATGACCGTTTTTCATTCCATATATTGTTGAACTCTCCACTGCCTTTAATCCTTTTGACCATTTTCCACCCCGTAGTTATGATAATTTGTTCCCCTGGATCTCTTCTCACCTAGTCAATGCTATCTTTAATGTCATTCATGTGCTCTCTTTCCATAGCCACACTTAAAATGTTGGAGTTATGCAGGATTCTCCTTTTGACCCTTTTCTTTCACACCCATGGTTAGTTATTCCATCTACTCTCATGGTTTCAGCTAGAGAGTCCAAATACTTTTATTTAGCACAGAAATTCCTCCTGAACTTTAGACCCTAGATTTCTATCCCCATTTGAATATCCTACAAACACAGGCCACTTATGGGTAAACCTAAACTTATACCCTCAAATCTATATCTGTGTTAGATATCTTTCATTTATACTTCAAGATCCACTATCCACTCCTAGGTGCCCAGCTTTGTTGGCTGGAAGGTGGACCGATATGGACTACCATAATTGCTTCCTTGCTGTCCAGTTCTGGTTGAGTCCAGACATTTGGCAAGCACAGTTGATTCGAGTTGTTTTCCTGAGCAGGATGCAAGGGTGATTTCTTTTCTGGGCCCTTGCCAGATGGATTCGAAGAATGAAGCCATGGGCAAAAGGTGGTAGATGCAAAGGGTGGAAATTTATTGGAAGCAAATACAGACTCCCACATATTGAAGGGGTCCCCAGGGGGTAACCCCCAAAGCCCCTTTTTCTAAGGTTTATAAATGCAGTAGTTCTTTGTCTCTTCGTGCTCCCTCCTAATTGGACCCCTTCCCCACTTTATGATACTATACTCTTCTAATTGGTTACTCTTTTTTTGCGGAATATCAGCTTCAAAGCCTAAACCCCAAGTGGTGCCCTCCTCTTCCTTTCCCCTTTATCTTGTAACATTTCTCTATCTCCTGTGAAAATCTGTTTTCCTCTTTCTGCCGTTTGTTGGCATTTCTCTATCCTCTGTGAAATTTTGTTTCCTTTTTTTCCCATACTCTGTGGCTTTTCCTTATCATATGTGAATGGATATCTTCCTCTCCCCTTATCCTGTGGCACCTTTTTTATTCTCTGTGAATGTATGCCTTCTGGAAGCTCTAAGCCCTCACCTGTGCATTCCTCCCCCATGGACCATCTTTATTCCTAAAACTCCCTAAACCTGCCTATTTTATCCCTACAACTCCTTTCACAGTGAGTGGGGCATGAGATGAAGAAGGAGACTGAGATCTGTGTACTTTTTTAAAAAAATATATCTTTATTGATTTCAGAGAGGAAGTGAGAAGGAAAGAGAGCTAGAAACATCAATGTTGAGAGAGAATCATTGAATGGCTGCTTCCTACACATCCCCTATGGGGGATCAAGCCCAAAATTCAGGCATGTGCCCTTGACCAGAATGGAACCTGGGACCTTTCAGTCACAGGATGACACTCTATCCACTGAGCCAAACCCCTAGGCTGTGTATGTATTGTTTCAGCATTCTTCCTGAGGGGTCAGTGTGAGTTGACTGCATTCTTTGATATAGGGTCACAGCTCTTGTTAGACAGCCCTCTCTGTACAGCTATTTTGGACTCTTTATCTATATAGTATAGATGCATCACATTATATTGTAACTAGAGGCCTGGTGCATGAAATTTGTGTGTGTGTGTGGGGGGGGGGGTCCCCTCAGCCCAGTCTGCATCTTCTCCAATCCAGAATGCCTTGGAGGATGTCTGACTGCCAGTTTAGGGTCGGACATCCCTCTCACAATCCTGGACTGCTGGCTCCTAATTGCTCACCTGCCTGCCTGCCTGGTTGCCCCTAACTCGCCCCCCTGCCAGCCTGGTTTCTCCCAACTGCCCCCCCTGCTGGCCTGGTCACCCCCAACTGTGCTCCTCCCCCCCGCTAGCCTGGTCATCCCTCATGGCCCCCCCACCGGCCTGGTCGCCTCATGCAGCCTGCTGTTCAGTCGTTTGGTCGTCCCTCACTAAGCCCCCTGCCGGCAGCCATCTTGTGAGGGTGTGAGGGTTAATTTGCATGTTACCTCTTTATTATGTAGGATTATAACTTTCTCTGTTGCTTTAACAAAACTTCTTTTGAGTAGTGATATCATCTTATGTATTTCCCTGTCTCTAATAACTATCTTAGTTCTGTACAGAAAATAGTATATTCTCAATATTATATATGTGCTCAAATCTATGTCAAATGAAAAAGAAAGAATAATAAGATTTTGCCCTACCCTCACAGAATTGACTATTTGAGCAGCTAGGACTAGCATGTGGAGACAAGAAAATTATTAGGAATTAATATAAAAAGCCAATTTCTTCAACACTTCAAGAAACTGACTTCTCAGAATGTATAGCTTTATAGGCTCTCAGGGCTCAGCAGGATTTTATAAACTAAGAAAAAAGTACTAGTTATTGAAGGCTTAGCTTCCAAATCAGCTTGCAACAAGTCTCACAAAACCAAAACTCAAAACAAAAATCTCCAATAAAGAAATAGCAATAGCAGCAAAACAAAAACAAAAACAAAACAAAAAAACACACCAAAAAAACAAACAAAACATTATCAACCTTTTCTCTTTCCACTACCTGCATTGTTACTTAAAAGCAAGTGAAATTGACATTCTTTAGTATTCATTCTAAGCAAGGAGATGACTGGCTATTTCCAAGGTTGACTTAAATGTCACTTGGAGTTCTCTCTGCAGGTATTGAACTAGCCTGACCTACAGCTTTGGTTTTAAAAGATTATGGAAATTGGGGGTATGAGGCTGTGTGTGTGTGTGTGTGTGTGTGTGTGTGTGTGTGTGTGTGTGTGTGTAGGGTGGACAGAAGGAAGCTGCAGACTCTATTTCAGAACTCTCAAGACTGGAAATAGAAATCCCATCAACACACATAGCTTTTGTGTTTTAGTGTATTAAAAGCCAATTAACATTAGCCCCATGATATAGTTTCAGCTCATACTGTTTTCTACAAAGTACCCCAAAATTGTCCCTGTTGACATAGTTGGAGAACACTGGTTTAGGATACAGTGTTAAAGCTGCCATTGATTAATTCATCAGGATAAATGAGCATGTCACAAACACACTATCTTTCTAGTTTAATTGTACAATTCTCTGCCTCTCAACTCACCAGGGTTTCCTACTTAGACCTGCTGTTTCTGATAGCTCATCAGAGAGGTGAAATATATAAACATGATGAAAATGAATGAAGTAATACTCATTATATTAATTTTATGTACTGCATAGAATACAATGTGAACAAACATCAAAGAAGGGTAATATAAACCTTTTTTCATTCAGCATTTGTATTAATATCACTGAACTATCAGCCATGTTCTGTCTGCCTTAAACTTCTCCTAAGTTTTCCAGCCATAAACTCCCCAAACCTGCATCTGTTCACTGGAGTGCCTTCTGCATGCTTATGTATATACCTTCTGGCCTTAGCACCTTAGCACATATGCACCAACTTTAGGCTGGAGGATCCACAAACATAATTTCCAAAAAGCCCAAGTCCCCAGATCTTATATCATCATGACTAGTTGACAGAGTCCATTTGTACAAATGATGCCCTTGTGGACTTTATAATCATCAGAATTAAAGACAAAGGAACTGAGGTGGGGGTAATTATTAGAACCTGGGGCATAGTAAATCAGCTTAGAGGTGTGAACATGCTTTTAAGATGATTTTAAATTTGAGTAACTTAAAGAATAGAATCAATGTATAATTAGAAGGTTCAGACAGAAAGTTAATCTATTTTTTGGATTTAGACAGATATATTGATTGCAGAACATTTTATGGTAAAAGGTACCCATTCATTTATTGAACAAACACTAAATATACCTGTTATGCCAGACATGAGCGTAGGTGCCAGGGAGGCAATAATAGAAAATTTAAATGATGATTTTTGGGAAATTAATGTGGGGAAGACCAAATCAGTGCTGGAAATACCCAGCATCTGTACTAGTAGCTCTTGGGCATTTGTGAAGAGTTTCAAATAAGAATATGTGTTCCTGGCTGCTGGGAAGAGTATGTGATTTGTAGTAAGGGTTGAGGATCTTTTGTTGTTGTTAGTCCTCATCCAAGGATATTTTTCTATTGACTTTTTTTTTTTGAGAGAGAGAGAGAGAGTGAAAGGAAGGAAGAAGGACAGAGAGAAAGAAACATTGATGTGAGACACATCAATTGGTTGCCTCCTGCATGCACCCCGGCCAGAGTTCCACTATCGGGCCCAATGTAAAACTTGTCTGGATCCATCAAGTTTATGAGACAGTCTTGAGTTTGTGGAAGATAGGTATAAGTCAGAAGTCAAACTTGTTTCACCGCAAATGAAAATACGGAGGTCTGTTCTTATTCATTTGAGGAACAAACCATTTGAAAAAAAATATTGTATGCCATTATTTATATTTCTAAGTTTATTTTGTTTCTGCTTTTTTTTTTCACCATTTACATTTGCTAGCGTTTTGTCTCAAATTCATCATAATCAATGACAATTTGGTCAATTATGATTATGTACATTGACAACTTTTATCACAGAAGATGGCATTGATAGTGATTGAGAACAGAATGCTGGTAGGTTTGATGACAATGAAACTTCAGACCTAGAATTACTACAAAAAATTTTCTTTATAACTGTGGATTCTTCCTGCAGTTATTCTATATAATAAAAGCTTAATATGCTAAGTGTCTGGTCATCTGGTCAGCCGTTCAACCAATCAAAGTGTAATATGCTAATGATATGCTAAGGCCACTCAACTGCTCACTATGATGTGCACTAACCACCAGGGGGCAGACAGTCGACTTGTCAACCAGTCACTATGATGTGCACTGACCACCAAGGGCCAGATGCTCCAACTAGTAGGTTAGCTTGCTACTGGGGTCTGGCTGATTGGAACTGAGCGAGATGGGCCGGACATGCCCTGGAGCCCTCCCACAGTCACTCCCTGGCTGGACAACCTCCCGTGTCCCACCTTGGCCCTGATCGTCCACTGGTGGGGTCCCTCGGCCTGGCCTGCTCCCTGTCACAATTGGGACCCCTCAGGGGATGTCAGAGAACCGGTTTCAGCCCAACAGTGGAACGACCAGTCACTATGACATGCACTGACCAGCAAGGGGCAGACACTAAATGTAGGAGCTGTCCCCTGGTGGTCAAGCGCTCCCACAAGGGGTGTGCCGCTCAGCTGGAAGCCGGCTCATGGCTACTGAGCACAGTGGCAGTGGTGGGAGCCTCTCCCACCTCCCCGGCAGTTGGACATCCCCCAAGGGCTCCCGGACTGCGAGAGGTTGCAGGCCAGGCTGAGGGAACCACCCCCACCCCCCAGTGCACAAATTTTGTGCACCGGGCCTCTAGTACTAAATATTTGTTTTTTTTTACCCATGTTGGCTTTAAAATTTGTCCGAGAAAGATCTACACAATGAAGGCCTGGGTATCCAGGATGTACTCCTAGATGTTATTTTGCAGGTAACTCTTTAGAGCATTTCTTTTACCTCTCCTATGTCAGCCTACTGACTACACAAGAGTTGTTTAGGTGTCTTGTTACATATATTTTTTGCACACATCCATCTTGATGGAATTGTGTTTTGATAAGTGGTACTTCAATCCTGGTAGACTGGCTACATTCCAGAAATATACTGTTGGTGATTCTGTCTTGCCATTTAGTGTGAAGAATGTGACACCTCTCCTTCAAACACATTGCAGATTCAATAGCATCAAGGTTTGGATAACAAAATGCCAACAGTAGAGTACCATTTCATCAAGTGTGTGTGTGTGTGTGTGTGTGTGTGTGTGTGTTTGTGTGTGTGTGTGTGATGGAGACAGAGAGAAAGAGAGGGAGAGAGAACTGTAAAGGGTAGAGTTTATAATATTTTTTATAAGACAGAATAGAAATAATTTAAAATGTATACTCAGAATATATTTGATAACTAATGACACACTTTCTCATAAAACTGCAGATCCATATTTCACTTTCAGGAATAGACACACTATTTTCTTTCAGCTATAGAAAAAGGATCTTTCAGGTAAGACAGTATTTTACCTTACAATCACACAAAGTCAAGCCAGAGTCATTGTTCTAAAGGAACTAACCTTCTGCCACTTCAACAACCCTTAAGTGCTGACTGTTAACTCGTTTTTCTTTTCCTTTGATGTGACTGTGACAAGAAACAAATTCAAGGAAGTAGAATTATCTGTGATGGTGGGCCATTGATAGCTGACCTTGGAAAAATTAATACTCTAAGTGAGTCATAGTAGTCACTACAGCCAGATGTGTGCCAGAGTTGCAATTAGGAATACATACTTTTTTCTGTTGCTAATTTGTAATATTTCAAAAACAGAGGTTGTTTTAAAGATTGCTAGATTCATTGCTGTCAATGTTGTTTATTTGTTTGTACAGAAATATGTGGTTTCAGTACTTTTAATATTGATTTCAAATTTTTAATTTGGACAACTAGAACTGTGCACACATGTGTCCAATGCATATATGAGTTTGTGTGTGTCTTTAATGCATAACATGATATCAATGAGGCTTAGAGATAATCCTTTCTAGTAACAAGTATGTGGTTACTTTAATATTTATTTCTGCTTATTTTGGAAAGATTGGTGTAATTTTTCTAAGACAGTATATGTACCTTTCTAATGCTTTTCTTATGAAAGAAAAGAAGTTTACTAGTATACTTTCTAACCTTTTGCCTTCTCTACTTCACATTTTTGATTAAACTCCCATTGGCCTATTCTCCAATCTTCCCACTCTCACAATGTATAAATATGCTGCTCATCTCTTTCTTCAGACACTATATGCTTACCTTTGCTCTCTTTTCCCAATAAACTTGATATTGTGTTCCCTTTAAATATTAGTGGGAGCTAAACCATACTGAAACACAAGAGTGAACATATAAATTTAGTCACATTTGGATCAGTTCAATCAAATATCTAGTTTATTTATATTTAATTTATGGATTCACTAAATTTACTTATTTGATAATTTGGCCATAGATATTATATTTATAATAATAAAAGGGTAATATGCTAATTAGACCGGACATCATTCCAGACATCCTTCCTGATGAAGCCAGGGCTGGAGGGAAGCCAGTTGGGTCCCGGGTACCTGAGGGCAGCTGGAGGAGGGAAGCAGCTCAGATCCTGAGGGAAGCTAGTGCCCGCAGCCGGGGAAGGAAGGTCTAATCTTGTCATCAGGCCCTCTAGGGCGTATAAATATATATATATAGATATATATATATATATAACTTATAATATGTATCTTATATCTTAAATATATTTGCATTTGTTGGCTCATTCATTCACACATTCAGCTGGTCATTCAATCCACACTCACTATTGTATCAAGAAGACAAAGCTAACTATAACATGACCTTGCTATTGACGAATTTAAACTTTAATGACATGCTGGTTTAAATGATAAAGTCTTATTGGCTAATAATAGTAGCAATACTAGCTAATATTTCTTGACCATTATTTATGTGCCTGGCACTGTAGTAAGTATTTTATATGCATTATCTCATTTCATATTTATGGCAAGCTCATAAGACATGAATTACTTGGCTTTATTTTAAGATAAGGGATCTGAGGTCCAGAGAAATTGAGTAATCCATGCTAAGTCACATAGTTAATGAGTGATAGAGCCAGGAATTGAATTAGGCATCCTAAATCTTAGGGGTGCACCCTTAGTCACTATATTCACATACCTTGGGAGGACCAGCCAGGGTGGCATGGGTGTAATTCTCTGCCATAGCACTTGGGCATTTAGAGTTCTCACATCTATGTTGATTCTGGAAAAGGAGAAATAGACCCATAGGGTACTGAGTGGGAAGGATAGATAAGGTAATTTGAGATTAAATATTTCTTAAATGACATTTCTAATATGCAGACAATTAATAATATACTATTTTCTTCTAATTTATGTACTTAATTTTTACTTCAATTTTTTAGAAATGTAAAATCTATTTTTACAATGATCTCAAATATTTAAATTTGACATATACAGGGATCAGACAGTAATCAAAATTTAGTTTTTAGAAATATGACATGGTTTACAGAAATATTTTATAACTTTATCTGTAATGACAGAGATTCCATTCCCACAGTTTTTCTTTTTCTTTAGGAATCTTATCTTTGAATTTCTATAATGGTATTGTAACATTCAAATGGCATCTAATAGGGCATTTAACAATATATATGTAAATATGTGAATGTATACATATAACATAAAATAATTTTAAAAGAGAATATTTTAGTTTTTCTCTTCTCTGGATGGTCTTAAATGAGAATTTTTTTTTCATTTAAAGAAAATGCAAAGTTTGGGTCCAGATTGGTCATAAAGATCTGAAGGAGAACATTTGCCCTTTGGAGAACATTTGCCTGGTTTTCTTTAAGATTGTGCACATACACGTACTCTAAGTTGCTATTATACTTAAAATGTACATTGTTTAAAAGGTTGAGAAGTTTCTGATCTTTTGGTACACAGGAAAGATAGGGCATTTGTGAATTTGACCTCTTAAATTTGGGAAGTTTCAAAACTATCTTATGATTGTATATTTTTGTAACTTTATCGTAGAGAAAAAAAGCTTAATTTTTGGTTAACATTTGTGGTTTATTTTGGTTTTCTTATAACATTTTTCTTCAGCCTTATGAGAGTTCTAACTAGATGATTAAACAAATTTTAATATCATTATAGTACAGAAAATCATTCCAATATGTTATATGATATTTGGAAAAAATCTGCCTAGATTTCTATTAAGACTTAAATGAAATTCACACTGCAATCAGTCAATACATATTTTAGTATCTATATTTATCTATATCTATATATATTTATATATTTGTATACACACACACACACACACACACACACATCTATACTAATAACAGCCTTGGTGGTCCTCGCGTGTGACGTCATCACAAGATAGCTGCCACAAGATGGCCACCACAAGATGGCCACATGCACAGCAGAGGCGGGGCCTGGCAGCCACTCTGCACGGTGAGGCCTGGGGGTCCTGTGACTCTGCACGGTGTGGAGGAGGCCGGTCCTGGCATCTCTGCCTCCTCACGAGGAGGAGGCCGATCAGGCCGGCAGGGGAGGGCAGTTGGGGGTGATCAGGCTGGCAGCAGAAGCGGTTAGGGGCAATCAGGCAGGCAGGCAGGTGAGTGGTTAGGAGCCATCAGTCCCGGATTGTGAGAGGGATGTCCAACTGCTGGCTTAGGCCCGCTCCCTGTGGGCCTAAGCTGTCAGTCTTACATCTCCTGAGGGCTCCCGGACTGCAGGCTGGGCTGAGGGAAACCTCCCCCTCCCCCTCCCCTGAGTGCATGGATTTCGTGTACCAGGCCACTAGTTATAGATAAAAGCTTAAGTGACCGTTCAACTGGTAGCTATGATGCACACTGACCACCAGGGAGCAGATGCTCAATGCACAGGCATGGGAGCATGGAATAGACTGATTAATATTAGAGGGAAGGGAGGAGAAGGGAGGGCAAGAAGAGCTTAACCAAAGATCTTATAAGCATACTAGAGGCCTGGTGCAGGGATTCATGCACTGCTGGGGTCCCTCGGCCTGGCCTGCGGGGATGGGGCCAAAACTGGCAGTCTGACATCCCCCAGGGATCCTGGATTGTGAGAGGGCACAGGCCATGCTGAGAAACCCCACCGGTGCACAAATCTGTGCACCAGGCCTCTAGTATTTATATATTTGTTTTTGTCCAACAATTAAAAAAAAAAGGTAAAGAATTTAAGAAATGGTGCCCAGGTTTTCAGAAAGCTGTATATTAATGTAGTTGTGGAGATGAGGCCTATAATCTTAGAATGATTAGCAAGCAATTTGGTCTCTTTTGGTCTCTGAAACCTTTGAGCCAGTAAACTTATCTCCTAATACCTCAATTTTGTTATCTGTGATATGGGGGATCATGATTTTACTTTTCTGAGATGCCAGAAAGATTACATGAAATAATATATAAAAATACTTCTGGGTTAAAGTAGATGGAATAGATAAGGTGGAATACTATCTCATTGATTATCTTCTTAGTAGAGTTGATGCCTAAAACACTTTCAAAAAAGGCCAGGCACTAAGTATATGCTCAGTGAATAAATGCATATTCCTGGATGATGGCGTACCCACTATAGTTGCTTTAGGAATTGAGAAAAAGTGAAAGATCAATAAGCCTGAAGCATCTAGGGAAAGATTTGAGGTCAAATTTAGACTTAAGTTGGCACTTGTATGAAATACAGTATTTTGAAAAGAAAGGAGGAAAAGAAAGGGAACTCCAGGAGGAAATACAGTATTTTGAAAGGAGAGGAGGAAAAGAAAGGGAATTCTGTATAAACAAAGATACAGGAATGAGAAGGAAATCATCGTGCAGAACATTTTAAGAAGTCTTACTTTACATCCACATACAATAAAACATTTACTTACAAAATAACAAATTTTAGAATTAACTTTAATTTAAAATATCATGTATACCCAGAGAAAATTCTAGAGCTTAGAGCTTCAAGCTTTCTGCTGGCTTGTAAGAAACTTAAAACATTTTAGAATAGCATTCCTATCTTTAAAAGAGAAATGAGAAAAGTTATCTAAACCAGCATTCTTTATTTTTTTTTATTTGAAACATGCTTTGCTGTTTATAATGATTGTTTTTCAGAAGTGGAAATTTGCTTGAAAAACATTTTACATGTTTACTCTTTTACATCAGAATGACTTCCTGCATAATTTTAGTTCTAAATTAAAATTCTATGCCACATGACCAAGTTCATAATGGATATAATTAACTGTTTAGATTTGTAAACTAAAATAGGGGACTACAGCTTCTATTTTATATTTTTAAAATATATTTTTATTGATTTTAGAGAGGAAGGGAGAGGGGGAGAGAGAGATAGAAACATCAATGATGAGAGAGAATTATTGGCTCCCGCCTGCACACTCCACACTGGGGATCAAGCCCACCACCCGGGCATGTGCTCTGACCAGGAGTTACATAGTTAAAATCTAATTTAAATAGTAATTTCAGCATAATGATTTGGGGGCAGGCAAGTAGGTGTGTCCATTTAAAATATGATAGGGACACATGAATTGATTAGTGATCAAAGTAAAATCAATAAGGAGCTGGAGCCCTGGCCAGTCTGGCTCAGTTGGTTGAGTGTAGACCCCAGCACAGAAAGATCTCTGGTTCCTTTCCTGGTGAGGGCACATGCCCAAGTTGTGGGTTTGGTCCCTGGGGTGCATACAGGTGGCAACCGATCTATGTTTCTCTCCCACATCGATGTTTCTCTCTCTTTCTTCCTCTCTCTCTAAAAAAATCAATAAAACATATTTTTTTTAAAAAAAGTACTTAAAAATGAGCTTGAAACAGAACCAAAGAGTGCTTTTCTCAGGCTGATTCAGAAGGCTTTAAACTTTTAGCATTAGGTGACTTTATGGTCACTTGTTTTCTGAACCTGCTGTGTCAGTCTGACACAAACATTTGCATGTCAAAAGTTGACTGACACTTTCTCGGTATACATTTTAGTGTCAAAGATAAACCCATCAATGAACAGAAAGCCTTTCTCAGATAATAGTGTATTTGTTTACTGGTGTCTACTGTCTGCTTTGAGAGTATTAGATCATCAAAAAAATATTAAAAACCCAATTTTAGTCATGGGAATAAATAAAACAACCACGACCTATTGTTTTATAAGTCTCAACCAATATTTTGGTGATACTGACAGTTGAATAAACTATTAGATTAAAAACTGAAGTGTCAAACTTGGTGTGATCTGTTAACATGATTGTTGATGTACATTCATTAGTCTTATATGCATATAAAATTTTTATACAAAGTGTAAAATCATTGTTATGAAAAATCAAATGTTTGTTGGATAATTAAAAAAATTTCGGTAGAATCCATTGTGAGATATTCAGAATTGCTTTTTTTTTTTTTTAGGAATACAAACACATGTAGAAAGATCACATCAATTTCCTCTAGCCTTATAGTAACCTATCCTTTATGCATGTCATAGTTTTCAAAATATTTTTATCTCATGGAGGAGAACAAAGATCACTGGGCAAGAAATTAAGAACGGAGGAGTTTGGCTAGATCATATCTCAAGTTTTTCTTGTTGCAAAATACTCTTTAAAAAGTCACTCCTAATGTAACCTTGTGCAACAGGCAAGACAGATATTTTCCCCTATTTTGAAAACAAGAAACCTGGTGCTTAGAGAGGTTGTCAGATAGAAGGCCTCTCATAAGATTTGTATACTAAAATCTGATTTGGCAAATCTGCTGGATTATCTCCCTTAATAATTTAATAATTACACCTGAAATGCCATTAATAGTTTTTGAAAAGCTATATGTTTACTCACATGATTTGTTAGATGTCTCTATAATTAACAAGGGGTGATTATATTTGGAGAAGATTTTGTATTTTGTCTTTGAATATCAATCATGTTGAGGCAATGGTAACTAAAGCAAGAGCTAAACTTAAAACCTTAGCGGTTGCCCGGAAGCAGTGTTAATCTCTTTTACTTTATCCCACCAAACAGATTCGAGTAAGCACATACTAGTATATTGGTGTTGATAAGTACTTAGCTGGACTAAATGGTGGAGGAGTGATGGCATGTTCTGCTTCCTTGTGTATATATGTCTAAAACCTAATTCCTCTGAAGGAAGAGGGACATCTTAATTTTTGTTTATCTTCCCTGATGTTTATTATTTTGATCCTGTCCATTTTACAAAAATGTTCTACTTATAACCTTCTAACTTCTCACCCCCCCCCTTTATCAGTAATAAATGCTATAATCTAAGCTTTATGAAGGCAGGGACTTTGTCTCTTTTGATTACTTATGTACTACCCCTAGTGCCTAAATACTGACACATATGTTAGGTGCTCAATAAATATTTGTTAGATAAATGTGTGGAAAAACTATCTTCAAGTCAATTCTCATTACAAAAAGAAAACAAGAAAAACGAAATTCCTAGTCTTTACACCCTAGTTATTGCATAACATTTATGAGAAGTAACATATCTGAGAAACTTATTTTATTGTTTTACTAAAGAAAAAATGGATAAGAAAAACTTGAAGTTGGACTTCGTTGTTTCAACATGTCACTTGGAAATGAGAATATTTAAAATAAAAAAGAAATAGAATTTACTTTAGGTAACCATAATATTGTTCCCCAGAAAGTCTGTCTCTTCGTTATATTTCCCATTGTTACATTGCTATATTGTTTGCAGATGAGGTAAATGTAGACTTTACTTTTATTTCCTTTTTCCAACTTCTCAGCTTTACTGGTTATTCTTTTCTCTCCCTTTCCACCTCCAACTCCCACTCGTGCTTCCTTTTTTCTGATTGTGTGCCTTCCCATCCAAACAATCAGAATGAATTTGACGTGAATGATGAAAAATATAACTAAGGGGGTGAGGGAGGGTCAGGTACCTGGGGACCTGAACCCAGGTCACCATCTTTACACTGCAGTCTGTGTTTCTGGATTTACACAGGTGAAATGTTGACCTAGAAGTACAGTGTATGGAACAAAGTACTACAGCTTTAAGCTGTGGAGGTTTATCAAAAAAGAGCAGAAACAAAGGCAAGCAGATGGCTAAAGATGAAGGTCACATCAGATTGAGAAGTTTGTCAAAATGTGATGACATAGGTAATCTGTAAACTGTTATTGCGCCTAGCTGGAGGTGCTGAAAAACATTTTGAAATTACAAAAAACACTGGAGTCACCAGCACAGAGGCAGGAATGATAGCCTGGAGTGGTTCTGGTCTATGGATGAATGCCAGATGTGGAAAGCGACATATCTGGAATTAATGATATTAAACATGCTTTTCTTTTATGCTCAATAATAACTCTATTATGATTGATACAAACCGCAGACACTTTATCTAGTACAAATGGAATCGTCTGTCATTGACTATATTAAATCATCAATTTCTGCATGATGAGGATCGTTTAGGGTAACTAATCATCTGTCTCGTTCTGCAGTCTTTAAGGCTGATCAGATAACGTTTTGAATACTGCCTGAGCAGCCATGACAATCTAACCCTTCCATGTAAGGATTGAGAGGGGCCCATTATGCCTTCAAAGCCTGTGGAAATATCACAGCTCTTTCTCTACATAATACCCTGCTGTAAATAAATCACTCTCCACCGCAAACTTTATTGATCACAAGCACTTCCATGCTTGTGTCTAGTGAAGTCTCTACAGAATAAAATGCTGCTTTATATTTTGTCTTGTCAAAATATTAAACGGCTCTGTCAAGCGGAGTCAGGCTAGCCGTGATGGTGTAATTCTGCTCTAGCCCTTCTCATTCCCTCCTCCTATCTCAGCTGCCAAGCTTACAAAGCAGGATTTTTTTTTTTATAAACTTTCCAATTATAGTCTCGTAAGATTATGAAGCCTTAAGATAAAGTGTCCTAATTTAGAGCAGTGGAGTACTGAGCTACTAGGAAAGCGACTGTTAGATAAAACGGCATTTCTCACAAGGAAAAAGATAACCTGGCTTATTTATATACACAACTTTAATGGGCAATGGGGCTTAGGCTAAAAAAAAAAAAATCTCTTTAATTTTGTTTCGCACAAAGGAGGGTGGGGTGGGATCTAAATTAATTTGCACCAAAGTGCTCATCATTCATACTTATCACATCATGTGTTATGATCTAAACCAGCTTGGGGGGTGTGGATTGAGTTAACACCGAAGTTCGTCATGAGCACAACACATGTTTCCAAACAGCACAGATAGGTTATCCAGTGACTAAGGGGTACCGCGTACTGTAATATGTTTGTGGCAACACCCAGAAACAACAAGCAGATTAAAAGTGTAATTTACTGCCTGCTAACGCTGAGTTTCCTGGGCAAGCATATGGTTTTAATGCAATCTGAAAGTAGTTTCATCCTTTGTCCCTTATAAAGGGGTAGATTTTGCTTTCAATCAGGAATAGAAAAAGACTGAACTCACTTAGAGAAGAGTTTAAGATTTAGTGTACTGGGCCATTAGTGCTGCTTGGAGGACACTGGGTTTGATCTTTATTCCCTTTAGGAAGATCATTAACTCTTTTAGACATTTAGCAAATAACCCCTTCAAGGCTTGGAAGTTTATGTACCACCATAAGAGCATTTTGCTCCTGTCTTGCCTGATTCCCAGCCAGATATTTATTGAAGCTTCTGTTTGGTCATTTTTAAAAAGAAGTTAAGCCGTAAGATGGATTGATAATGCTAGACAGTGAATTTATTTTGGAGTCATAAAAATTGGATGCCACAAAAACGGAAAGCGTTGGTCTAGCTGCGGACCTCTGTGCACACCTCCGTTCCTGCCTAGGAGAGATTCTAACGAAGAGAGAACAAATTTTAGCTTAGGGACAGGGTTAAACCCATGGGCATATTTCAAAGAAGCAAGTAAACAGCTTTTTACTTTTTGGATGGCAATAAATTTGAACCATCAACCCCCTTTAGCTTAATCCAAGTTCTAATTCATCTCCGTAGTCCCCTCACAAGTATTTTTTCAAGCACTATAATCGGCAGTAAACCTCAAAGATAGTAGAATTCATCAGCTCTTTTTTATTTTTAACAATAAGGAGGTCATTAAATTCTACTGAATTGTATAGTCTCCTTCTAAGTAACGATATCCATGGTTTTCCTTGGGAGTAAAATAAAAATGTGCAATTGTATTTGCAAATGTGTTGTTGCAAGTATTTTGCTTAAAGTTGGAGCCACTTTACCCTTATTCAGTAAACATTTACTAAATCTTTCCACCTACTAGAAACAGCCTCCGACCTTGAGAGGCTCATGGTTTATTGAGGGAGAAACACTTGTAAACAAGCTACAATAGTGCACTAGGAGAAAGCTATGATGTGGGTACCCACCGTGTAAGCCTTCGTTTTGTATTTAACTATGAGATGCATGTTAGTTGTTTCTCACCTAGCAGTTTAGTTGGCATCTGTGGTTTATGCCTGCTAACTCTCTTATAACAGTTTGGCTGCGATTCTTCACTCAGAGATAGACAGTGGTCACCCAGACAGGAAGAGGCCGAGTCAGGTTTACACCCAGGCATGATGGCTCCAGTGCATGTTCCAAACTCTAGGCCCACTCTCTTGCAATCGACCCAATGTAGAAGGCAAACTGTGTGGGTGAGATATTGAGGTAAAAAGAGCCAAGCCAGTCCCCTGAGAGGCATCACTGGGACTTTCCTCAGCTGGTATGCCTGGGGCTGTCCAAGGGCCACCATTATGAAGAAAGAACCTGCCAGAGAATTAAGCTAAATGCAGAAGAAAGAAGCATTGAAAAGTGGAGAAAGAATGATACACTGGAGAGACTGAATGAGCTGGTGGTATCATTTGATCCAATGGACCCATTCTTCAAATATCTATCCCTGGACTTTAGACATAAGAGCCAATACTGTGCTTAAAGAGATACGGACATACCTTTTCAAAGGCTCAATTCGGAGAAAGTCAAGCATCTCCTCTAAAGGCTCTCAGGGGATCCTGAAGTTTGATGGGTAGCGGAGACAGATTGGGAGAAGGAGCCTTCAGGGGGAAATCAGCATTTATGATCTTCAAAATAGGACTTTAATTTCTTTAATAGGGATCTAGCTAACAATTGTGCACTATAATTTCTATCAGAAGATTTAAACATCTATTATCTAAATATTTACTTCCTTTTTATTTAGTAAAACAACTTCTTCCATTTTCTGGGTTTCCTCTGATTTGCACAGCAGACACATAGAGAAGTCCTATAAATCTCTCTTCAGCATATGAAGGTATCATTTAATATCCTGGGAGGTATCTCTTTTCAGCTACCAGTAAAAGCAGTTCTCATACCATACTTGAAAGTGTTAATGCTGTTTCCTCAAGTACCTAGCATACTCCTGGGGAGTAGCTTACACTGTGGGAGAATCTAGGTCAATATGCATGACTGAAAATAGCTTAACAGTGAATTCAATATGAATTGAAAAAATAATGAGATGAGATCCTAGCCATGAGATACCCTGACTACACTGATATTGGGTCTAAAAATCAAGCAACCCAGGTCTTGGAATAGATGTTGTGGTCAGCAAAATTATTTTTCCTGGCCTTGTTGAACTGTTTTAAAGAAACACTGGATGCTTAGATCCAAGTTTGGCCAAAGAGGCTGCCAAAAAGACAAAGAACTCTGCTCCATATAGAGGCCAGACTGCAGTTTAGAAGGGAAATGAAAACTTCTAGTTAACTGACATTACATATCTAGGCAATTTTAAGTTTTTGTTCAGGATTTCACTACTATCCCCTGAAGATATGACATTTCTTCAGATTAATAATTTGACTATATAAAGGAAATTTCAAACCTCTAACTGTTCTAAAATTTGGTAAACAGATTATGTAGGGAAGTGAACAAAATATTCTCTTTTGTTTTTGGAAAATAAAGTCTTCAGATTGCTTTATTTGTCAAAATTTTCAACAGAAAATATTGATTGCTATCATATTCCTGGTTTTTATTATAGAAAAATAATTTACTGATAACATAAATTCATAAGGTAAGATTGTTCTCTTAAGTAGAAAATAATAGTTTATATTAACAGAGTACTTAAAATAATGTTTTTTTTCACTAATGCAAAGTATGATTAAGTAGTTGGCAATAATATCAACAATAAGTTCTGTTCTATCATTATGCCAGCTAGTTGGTGTCTCTGAAAAGGAAAATCATCTTATTTTCTCATAACTTTAAGCTACTCAATTATTTTCCAATTAAAATTAACAAATAACTGTTAAATGTCTGGTCAATTTGCCAGATCCCACTGCAAGCTATTGTGTGATATACAAAGGTATGGTATTTAAGACTTGGTTGCTACCATCATGGATCTTTCAAGCTAGTTGCATCATTGGAGGTGGTTGGTAAGGGAATGAAGCAAAGAAGCAGAAACAAATGTAATTAATATAATGTAAGGCAGAAGAAAGTAAGCACTAAATAGAGCCACAAGTGCTGGGGAGACCAGGAAAGAGTAACTGATTTTACTAAGAGGCTCAAATATGGCCTCATGAAAATAATATTGCTTTGCATGTACAAGTCGAGAATGTACAAGTAGAGTAGGCATTTCAAGTTCAAAGGACAGCATAATCCTTTTATGGAAGCATAAAAGTATATGTTACAATTGAGAATACTGAATTAATCTAGTATTTTGGGAGTTGAGGAAGATTGAACTGGGTAGTGAAATATAGGTTGAGTATAGATTGTTGAGTTCTTAAATGGTAGTCTGAGTAATTTTCCATTGGCAATGGGGAGGCATTGACAGGCAGTCATGCTTTAGTCTGGAACTTTAGAAGATTAATGTTAATGATATAATAGTAGATTACATTTATTGAGTGCTTATCATGTGTCATGCACTGTTATACATGTACAATTTATATTAACTCATTTAATCATCAACATAGTTCCATATGTAATTCCATTACTATCCTTCTTTTCAGTAAGGCATGGTGGGGGTTAAGCAATTTGATATTGGTCATATAGCAAGGAAGGAACAGAGCTAGGTTTTTGTCCAGGCATGATAGCTTCGAAGTACATGCTCCTGACCACTATGCTACTGTCTCTCGATCTAGCCAATATAGAGGATGCAGTGGCTAAGGGAAATATTGAAGGTAGAAAGGCCATTCAATGGTGAAGGCCTAAATGGGAAACTAACAGTGGAAATAAAAATGGAAAGATAAATTTGAGAAATACCTCCAAGGAAGAAGTAACCAATTTGGGCAATCAATTGGACATCAGAAGTGAAAGAAAGAGAGGAGATGAAAATGACTTCATCATTTCAAAATGGAAGAGGGTGATGAATGCCAATAACAAAGGGACTTCAGGGCCTGCAGGTTGGGAGGGGTTGATAATATGTTTGGTTGCTAATAAGCTACATGGAAGGTGCCTGTGGTTCATTTCTGTAGATATGTCAAGTAGGCATTTGTATATGCAAGTCTGATACCAGGAGAGGGATCAAGGCTGAACAAGGATTATAGAAGTTTGCAGCCTAACCAGCGTGGCTCAGTGGTTGGGTGTCGACCTATGAACCAGGAAGTCAGAGTTCAAGTCCCCATCAGGGCACATGCCCAGGTTGTAGGCTCAATCCACCATGGGGGGCCTGCAGGAGGCAGCCTATCAATAATTCCCTCTCATCATTGATGTTTCTCTCTCTCTCTCTCCCTCTCCCTTCCTCTTTGAAATCAATAAAAATATATTTTAAAAAAAACACAATCCAGCAATCATTAAAAATAAATACATGGATTAAAAATAAATAAATAAATACATAGATAAAATATTGATACTCAGTAAGTGCAAAGATAGTGCTCAGAACAATTTATTTGTTGGTTGTTCAGACAGGATTGAGATTAGAGGAACCTCTGCCCTAGAGTTGCACCACTTGATGGAATGTCTGGAGTAACATGACAGTTTTGCCATATCTCCTTTCTGCCCTCTAGGGGAAAAGGTTATTATCCTTCAGGGGTTCTAATTCTAAACAAGACATGATTAGAATGGGAATATATAATGTTGCTGATGCCTTATAAGGTAGGCCGGTGTGAGTAGTTTAATGGTGAGGATGGAATGCTGTTGATGATCAAGACTGAAGTTAAGAACAGTCTCATTTGGCCCTAGCTGGTTTGGCTTGGTGGATAGAGCATCAGCCTGCAGACTGAAAGGTCCCAGGTTAGATTCCAGTCAAGGGCACATGCTCGGGTTGCAGGCTTGATCCTCAGTAGGGCGTGTCCAGGAGGCAGCTGATCAATGATTCTCATCATTGATGTTTCTATCTCTCTCTCCCTCTCCCTTCCTCTTTGAAATCAATAAATATATATATTTTTAAAAGAACAGCCTCATTTGCTGTCTCCAGATTCAAATATAGGCACTTTATACACTAATGCAGTGATAGCAAACCTTTTGAGCTCAGCGTGTCAGCATTTTGAAAACCCTAACTTAACTCTGGTGCCGTGTCACATATAGAATTTTTTTGATATTTGCAACCATAGTAAAACAAAGACTTATATTTTTGGTATTTATTTTATATATTTAAATGCCATTTAACAAAGAAAAATCAACCAAAAAAATGAGTTCGCGTGTCACCTCTGACACGCGTGTCATAGGTTCGCCATCACTGCACTAATGTCACATGAAATTTAAACGTGAGGAATATTTATCACTGTATCTAGTTATTTCAATACCTATATCAATATATAGCTATTTTATACATACTTATATTTCTATCTACCTAAAATCTACATAGAAGAAAAATCCTTTTATAGAATTTATTGACAATGTCTTATAACAACTACAGGCAATATGTTGTAGGTTCTATATTAGAAAATGATCTCCATGTTCAAGTAGATCATGTTTAAGTGGATGGATCATGTTCACTGAACTAAGTTGATTTGATAAAGGCAGATACTCTACATAAAGAGTCTAGGACAATCGCTGCTGAGTCACCATCCAGATGATAATTTATTTTTATGAGGAAAAAAATATCAAATTCAATGCTATTTATAGAGTTATTATTCTTATTTGCTAATCATTGTGAAGTAAAAATTCAAGTCAGGAAGTGAGGTTCTTCATTACATTTTGATTAGTAACTGCTTTTTATAATTAAACTAGTAGCCCTGCGTACCAATCTGTGTGCCAGTAGCTCGCCAGTAGCTCGCTGCTGCCCTCCCGTAGCTCTCCGCCCACTACCCCACCATCCTGTAGCTCCCTCTGCCCCCCTTTACCCTCCTCCCCCCTTCCCCCCTCATTGCTTGATGCCCTGCCCCCTCCTGTAGCTCTCCACCACCCCTTGTAGCTCGCTGCCCCACCCTCCCGTTGATCCATGATCCGGTCATTACGTGGTCGGTCGTTATGCTTCATGGTGTAACGACCATTTGCATATTACATCTTTATTATATAGGATATTTCATATACTTCTGTCTGTCTCTCTAATAAGATCAAGGCACTGAGAGAAAGTAAGAATGCTTTGTGTATTTGTGGCATGAACATAAGTTTTCATATAGGGCCAATCTCTCTTTTCTTCTCATTCAGAAGACTTGCATTGTCTGTTTCTAGTTTTTAAAAATATTTTTAGAAAGAATTTTTTTAGAAATTTAAGCATTTTATAAAACCCGCAGTGCAATGTATCATGAGCTTTGGTGAGTGGATTTGCCTTCCATAAGAAGCATTCAAAGGAGGAGAAGCATTTTGCTTCAAAATGAAGACAGGAACTAACTCGAAGTGAGTAAAGCTCTAGGTTTAAAGTCTGCCCCCTCCCCATCGACATTTTTCTTCCTGTGACCCTTTGTTCTGGTAAGACCTTCTTGATTTTAAGGCTGTGGTTCTGATGGGTGGGAATGGTTGGAAAAGGAATCCTGGGTGATTTTCCTGTCCTTTCAAAATCCCCTTTAAAGTCTGGACATGTCAGGCCACTGCTAAATCTGTCTGGCATAACATTCCTGACAGGCATAATTACTATCTTGGAGTTTGCCTTTACTAGGGCTTCTGTTTGAACTCCCTAGAAGCTGACATCCCCGTAGAGTATGAAATCCACCACACGGGCTGTCAACAAGCTGGCAGCTTACTGACTGTGTGTGTTACCTGCTGGGCTGTGCTTCCCTGGTGAAGGCTCCTGTCTGCTGATTTACCCCAGAACAGAGTCTTGCAGATGAACTGGGAATGAGCACAGTGCACCCAAACGAGAGTATGATTCTAGCTCTCCTATTTGTTCGTCTCCTATTCTTCAGCGTCTTTATGACAAAGACCTACAGGACTACTTTCTGGTAACACATCATTTGAGTCACCTGTCAGCGAAACTAAAGGTCCAGAAGCAGAACAGATCATTTGGGTCTACTGTGTAAAGTGGCAACACTGCAGAGCAGCAGGTCGATAACTATTTATAAATAGATTTATCTGATTCATTTATCACCTAGAGTGTGCGTCAATGTGGGTGCCTATTTACATACGTAGACCTAACTCACTTGAAGTAAAATGTTGAAATATGAATAAATATGATTAGCCCAGATAGTCTCAGTGAGAAGTCACTTATAATTTATAAATATATAGCCAATTGGAAGATAGATAGATGATAGATCATTCATACATACATACATACATACATACATACATACATACTTAAAAAGAGATAAACTCTGAATTGAAACATGGCCAAATAAGGGATTTGAGGGTGTTCATGGAAAATTCGACTACAAACAAGGTTTTGCTGCTTTCTTTTGCCCCAACCACAACATCAGTTTCTTCCTTCTCCCTTCTTCCTTCTTGCTGCTTCTTTCTCCCTTTCCTGCTCCTTAATACTTGCTTAGCCCCTAGGAGTCTGCTGAGTGGTAGCGCTGGCAGCAGGAAGCAGATTAACAGGAATATTTGAGAGACAGACTCTGCTGCTTCCCTTCATCACTTGGCTCTCACTTCCAACTTCACCCCTTCTGCCACCACCTGAAAGGCAATCAAAGATTAAGTGAAAGAGAAAAATATGTCGGCGTTTTTTCTCTTAAAAAGAAGTCTATTTGTCTTACAGCTTGATAATATGCCCTCGTAGGTTAAGTTTACTTAAGATTTTTTTCTTAGACTTTTGATTGCTAGCCCTGTGCTGCTGAAACACCCCACCTAGCCCCCACAGACTGTGGCTGCAGTCATTCCTGACAAATATGTAGCATAGAGCATGACTATAGTTTGCAGGTCCCTCCCTTCTCCTCTATTGATCCTAACTAGTTCATTGTGTATCAGCATGACTGTTTAAGAAGAGCCAGGGATGGAAGCAATAGTTCTTTCCTATATCCTATACCTAACGCAGAAAAGAACCAATTTTCAAATATGCTGTCCCATTGTTACCTTAATACTCTAGTATTTGTTAGACCAGGTCACCTGACTTTGGGTATCTAGTGTCATTTTGTTTCTTTCTGTTGGTGCCTCCAGCTGTAGACATTTCCTTTTACAGTCTATAAGTTGAGTAGGTGTGAGCAAACACTAAGCCTCACAGAACCTTGATATTTTAATCTGTAAAATGGGAATAATGATACTAGCATGGGATTCAGTGCCATCTATACATTTATATGTGGCTGAACTCTGTGAATCCTCCACCAAAAACATAAGGGTCTATCATCATTTTTACACAGTGTCCAGCATTGAGAAGCTAAGGTTTTCCTGTTTTGGGGGGCACAGTGGGCCTCTCATACTCTGTTAGCACTATCTATTAGAGTTCATAATCATTTAAAGAGGGACCTGGGAGCAAAAAGGGAAACTATGGAATACATTTACCATTTATTAATACATGAAAGCCAACATCTAATTTTTGACAAAAGGAAGTTCCATTATGAATCCTTCTGGAAACTCTAAGCTTTGTCCATTTTGTAGAATCAATAAAATTATTATCATACTCATTGTCAGTTTGAAATTGCTCAGTAAGACATGTCTTAGTAAGACATTATTCATTATGGCTTATCCTAGGAAGACATTTAGAATGTTTACTGTATTTTATTTTTTGAAAGGAAAGGAATATCATCATTTTATGAGAGTATAATCTGTGACAGTGTGAGGGGGGAAAAGCTAGTGTGTAATTACATTGTCAAATCCCAACAATGTTTAAATTAATCTTCCTACTTGGTTTTACATTAATCATGTTTTTAGTAAAGATCACCTGACCCTGTGCAGCAAATTCAGTACTTTGGCCTGATACCTTGTCTAAAACTGAACTCCTCCTACAATAATCCATATGTTTGTTTGTTCTCACATCAAAAATTGCTTTATAGCATGCATTGAAAAATCTTTTTTATTTTTTTAACATATATATTTTATTAATTTTTTACAGAGAGGAAGGGAGAGGGATAGAGAGTTAGAAACATCAATGAGAGAGAAACATCAATCAGCTGCCTCCTGCACACCCCCTACTGGGGATGTGCCCACAACCAAGGCACATGCCCTTGACCAGAATCGAACCTGGGACCCTTCAGTCCACAGGCCGACTCTATCCACTGAGTCAACCCGGTCAGGGCTGAAAATCTTTTTAGAGAAAAGTCTCTAGAAGAAAGTGCTTTGGGGGTTGATTGTTTGTTTTTTACCAAAAAGTAAAGATATAAAGGCACAGTTAACATGAACACCAACTCTAAAAATCTCATTCTTGAACAGTATGAATACTGAAGACTAGATGTAAAATTTCATCAAATGTCAGTCACTTCATACCAATGGCCTTACCACAGCCCTTTAGAGTGTTATAAGACTTTTCTTATTTTTTTTTATTGGAACTACACCAGGAATTACACTAGGAATTATGTCAGTCCTCCAGCAATTTTCAAGAAGCCACAAGTCCATGATCCTGAAACTTTGACTGCTGACAAGAAGTTGCTTGGAGCAGCAGTGTTATTAACAAGCCACCTTTCCTGCACCCCATCTGCACTGGAAGCCATCCCCAGCTCATCACCTCCATCTGTCTCTCTGTACGATGGGGCGTGCACACCAGCAGGCTCCGGCCATGAGGGTCAGTTTGCTGCTGAGTTACTCATCAAACATCCCTTGCTGGGTGGACTCCTTACTCTCAGTATTGCAGGCTGCAGGCAGCCAGTCTGTGAGTCTGACAAAGTGTACGTACCTTCTTTTATTATAAAGCCTCTTTAGGCAGTAATTTTGATGCCCTGGGAATGAAAATATTTTATGTATGTGCCCAGAGAGATCCATTTGGTGCTGTGGGTGTCTCTCCTGAGATTTATGACAACCTCTTAGGGGGGTGGGACCCCTTGATTTGATGCCATCAGGGCTTTGTTCTCTGCACAGCGTCCTCTGACTACCAGCCCTGGATTCTTCTTCCAGCTCTTAAAAGGCCTCTGAGGACTCATAAATTCAGTGCTTCTGGATTAAAGCAGAGGATATGCATGTGCCTACTGTTCTGGTCTTTTCCTGGTAAAAGACTCAGCTTTTACTCTTGCTGCTAGTTATCAAGTGGCGTGTAAATGACTCACCACACACAAGTTATTCCACACCCCCCCCTCCCGCCGGCCTGGCACTATAACTATTATTTGCTACAAAATAGTGGGTTATCAGTTACTCTTAGAGAAACTTAATTTTCATTTTAAAAATAATAATAATTATTATTATTATATAGTGTTATCTTCCTGTTCTGGGTAGATTTCTCCCCATAGATTTCTCTCTCAGATCCCTGTGTAGCACTTCTGCAATACAGGGAAATGTCAATGACTGTCCACAGAAAAGAACTATACTAGTAGATCCTAGAAGTCATTTTTCCTCTTGACCCCAAGTAAAATGAACAAATGGACTGTAGAAATGAAAACAATATAATGTAGTGGGTAAAAGAAAAACATGGATATTGTGGTAGAAACTGCCATTCAAGATCCAGCTTTGCCAACTACCAGTTGCATGGCCTTGAGTAAATTAAATAATCTAAGCCTCGGTTTTGTCATCTGTAAAATGGGGAAAATAATAGTCTCTAAGTTTTAGATCACATTTGGGGTGTGGCAGTAATTAAACTAGGTAGTGCAAATGCTGGGCTAAGCACAGATCATGACATATAGAAATACTTAGATATTAGCTTATATTACTGTTATAACTGAGGACAGAATGCTCTTCTGAAAGCAAAGAAGAAAATCAGACAGAATTATTTCTGTTAGTTTTACTGTGTCAGTACTTTCTGTCTTGTAACACCCCACAATTTTTAATTGCAAGTGAAGAAACTGAAAACGAAAATAAAAAGTTGCCATTTGGGATTATATCTAGGCAGTCTGCACTAAGATTCAGCCAATAATTTAGGACTTTGGGCCTTCCAGATGTATCTCTATCCATAAAATCGTTTTCATTTCACTTGTATAGAACTATATGTCCAGAGGGCACTCAATAAAAGTAATGACAAAATTCAACCCATTGCCGCACACAGGAGTGAACTTAAAGATATAGCTCACAGCATTTTTAGTGGTCCTCAAAGCACCCAATTTCTTGGGGGGAAAGTAAGCAGCATTGCTTGTAAGCTCTTGTGCCTTCTTGTTTAACATCTGTTTTGGTCTTGGACTATGTTACCATTACTGTCATGTGGCAAATCGGTTCTTGGAATTAAATTTGATCAAACATATGAACTAGCTCATTTATAAAACCAGGGATAGTTAGCTTCAGATTCAGGCACCAAAATGGTGCCTACCCATCACATACTGTGACAAAGTTTAATAAAAATAGTTCCTATATTTGCCCAGCCAGTGTGGCTCAGTGGTTGAGTGTCAACCCATGAACCAAGAGATCACTGGTTTGATTCCCATTCAGGGCACATAGACAGGTTGTGAGCTTGATCCCTAGTATGGGGTGTGCAGGTGGCAGCTGATTGAGGTTTCTCTCTCATGGATGTTTCTATCTCTCTTTTACTCTCCCTTAAAAAAATCAATACATTATTTTAAAAAATATTTCTTATTTTGGAATATTAAAATCTTTAAAATATATAATGACGCACAAATGACCACAAGTAAAACTGTGGAAATCTGAATAAGATAGGTAGACTGTATTGCTGTTAAGATCCTGATTGCGGTTTTACACTATAGTTTGTAAAATGTTACTATTGGGGAAAACTGGGCAAAGTGTAGAAGAAGAGAATCTGTATTTTTACTTACAACTGTGTGTGAATCTACAATTATCTTAACATTTTTAATTAATAATAGGAATGGTAGATATCCTCATATGACTCATATAAGAATTTTTTTGTTCTGTTTTTATGTATTTATTTATTTGTTAATCCTTACCCAAGGATATTTTTTCCATTGCTTTTTAGAGATCGTGGAAGGGAGGGGAGAAGAGAGAGAGAGAGAAACATTGATGTGGGAGAAACACATTGATTGGTTGCCTCCCACAAGCATCTTGACAGGGACTGGGGTTGAACCTTCAACCCAGGTGTATGCCCTTGACCGGGAATCAAATCCACGACCCTTCGGAGTGAGGGCCAATGTTCTAACCACTGCACACACCAATCAGGGCAAGGATTTTTTTTAACACACCTTCCACCACTCCTTACTTTGTGTAGCACCTAAATGAAATGTTCATCAGTGATGTTTTCTACAAACACTTTAGTTGTTCCATGGCCTTTAAATTTCATAGAAAAACGGCATGAAGTGGTTGAACTACTACAGCTTGTTCTTTCTTGCAAAAAACTTTGGAAATTGGGACAATCCTGACTTTTGGACTTTAAAAAATTGGCCAGAGGATAGAATCCACAAAAGAAATTTGCGTATAAAGCAGCACAGAAATGCTTCAAAAGAAGAGCATCTTTCATTGATCTATTTTTAAAACATATTGTGATAAAATCTAAACTTTTAGAACAGCTTCCATCTTTCAGTTCTGAGATGTATAGAACCATTAGCAGCGGTAGCATATACTCCTGCTGGGAGCTTAAAAATAGTTATTTTCCAATTGTCCTTTCTGAAACTTTAATATCCCATGGTTTAGCATATAATGGCTTTGTTTATTTTTTGTCTGATTTTCTTAGAATTCTTGTTAAAATCATGGGGTGCAGATGGTATTTCTCTCCATCACAATAATTTTAATCCATTCATGTGAGCATAGAGAATTGTTATCAATACCTGAAGATCCATGATGCTTCTAGATCACTAGAGATAGTACCTGTGAGTGGGTATGGCAGGAGTGAGTGACAACACATCATTGTCTTTTCGACCTCAATAGAGCCATGCTGGTTTTAGCCATGGGAAAGACAGTGGAAGGGGAGGAAACTGTGACTTTCTAGCCCTGTTTCTGTAACTCAGATATTTACAGCTGAGATAACGAATGCTTTTGGCTTTTATTTGCTTTAACAAAAACAGTAACAGTGCATAATGTAAAGACCAGACATGATCATGGTGGAGTGTTCTATATATGTGCCTTGAGAAGAAACCATACTTATTTTGGTGACCTAGAAATTATTGGCAGATATATACTCCCCATTATCTCATGTTCTCAGACTTTAGAGATCAGTGCACTTGGTAAATTTATGCATTTTCTGTATTTCCAAGCACCATTCAATCTTTAAAAACCTGAAAATTACATTCTGAAAACTCTGAAATATCTATACCTGTTAACTTAGGTCATTAAAGAATGAGCTATAGAAAACAACATAAGACATACATTTTTTTCCTCTGATTGTAACTCAGTGTGGATGTGATTGCACAGACCTTTATACAGTATTCAGAGTCTTCACCTACTTTAGCCCCAATCTGCATGTTAGTCCTTTCATTATCCACTCTCAGATTTAGTTGGAAATCTCCCAAAGTGGAGCTCATATAACTCTTCTTGAAAGGCAACTGCCCAATCAACCCTACTTGACATCAAGGAAGTTTTGTGGAAACTAATTATAGGAGAGTCATGATAAATCCCAAACTCTTAGGTAAGTAAGGAACACTGTGAAACTCTGAGCTATAATAACAGCTTATTTACAGAATTGCTCTCTATTTTGGCAATTTTTAATGGCTTCGCTGTACACTTTTAAGACACATGAGTATGCATTTGCTGCTCATTACACACTGCAGTTCTGGGGGTAAAGCTGGGTACAAAGAGTCTCTGAAGGACAAACCCGACCATTCATCTGTGCACATGTACCATGCCGGCTGCTGTGGGTTGTGGAGAGAGGCTCCGCAGATTCTCCAACCGGAAGAAATAATGAGCTTAAAGCAACAGCTCCTCTGAAAACAGTTGGCAGTTAGATAATGATGGATATGCTACAAATTCCAGAGATACCAACAGGAAAACGTGAACGATGTGTATAAAGAAAGAAAGCTAAAATCTACCACCTTTCTTTTAAAGGTAAACATTTAAGATGCTTTTCAGTATGAGGATGTTGCCTGAGGTATATTGTACTGCATAATAGATGGCAGCACATTGCAAAAGGAAATCCTTTCTGAAGGAAATTAATAAGAAAGAAATTACACATGATGGAAAGAGCTGCAAAGTGGAAATTGAAATTTGGGCCTGAAGTTGGGGTTTTCACTTGCGGTCTCTTGTTAAAATCACCTCTTTGTTCTTTCTTGCATAAAAACTTTGGAAATTGGGACAATCCTTACTTTTGGACTTTAAAAAAATGGCCAGAGGACAGAATCCACAAAAGAAATTTGCGTATAAAGCAGCACAGATCTCCTGGATCTCCTTTGTATGGGGGACATGGGCTGGTTAACTTAAGACAGTGTTTACGGACATCAATACCATTGATTAAAAAGTAAAAGTTCTGTCGCACAGTAGTTTGATCTTCATGACAGCAAATAGCCTGTTTGATGTTTTTATTGAATCAATTGATTTTTTTTTCACTGAATTGATTGGTTGTTTTACTATCCTGTGGACACTTCCTAAATCAACATGTGCCTCGGTAGAGGTGTTTTTGAAAAAGTCTGTTTTCATGATGTCTGCATTCTAGAATTTTTGGCTCAGAGAACATTATGAAATTCCAAATTACGTCAGGATTAATGGCATTAATGCTGAGAAAAAATTTTTTCCTCTTAAAATTTGACTTTAATTTCAGAAGTAAAGCAACTCAGTGTTATAGACTGACAAAAAGTCATTGTTTTCCTTATCTTGTTCAAGTATGTACTTTGGATATTGACTGAATTGTTAGATAATAATTTATCAATAAAGGGAAGTTGATTGTCACAGGTTTTTAAGGATAAAGAAAAAAAGGAAACAAATACTCAACCTACTCTTTAATAGGCAAGCTAATATATTAGCCAGGTTTTTCTGCCCTTTCAAAGAGTGCTATCAAACTTACCATTCATTCTAGGTCAAGATTTTTTAAATGCGCATAATGTGAATCCTGCAAAACCTCATTTTTCTCTAATAAAATTAGATTTACCAGTAAGTTTTTGTTTGAACAGTGGAGTTCAAGCACCAGGATAAAGTCTGCTAGATTCTGCTTCTGGAAGTGATGCCCGGGCCATTTACTCTGTATGAGGAGGGCAGAGAAGGCAGGTGTAAATATCTTTATCTGTTCTGGTTTTTATGCAACCTATTAAATGCCACGTCTCATAGAGGCAAGATTGATGCTGCTTATATTATTATTATTCTTTAAATATATATCTTTATTGGTTTCAGAGAGGAAGGGAGAATGAAAGAGAGATAGAAACATCAATGATGAGAGAGAATTATTGATCGGCTGCCTCCTGCACACCCCTCACTGGGGACCGAGCCCGAAACCCAGGCATGAGCCCTTGGCCGGAATCAAACCCGGGACCCTTCAGTCCGCAGGCTGACGCTCTATCCACTGAGCCAAGCCAGCCAGGGCGATGCTGCTTATATTATTGGCATGTGTCTCTCACATGGAAGCTGCAGTAGGATGAATTTTACAAGGTAGTTGTGATGGACCTAATCGGGTCAGCTCTGATCCATCAACTTTTAGCACACATTTGGGTTGTTCAAAACTCAAGTTCACCTAACAAGGAGCTTCTGTCTATTTAGTGCATCCTTCTCTCTGCTGCTAACCAAAGTGTCTATAGATTTTCTCCTGTCATTTGTTCATTCATTCACCTACACTCTTTGGGCCCCCAGATCTATTTCTTAAGACATCTTTTTTACTTGACTGATAAAAGATATGTGACACAGGTTTTCTTATTTCCTATCTCACCCTAACTTCCCATTATCTCTGTATTTGTATCCTTTCTGAAAAACTGCACTTTAGCTATCTTTTTTTTCCTTCATAACATGTAAGGACAAATTTACTAGCCAGAGAGAGTATTTCCCTCCTACATCACTGTGTTTTATAATTATTCCCTGATTCTTCTGAATGAACATGGATTTCTAGTGATTCTATTGTTGCTGTTCACAAATATTTGCATGTGTTGCCTAACAAAAGGAAAAGAGGTCTCCAGCTTGTAGTACTCTTCAGAGCTACTACATCTTTCACTGCCAAGTTCTCCAAAGGGCAATTGACAATTTCAGCCACCATCCCCTCACCACCCCTCACTGACAGCCTGACTTCTGTCCTCCTCACTTTACAGGAACTCCTTTTCCCAAGGTCACCGGTGTCTTCCTAATTGCCAAATCCAACAGTGTGCTGTTATCAGTCCTAATTCCTGAAATCACTGTAGCATTAAACACTTACTTGACTTCTTTGACTCTTGCCCACTTTTTTGTCCCTTAGAGAACTTGTGCATTCTCATGGTTTCAATTTTGAGCAGCAGGGATGGATGGTAAGAGCTTTGATACCAGGAATATATTAATTTTCAGTCTATATGGTTCTTCCATTGATGAG
Organism: Myotis lucifugus; assembly: GCF_000147115.1. Lineage (NCBI taxonomy): Eukaryota > Metazoa > Chordata > Mammalia > Chiroptera > Vespertilionidae > Myotis > Myotis lucifugus. Next base: position 16,509,673 of record NW_005871053.1, read on the forward strand.
GTATATGCTCTTGGATACATTGCTTAACTTTCTGTAACTTCAGTTTCTGTATCTTGGAAGTAGGGATAACAACAATACCTTTTGCATAAGATAAATAGGATTAAGTGAAAATGAAGAACACATGCTGGACGCTCAGTAAATGTTAGTTTCCTTGACTTTTCTGAATAATTTCCTGTTAAGTTTTGGTCATATTTTTTTTTCTTGGTTGGTCATTTCTCCTGGACACCTTGATTGTGCATATTAAAGCACACACCGTTTTTCTCCTCCCATAACCAAACCCCCAATCTTCCTCTTCTAAAATTCTTTTTCTTTCTGGGGCATCATGGTTTTCACAAACCCCAGTGATAGCTGCCTCACTAGGGAATCACAGACACAGCTTTTCTGATGGATCTCCACCACTCTGGTTGCTGGTATTTCTCCCAACTCTACCCGAGCTCTATTTTATATTTTTCTCTTTTTTATTGCTCAGTGAGTTGGCTTGTTTCAAGCTTTTACCACTGACTTTCTCCTGAGTCCAACAGAGACTCTGTGTTCTGGTTTGAATCCATTCTTGGCTTTCTCCTCAGCTCTAACTGGCTCTGCTGTTTCCCCTAGAGGTTGATAACCAAGTTCATGGTTTTCAGGTGCCCAGAGTTGCCTGTCTGGATAGCTCTCTGTTGCCCTCACCTGACACAAATCCACAATTATCAAAGCCACTTCACCGGAACCTGCTTCCAAGACTCACCCAGTCCAGGTGTGACAAGTAATGTCATCACTTTCAGTCTCACTAGCTGGAGTGCTTGAATTAGCTTTTCATCTTTCTTTCCTTGCTTTTTCTCTAGGAAAGTCCCCAAATTCATTCAATCCTCAGCTACTTTAGCTTTGCAATGTTTTATAGATGAATCTTTTCTTTTATTATTTACTAGAGGCCCAGTGCATGAATTCATGCATGGGTGGGGTCCGGCTGGCCTGGCCCCAATCGGCGGATCGGGGCCGGGCCTGTAGGGAGGAGGAAATGGTGGGAGGTTGGTCTGCTGGCCCGCCCCAATCGGGGCCGATCAGGGCCAGGCCAGCTGTGGGGAGGGGCCATGGGTTGATCAGGGTGGCGGGGGCCCATTGGGGCGGGGCTGGCCAGGGGGAGGGGCTGCAGGAGGTTGGCCTGCCAGCCTGCCCCCTATTGGGGTGGGGGAGCGATCAGGGGTGGGGCCGGCTGAGGGGAGGGGCTGCAGGCCAATTAGGGTGGGGCGGGGCAAGCAGGTGGGAAGGGCCACTGGGGGGGTTGGCCAGCTGCCCTACCTTTGATCGGAGTGGAAGAGGCCTATCAGGGGCAGGGCCGACTGGGGGGAGGGGCCTCGGGATGTTGGCCGACCGACCTCACCCCCAATCAGGCTGGTTTGCTGACTGCAGTGGGCATCATAGCGATAGGTCATTCTGGTCGTTACAGCATTCTGGTTGCTGGCTTTTTATATATATAGATACCAATAGAATAACAACACAACAATGTCACCAACAACAACAATGGGATATTCATTGAAAGCCTATTATGTGCTAAGCATCTGGAAAGACTTTATAACCCTCATCTATTATAAGGGAGAAAAATGAGGCTTAGGGAGGTTAAATACCTTGCTCAAGGTCATTGTAAGTGTCGGGCTAGGTATTTAGGCCAAGATTTGTCAGCTCCCAAACCTACTGTCTTATTCACTGTTCTACCAAATAGTGTTTGAACTGATCACATTTTCTTGATGGAAACATTGATGTATTTTTCCTAAGTATTTCTCAAATTGCATATTTTTCTAACAACAGATTTTATGAAATTGCACCAAACAAGTGATTTCATGGAATTATAAAAAAATCATAAATAAATTTTACTCTAGTAAAGATTTGCCCAATATTGGCCAGAAGTAAGGATGGCCTCAAATGCTGAGAGAAGGCAGGAGAAGGGAATAGTGTGATATTATGGAGAAAGCAAAGGAGTAAAAAATTGAACTCTGATGTCATGAAGTTATTTAATAAGTGGAGACATTCTCTGGCTGAGAAGAAATAAAAGGGGGTGTCCTCGGAAAGAGTCAAAATTGAAACAGAGCTAATGGTGTCAGGCAATAGGAAGTCAATGGAGAGGAGCAGTCATGTGGCTCAGGAGGACAGCTTACTGCTTGAAATACTTTCCATTAGCATTAAGCCCTTGAACACGTGCATTGTAATGTCAAAACAGTTTGTATGGAAATTCTCACACTCTTTGTGGATAGTGTCAGACCGAGCACAGGGCTTGGGATCTGAAATCTAAATTTCCTTTCTAGCTCTATTATTAAACGGGCATTTGACCTTGGACAAATCTCCCAACCTTCCCAGTCCTGAGTTTTGTCATCTTTAAGATCCCTGAGAGTTGGCCTGGATGGGCTGTTAAGGCTCTCCCTTGCTTCCGCATTCTGGTATCCTATATGCTCACAACGCGGTGAGGATGGCGGCTTAGGTTTGCGGCCCATGACCCAGGCTACACATTTTCTAACATCGCATATGGATGTCACGGGTTGCTCTGGTCACTCAGGTTGTGCAGGAAATTTAAAATCTTGACAAGGGAGTCCCCAAATGGAGGATAAGCACCTGACATCCGAGGTTACACACCTTTTGTAAAGAGCCAGAGTGTGTTAGCACTCTGCCCTGCCTCCGCGGTCCCTTTCCGATTCCTGAGTCAAGCCTTCCTCTGCCCCCGGTGCATCTATTTCGTCCCAGCTGCTGCATGTCACTCCGGTTAGCATGTGCATGGGAGGAACTGTGCAACCGAACACGTGAAGGCACAATTACAACTGAACCAGGGAACAATGTGGTCGGCAGTTTTGTATCTCAAGATCTAAGGAATGGTCACTCTCGGCTAGACCGGTAGACCCAAATTGCCCTTTTTATTGCTTCACGAAAACACACCACTTTGCCCAGTTCATTTATTGACTTTTTCATATCCAGCACAAATTCTTACATAGGTAGAAGTTAAAGGTCCACACATAATAATTGTAAAAGCCAAAGTGTCATTGGACAGAATTCCATAACCACCGGAAATGCCTGTGAACATAACTTGTGTAAATTCAGTCTGAAAATGATTTTCTTTAAAAAAGAGAGTTTGTGTATTTCTTTGAAAAATTTTAACTGTCTGGTACAGAGAGTGTTTATCTATGGGTAATGAAAGAGGACTTTGTATCAGTTGCAGAAAAGAGTGGGAAACACCAGGTTAGTTTTTTGGTACCTTCCTCCTCCCACTCGTCTGCTTTGTGGAAAGCAGGGCAAGAGTTAAAACGTAAGAGCAATTTTTAGAGGAAACCTCATGACTAGCAATCAGCGCTAATAAGATTCTTTTCCTCTTGCAAGATTCACAGAAAGCCCTCGATCCATGCCGAGCACATTCAAAGGCAAGGGACTAAGAGCTCCCCTCACAGGTTCATTATCATTCTCAGGTTATCCTAAGCCAAGTGAATCAGGAAAGCAAATGAATTAGTGAGAATTAAGGAGCCTCTGTGGTCTGAACCCACTCCAAATCTCAGCAAAGATGAAAGGTAGGCGCTGATGTCTTATGTCCCCAGGTTCTCAGGCTTGGAGCCCCAGCGCCTAGCTGCTCCTCCAGAGCCGTGCAGAAATGTGCAGGCAGTTAATGTTGCCTAACGTCTTCTGACCGTGGGTTCAGCCATGTGGGAAAAGTTTTACGAGGCTGCAAAAGCAAACCCCCTTTCACTCACAATTAATCACAGAAGACTTGTTATATAGCACCCAGCTGTCCATGAGTCCAGTGTGAGCACTTCCTTCTTATTCTGGCCACTCACTAATAAACAAAGATACCAGGGTAATGCTGTATGATAGGATCATATCAAATGGGATGTTTGAGGAACAAATCTATAAAATATTTGAACTGCTAAGTGGTAAGCTTCTTTAGAAGCAATGCCTTGAGCGGAGGAGCAGGATTTGAGGTGCCCGAAAGTCCTTAGAATTACAGAAGTTTTTGTTGTTCTGTCCTGTTGTTTTCAAGGCTACTGTTGTTTCAAATGGGAGTGGGAAGAATGGGGAGGAGGCACGCTTTGTATTTGTAATGAAGATACAGTGATCCTTGGAGCCTCTGTGGGACTTAAACAAAATATGTAGCCAAGGTTTGGGAGTAGCAGTTTGTTTTCATTAGGTACTTGTTACTGCTAATTATATTTGATCATTATAAAGAATACAGTTCAATGAAAGAAACAGGGTGTTTAGAAAAATATTTGATGCCCAAAGGAGAACAATTTATCTTTGCACTAGTAAGTGGGCAAAAAACTAATTGTGACTGTATGTTTTTCGGTTCATTATTGGTTTTCATGGAGATGTTTTATTCCATTCATGGGGAAAAGTCTTATTTCTGTTTTTAAAATTACAGTAAAGTACTAATTTCATATCATGCTGCTTACATGCATGCTTCAATTTATTTAACATAAGCAATTATTTTAAAAATGAAACAACATTTGGCAAATGACATTAAACAACAGATTCAAATGTCAATCTGAATCAACATATCTTCTTTCTCTTTGGAGATAGTTTCAGTGTTAACTCTTTCAGCGGATGTTGAAATGTGCTGTGACATCAATGTTTTCCCAAATCAACATATGGCTTTAATTTTAATTTTGCAAGGTAATATTTTGGCAGTGATCTGAAGGAAATTACTGGAAAATGAAGGCAGATAACTGTTCTTGTAACTGAAGCTTATTATTCATGTTGCTTGTATATCATTCTATATAATCATTCTTTTAAGCAATCAAGCTAGAGAACTTTGTTTTTTAAAAAAACGTATCCTCTCAACATTAGTTTAGTTTGAGTGAACAACCAAGAGTTCTACAAGTTTAATGGGCAAGGGTATATCTTAAAATAGCTATTATAATCTTAAGAAAAAGGATAATTTAAATATCATGTTTACAGTATGTAAATGTCATGGATGACTCAGACTTAAAACAAAAAAAAATTCTTTTCTTGCATTCTTAACACCAGAAACAGTATTAAAAAAATAAGCACGTTAATAGTTTTACATCGTATTTTAAAAAGAAGTAATCTTTATCTTTCCATTTCAACATGTGTCTGTAAATTTTGGAGAATATTTAGTCTATAACTTTATAATATGCTGACTTTAACTATTTTTTTTCTTATAACCCACAAACTCCACAAAATTTACATGTTAATATGTTTGGATAATTATATCTTTTAACTCAGAGAGAAAGGTGAGCCAAAAAATTCATATTTAAAATATAGCTTAGATATGCTTGAGGCTTTGTAGCTATTTTTTCTTTTTACATTATACATTATGTGTTTAATTTCTCTTTAACATATATAAAATTAGATTACACCCAAGAAGACATAAGTTCCCAAGTATATCCAGTAAAAAAGAGACATACCATTATTTTTGGTCTTATAATCTATTCTGTTATTATTATCATTATTAGTATTTCCTATTACCATCACTTAAATATCTTCCAGTGAGAAGTTTTTCCTCCTCTTTTTGTAAAACTGAAATAACTTGACACTTTTGGGTAGAGGAGGAAAACAAATTCCTAGCTTTTTGATAAGTTATGTTAATGTGTATGAAACCTGCATGTTTGAAAATGCTAAATCTGTAAGCAATTTTGAATAAAGCACAGAAGAGCAATTGAAGCAGTTTAGTATCTAACTGACAACCTTGATAGCAGCTTTCTGAATGCTGCCATCAAGGCAGAAACACACCCTTGTTAATAGAAATATCATTTAAACCGCTGTGAATCGGCAGCAGCCTGCAGCAGTGGCAGCAAGCAGCCCTGCATTAGCACAGAGGCCTGCCCTGCCCTTGTGCTGCCCATGAGTGACCAGAGCATTCCCAGGGGTCCTCTTGAATTTCTGCATTCTCATTTCTTCAGCTGCAAAATATCTGTCACTCACATCCCACCCTGGCCAAAGTGACACCTGCCAGTCTCAAGAACAAGGACACATTATTGTCCGTCTGCCAATTGTGTCAGCAGTGAGAGCAGAGCCATGGTAGGGACGTGCATCTCGATGGCGTATTGTTGAGCTCTGTAGTGTGTTTTTCGGATGTTTCTTTTAAGGAGGCTAATTTTCGGCATGTTGTTGTTTAACATTCAGAACATGTACTTTTGTGGTCCACTGTACATGACCAAGCTGAAAGAATATTTACAAACAGCTGGCAAAGTATATATTTAATAAATGTAGTCATTGCTGTGCAGGGCAATAGGATGTTATTGTCATGAAAGCCCTGTGGCTTTGGTCATCATTGGAAGGCTTCTAGGATACTTTTAGGGCCAAAATCCAAAAGCATTCCCTCAGATTCACCTTCTTATCTACGTTCCGTGGTGTGTGTGTGTGTGTGTGTATGTGTGTGTGTGTGTGAGAGAGAGAGAGAGAGATCTGTCACCATGTCATATGAAGTTTTACAACATTCTGTTGTTGATGAAATGCAATGTGACAGAATGTAATGTAATGTAACATATCAAAAAATGTAAATAATACACTTTGCTGGATTAGATATCTGCTGTCAATTCCTACCGTAGGGATCTGAACCGAACTTACTGAGGCACACAGAAGCTCCAGGAATGCCAAACTGGCCGTGGTGTTTGAGAACTGGCAACCACCACAGTTCACCGATTTCCCCAATTACTTTGGGGTAGTTTGGCGCGTCTAGAAATGTTCAACAAAAGTTCTCTTGTTGGACACTTCTGGGAAGTAATTTGATTGTTAATTACAAACGCTCAGGGTGATTGCTCTGCATAATTGTTTTACTCTTTCAGCACTCCATTAGAAGCTTATCTGCAAAAGGTTTATTTTTAGATCTTTGATTTTTTTTAACATCTTCTTTATGTCAAACTGATGCAATATGAATGACCCCTCCAGATAAAAGTCTTTAATCAGCCAGGGTAATCCGGTGCCTCCAGTGAGAGGCAGAAGGGGAAAGATAGTATGACCACATGCATTTTATCTCCAGTAGCATCTATAATCACACAACACACACATACCCACACTCACACGCAGGTTTCAAAATTCTGTGTGTTTTGAGAACTAAGTTCAGTCATATACTTGAAATTGCTTGAGAATTGTAAACGGCAAAAAGCACATCTCAGAATTAAACCAAAAGCATTCCCCATGCAATTTCTTTTTATTGCCAAGCTTGAGTCTCAGCTCTTAACAATAGATAACACAGAGCCAGTCCACATTGCCTTAAAGGTAAATGGGCAGAGAAGCTCATTGGATACTGCATTCCTGAGAATGGAACCTTTTATTTGCTGTCATAGTGATGACTTTTAATTGTCCTAATAAATACGCTTTTAAAAAGCTTCTAAAATGTTCTCTAATAACACACTTTGGTCTTTCGCCATAGAAATGCAGAAATAATTAGAAGTGGCATTGTGTACACTGCCTTCTGGACTGGGCTGAAGGTGAAGGAGAAAGTCTCATGCTATCCTTGTCAGCTGCAAGGGTAATTACTGCTGGCTGAAATTACTCAACATTTGTTTATAAGCTCCCCAGAGCATGCTGTAAATAGATTGTCTGTTATAGTCCAATCACATTAAAACGCTGCTCCTTGCAAACTGCTACCTCCTGTTTTCTGTAAGCTAGACAGAGAGAGCCTGCTGCTCACTTATTGAGCACTGAGCAGGGAAGAGCTACATTTAATGTGATTGTTTTCATTAGATTCTTCTCTGTCCAAGATCACATTTGTCATTTCTAGAGTCTGAACACTAGTGGGGTACATTACTGTCATTAGGAACCTTTTATTTGCTTTAGGTACATTACTTTCATTAGGAACCCTTTATTTGCTTTATTTGAATTTCTTTATTATTGAAATATGGATGTAAGAATTTGGAAGAAAATTTAAAACAATACAGAGGAGTGACCACATGCAGTACCTTCGACACATGGAATTTGTTTACCTCTATTTAGTTTTGGAGAGTTAATAAAATTCACTAGTTATATCAATTTGACTTTATTTAGCATATGTTTCTAGAGTTTTCTCTTTATGCCTAACATATAGGTACTACAAAAAATATTTATTTTTAGGGGGGGGGGCTAAAATCTAGGTGGGGAAAATGACTTGGAAATGTGATAAAATTAAAGAGTAATAAGGTATGTGATGAAATACAAATTTGAAATATTATAAATACCCAAATGAATATTCAAGTTTTAGTGTTTGGAAAATGAGTAGAATTTACTGTTTTGTAAAGATAATAAGGCTTTATAAATAATATTAATGATGTTCCCTTCAAAAGGATCAGAGACATCCCAGACAGTAGCTATCTCAGCTTTTTGGTGAACTTGGCCTTCCGCTTATCATTTCACACGGGAGGGGCTTTATTGGACTTTATTTCTAGGCTGGCTGTCCTGACAGGTTTTGAGTATAGGAGAGAATAGGAAATTACAAGCCGCTCAACAGAAAAAACCTGGATAGTCACTGAAGCAAATCCTACCGTAGTCCAAGTTTGCTCTCTAATTGTTTAGTAAGCGAGCTCAACTACATTGTTTTTGTTCAAAAGAATTGGGAGTAATTCCTGAGTTGTTTTTATTTATAGTTGAAAAAGATTTCCAAAATGGGTGATTATGCCTTGTCAGTAGTCTCCAATAAAAATAGTATTTTAATTCATCAAGAGAATAAACTGCTCTATAAACTTGTCTTGAAAAGGGGCAGATATTGGAAGAAAAATATTGCACAGAAGGGATTATTACTTAGTTGATGGCAAGCCTAGGAACAAGACATACAAATTGTAAATTCACACCTGAAAGGAAAAAAAAACTAGTTGTGAAGTGGAGAAAATGTAGATATAATCTTACTTTCCAGGATATATTTATCCCTTTCTTTCCTTTACCCCATTTCAAATTTTTCTCAGGGAAATTATCCTTTTTTATCTCGTCTGGAATTGATATAGGTTTCAAAAACTCCCATTTCCTATTATGTGTGCCAATGCCACTGGAAAGCAGTATGAGAGATATTTGAGCACCAGAAATGATGATTCAATTACATTTTACAGTAATTCCTGGAAGTACCGTCTTCTAGGCGTTAGTGCAAAAAGAGCAGATGCAGATCAGATTTTGGGTAGGCACGTATATTGCTATAGAAAGCCAGGACTGTTTTACATAGAGAGCTAAATGTACGTGGGGAGGCCAGTGCTGTGTTCATTTCGGGATGTCTGGCTAAATTTATTTTCAAGAGAGAAGTAGAACTAAATAAAATTGTTCTTTAGGGCTGGCATGCATTGTCTTAAACAAGACTGAATCCGTTTGTAATCTATATAACATTTTATATGCTCCCCATTACTCACTTTATGCCATTAGGAAAGCACTGAATCTTTAAAGAGAAACTTCCTACAGCTAAAAAAGACATTAAGGGGGAAAAATGCTGGGAGCCATAGTGACAGGTACGACTAAGCTTGTATCCTTCGGTTCCCTGGAAACCAGTCAAACACTATCTCATCTTGCAATGGTTGTGTCTGATCCTGTGCTTCAGACATCTTCCTAATAATGGCAACTGCAGAGGTGACTCTTGCAAATAAGGGCTTGCAGCCACTGGGCATCCATCACATTTCTCCAGAGCAACATTAGACCACCCTAATGGGTACTCCCGTCTTCATTATGATATTAATTCTCTAAATTTCCGAAGTGATTTCATTTGTAATATGACAAAGGCTGGCTGCTCAGGAGACAAACTGTTTTCATCCCCCTCCTGCATGCTCACAAAGGCTTGCTCTCTTTAGTCTTTGGGGGGAAAGGAATTTGATAGCATCAGATCTCCTGTGATACACAAGGCTGGCTAACAGCTACACCACCTGCTAGCACGTCATGCCTGGCCATCCGGCCTGAAGCTCTCTAAAGCCGTGGCTGATGAGTGGAACATGGATGTGGGTTTTGGAAAGACACTATGTGAAGAGAAAACAGCGGCAGAATAAAAAACTCGGCATGGAAGCTGAGTGGGATTTGAGGGTAACAGTGGGGTCAGAGAGAGGCTAGAAACAGAATCAATTGCAATAGGGCTGGCTTGGTAAATGTAACATAGTGGTTTTTCTCCCTTGTACATTGCAGTCTTTGTTGTGGCTACAAATGTCAAGGCTGCCAACTGTATACAGCCTCCAAAATCTGGTAATTCATTTTCCTTTCAATATGCTAACCTCTGAGGACTTTAATGCAATCTACTACATCAAAATTAGCTTATCTTCTGCAATGTTAACTAGATATAAAACTTAGGGAAAAATCCAGTTTTGATGAATATTGATAATTTTTCACATACTGATCATCATTGTTTCTAACTGAATTTAGCATCATGGAAAGAATGGCTGAATTGGGTGACAAAGTGCTGAATTTTTGAAAGTTCCAGCATTGATTAAAATACTGAAGCAGATTAAATTTTTCTCTGTTTTCCCTTTTCTTGCCTTCTGGCAGCCTCTTGTTCTTACTTTAACTGCTGAAACCTATTTTGTTTTAAAAAAAATTCTTATTAGAAACTAAATAAATTCTCTAATTTTTAAATAAGGTATAAACTAATCAGTAGTTCCCTATTATTTAAAAACCCAGTTTCCTAATTAGAGATAGCACAGTTTAGTGGTTAATCTCAGCAGAAAGTGAATTTGATTCCATTAACAAACTATGAGATCCTATGAAAGTGAATGAAAGAAATTATCTGTCTTCAGTTTATACATTTAAAAGTGAAGGAACTGAGCCCAGCCGGTTTGGCTCAGTGGTTGAGTGTTGACCCATGAACCAAGAGATTGGTTACCAATTTGATGCCCGGTCAGGGCACCTGCCCCAGTTGTGGGCTTGATCCCCAGTAGGGGGCATGCAGGAGGCAGCCCACTGATGTGTTTCTCTCTCATAGATGTTCCTATCTTTATCCCTCACTTTCTCTCTCAAATCAATAAAAACATATTTTTTTAAAAAATGAAGGAGCTGAACTGTAGACTCAACTATTTTTAGTATTTTATGTTATTTCATATTATATGTGTATTAATATCTTAAATATTATTAATATTAATCTTAATTTTTGTCTGTATGTATTCAAACACCTAGTGTCCATGCAAGATGCATTTAGGCCACATTTCATTATTTCACATTTTTTCTTGTTAATCCTTACCTGAGGATATTTTTTCCATTGCTTTTCAGAGAGTAGAAGGAAGGGAGGTGGGGAGAGAGAGAGAGAGAGAGAGAGAGAGAGAGAGAGATCAATTAGGTGCCTCCCACACATGCCCCAACTGGGGGTTGGGAGTGAACCTGCAACCCAGGTATGTGCCCTGGACTGGAAATCAAACCTGAGACCCTTGGTGGATGGGCCGATGCTCTAACACTCACTGAGCAACACTGGCCAGGGCTCATTATTATAAATTTTAATTGAATGTTCATATTATTGACCTAAAAATTCAGGATATTGCTACAGCTCAGAATCTGTGGGCCGTTATTAGATAGGTTTATACTTGAATGCATTTTATTTATTTATTTATTTAATATATCTTTATTGATTTCAGAGAGAAAGGGAGAGGGAGGGAGAGAGAGAGAAAGAGATAGAAAACTCAATGATGAGAGATAATCATTAATCAGCTGCCTCCTGCACACCTCCTACTGGGGATCGAGCCCTCAACCCGGCCATGTGCCCTTGATAGAAATCAAACCCGGGACCCTTCAGTCCGCCGCAGGCTGACACTCTATCCACTGAGCCAAACCAGCTAGGGCTGAGTGCATTTATTTTAGATTGTATTATTAATGGAATATAACCATATGCATTATATATGTTGCTGTTAGAAATATCAAAATAAAGATGTACAGATTTTTAACAAAGTAAAGCAATTAGTTGCGAGTAATAAGTGTTGCCACTCTTGAAAACACAAATTCTTCAAAAAAAGGTTTTTTGGAGCAAGAGAACACTATTGGATATTTCATCTCTCATCCATCTTATTTTTCAATTTAAGATACCATCTTATACATTTTTCACAGTTTTATTGTTGTTGTTGTTAATCCTCACTCAAGGATATTTTTCCATTGATTTTTTATGGAGAGTGGAAGAGAGAGGGAAGACAGAGAGAAACATCGATGTGAGAGAAACACATCGATTGGTTGCCTTCTGCAGGAGCCTTGAACAGGGCCTGGGCAGGGGAGGAGCCTGCAACCAAGGTACATGCCCTTGGCCGGAATTGAACCCGGGATCCTTTGGTCAGCAGGCTAATGCTCTATCCACTAAGCTAAGCCAGCTAGGGCTACGGTTTTTGTTTTTGCTATTTTGTTTTTAAAAATATATTCAAAACAAAGCTTTGTTTATTTAATCTCAATATTCTGCAAATGTTACAATGCTTCCCTTAAATATAAGAACAAGTTGATAGCTTTTTTTGACAATTCAATTTCTAGAATAAATCTTATTTTTAGTTGTAATGTTTTGCTTCTCAAGATGTACAGAGGATAAAGAGTATACACTAAATATTTTTATATGAATCTTATGAACATTTGCAAAATCTGTGTCCAGACCATTCTGAAATTAGCAGTATCTACCTTGAAGTGGCCTTTATATACACCTGCCAGGCACCTTTGGCTTCACTGCTGCTAGGAACTTCTTGGGGTCCTATTCCCTCACTAGTGTCTTTTGCAGCAATGGAGTTCCAGAATCCCCTGCTATGATGGTCGCTTAGAGTCTGGTGGTGTGACATCTGAGGGGGAAGCACAGCATGGAGATTCCTGACAGCTACAAGATTGCCATTGTGGGAGAGATCTTCCTTGAGTTTCAAGTTGGAACAAAAGAACTGAATCATTGTTCAATCACCAGGATTTTTATTGAGAGCCTACTATGTGCAAGATAGAAGGCACATTTCCTTGGAAATCTCTTCCCCCAGATATCTATCTCCTTCAGCTCCGAACGTCCCCTTTGGAATATAGTATGTTTCACTTTCTTCAAATGACTGAGATTGTACAGGTTTGTAACATCCTCCTAAGGCTGTGGCTATTTGATCAGTTCTGGATGGGTGACATTTTACTGCAATGTAAATAAAATATAAACAAATAGAGGATGATTAGGCCTTTGACATCTGACTGAAACTCTGAATGCAATGTAAGCTCTTTAATGTATTATAGAACTGTACACTTGGAAGATATTAATGAATGTCACCCAATAAATTTAATTTTAAAAAGTAAGCTCTTTGAGATCAAGGATCATTTCTTAATTGCTTTTTCATTATCTATTCTTAGTTTATAATAGATGTTCAATATATATATATCTGTCAAACTAAACGGACTCTACATCAAGATTCATAACAAATACATTTCTACTAGTTTATATAGTATAGAAATTTAAACTAATTTTTTGAACAATTTATGTCTTTAATGGGGCTATTGCAAAGAGAAATTGCATGCTGTTGTGTTGATAATATTATATATAACATAATGACATCTTGTATGCTAATAGGAAAATTTAATCATTAGTAAATGAATTTTAGGCACAAGCAAATAAATATCTAAATTATTTTAGGTTACTTTTGAAAATAAAATTAATTTGAAGAACTGTTTAAAATTATTTCTATATTAATGTTTTTGTGTCTGATTATCAACTAATATATTTTAAGATAGTCATAGAAATGTTTTTCACTTAAAGATAAGATGGGAAAAGAAATCACCAATGACTGTTCTTGCAGTAGTAAACAGATATACACAAGGCTGAGAATTAGAATGGATTTATAAGCCTAGTAATTCTGCTTAAACTTAGCTAGCTAGCAGATGTTTGGGTTCCTCTTTCTCATGATTGCCATCTGCAAAGATCCACAACAGGGTTTATATTCTACTCTAATGAGTGTTGTTTCTTAAAACATCATCTTTCCAATCCACCAGGCCTCAATAGGGCCTTTAAAAGTATTTGTGAAAGTCCTAAATTAGTCTAGCCCTTCACATTCACATAGTGGGGCTCAGGGTGTTTAGCATGGAGAGGTAGAGCCATGTTAATATTGAGAAAATTAGCCTCCCTGATACAACATGCTTTCATATTCCTGTAGCCAAGGTGGGCATACTAAGGAAATGTTGAACTCTTTGAAGTCATTGGGTATTAGCCCATAACATAGGAAATAAAAAGTCTCAATAGTAGTTTAAAAAAATTTAAATTCACTAGTACAGTGTGGTTTATAGACTTTAAGTGAGTTGGTCTAAAAATTAGGAACCCTTAGATTCTAGCTTGATCAAAAAATGGCTCTGTGTTCTTGGACAAGCCACTCAGCCCCTCAGAACTTTAGTTTTCTTGTTCATGAGAAGGAATGGATGTAAATAACCTCTAGGACTCTTTAAAATTATAAAATGATTGCTTTTTTTAAAAAAAAAATTATGCTTCTTTAATTACTCATTTACAACCACTACTTACTATTCTAAAAAAGTAAGTAGAATGTTCATTAATTCTATTATTTAAAACTGTTTGCAAAAGAAATGTGGTTCTATTTTCACATAACCATGCCATTATCTGTTAGTCATTATTTTTGCTATTTAAAGCAACCTTGGCATTTTTGGTAAGTTTTCTGTAAGTAGTTTTTTTTTCCAATAGATATTTTCTCCCAGAATAGCAAATTTCTATTATCATTATTTCAGGGATAACAGAAGCATCAAATCAAGTTGTAATAGTGAAAGAAGAGTTTGGACATTACTGATTTTATCCCCATTTGCCTTTTTTTTAAAAAAAGTGTAAAAAATACTAACAGAATTAAAACCACTGGCAATTTTCTGCTATCCTCAGCTGAGAAAAACTAAAAGAGTGTGCTACAGGTAGAAGCTCTTCCCGTTATAAAGACAGAGCTCTCTCTAAGAGAAGGCACATTTTCTTGGAAATCTCTGTCCCCAGATATCTATCTCCTTGCCCTTTTACCCAGGCGATGCACTACGATGTCACCTTCCCAGAGAGAATCTTAATTCCTTGTTGAAAATAGTGTCCCCTGTCACACTGGGTTTCCTTTCTCAGCTGTATTTTTCTTTACATAACAATTATCCCCACCTGCAATGCATTTGTTTATTGTCGATGACAAGCATGGAAGTTCTATGAGAGCAGGCATGATGGAGGCACCAGTGCCCAGGACAGTGCTTGGAATGTACAAGCAGCTCAACAAACACTGAATGAATGAATGAATGAATGAATGAATGAGTGAATGAATGCCTATGAAAACTTAGTGCTAAATAGAATCAGGCAAGTGAAGGAATAGAGCAGTGTGGCATAAAGAAGAGCATGGAATAACCAATATTTCTTGCATGAGGGAAAGCCTGGGCTCTAGGGTAAGACTCACCAATGCAGACAGTTACAGGGACCAAGAAGTTAATTGTAAATATGCTGTTAAAACAATAGGGTGTGGTAAGAACTGTTGCAAACTGCAAAATGCATCCATATCTAAAGAAATTCACAAACTTCAAATCCCTGGAAGCACAAACAAACACTGTTATGGGCTACAGTTGGCTCTTGGGCCATGTGCTTATAATGTGTGCTAGGTAACTTTGTGGAACAGTGCAAGTGGGAATGACCTTGTACTCTATTATGAAGGAGACAAAATGTAAACCAAAATAAATAAAACCTAAAATGGAAGCCACCTGGAAATTTGAATAGCTATTGATGTAGAAGGTCACCAGAATACAGAACTTGAGCCCCTGGATATGAGCCCAACAGTGACATCAGGGTGTTTATCAATAATTAACTTGAGATTTCCAGGAGAACAATGGTTAGTGTGATTCTAAGTATTCACTATAAATCAATGTTTCTCAAGCCATACATCCCTTGCTTCTAGAGGAAAGCTTCTTTGCCTATAATCAGATTCTTTTCAGAAAATGAGATCATTACAGAAATCATATTTCCGACATTTCTTTTTAAAACAAAAATAACTAATTTGCACATTCTAATTGCCATCTATTATTTTATTGATAGCTTTATTGAAGTCTTCTTATGCCTTCTAGAACTGTTTACCAAGAGAGCTATATGGAAAGTAAAACATGCAGGTAAATAGAATTTAAATTACAGAAAATTTTTTATTCAAAGAGACATGTTTCATTCCAGAAAGCCGTGCTGACTTCAGGGCATTGAGTACACTATGACACGCTATACTTGAGGCACTTTAAAACCTGGGCTTTCTTCTGTTTGGTATAATTGCTCTACTTCAGCTTACCAAGTAGTTGCTTAGATATCTAGTTTTCCTTTTCTCCAGATCTCGCTTAGCTTCAGAGATAAATCTAGCATACTAATACATAGAGAGAGGGAGGTCACCTTGGTACAAGAAACAGCTCTGCTTAGCTCTCTCAATATTTTGCATTTCTTGAGTCTTCTTAATGTCTACCATAGCAGTTAATATGAAAACTAGGCTTGCAGGTCGATGTGGTGGTAGCCTGCTCCCAATCCTCTGCCTACTTCCAAGAACCTGTAGCGATCAGTCAGTGGGATGGAACTGGGTATGGAGTTGTCTTCTGTCTCTATTTTCATTCCTTGATAACCATCCTGTTCTTGGGGTGGAAATGCATATCTTCTTAGATGTTCCTAACCAAACACTCATAAACATAGTCAAGAAAGGGGGAGTTGGACCCCAATATATATAAATTAAATCGATATTTCAATTTAATTGAGTAGGCATTTATTGAAGGCCTCCCATGTTCTAGACCTTGGGCTTGGCTTCTGCTTCGAAGGGATTTATAGTCTAGAGAGGGAGATGACAGGCCTTCCGAGCCCATCGCATGCATAGTGGTACAAAGGACCACCAGGACAGACATGCCAATGGGAACATCATAGTTGGCCATTAGGCCAGGCTCTTTTGTCTTAGATGTATATAGTCTTATATCAGTATGTTATATTTCCTTTTTTTATCTAAAAAAATTTCAGATTTTTAGCAGTGAACCCATCCTAAATTCCCATTTAAACCTTGACAAGAAGGAAAAGAATGGCCAAAAACGCAAGAGAGTTTCTACCTGGACGTGGTAATCAGAAAGGGTGAGTTTTGTAGTATTCCTCAAGCTTTATTTATCCCTGAGGAATAGTAAATTCCAGGGGATGGCCTCATTCCCCAGAGTTCAAACCTGGAAACTATTAACAGAAGTGCTGATCTTAGCTGTTGGGAGAAAAGGGTGTATCTCAGGCACTAAATATAGATTTACAGAGCTCCCACCAAATGGTGATGTTCTGCAGGAGCAAAGACAAGCAGCAGATATCTGGGGAAGGAAAGTGAAGACTGAGGGAAGCCGTTGTAAATGGTGCATGTTTTCCATTATGCACAACTGTGCACGTGACAAGTATGTATGTAGCCAAAGTAAAAAATGCATCATTGCCAACTAGGTACACAGTCCCCTCTCAACACAATTGAAACAGAGTTTCTAATGTATCCATGATGTGGGCCAATTGATATATACCTGGAGTCCTGTCAGTAGGTATATACCTGGAGTCCTGTCAGTAGGTATATACCTGGAGTCCTGTCAGTAGGAAATATGAATGTGCATAAATCTCTTAAATTCAGTGTTCAAGGTGGGTGGGATCAGCTATTCAACCTTCGCTTTTCTCCTCCTCCTTGCTTCTCCTTTTCTTCCCCCCCTCTCCTCCCTTTGTAAATTTATGATTGAGAAATTATTCAAACTGCTTCAAGCTCTGTCATTTCTGCATGGGTGTTTGATGCTTGTTCTTAGATCTTCATCTTGTTACTGGGTCTAGAAGCAGAGGTATTGCATTACATTAAAACACTTTACTGCATTGTGTCTGTTGGCTTGGTTAACTTCTGTGTGGCAAAACCAGACCAAATTCTGAAATGATTCACTGGATCTTTTTTGCCAACATTAAAAAGAAAAAAATTATGAGTTAAGCAAACGCTACATTAAAAATACGGAGCTTTGTGGTTTGACATTAAAAACTTTAATTACAATTTTGTTTAAATTACTAAAATATCAGTTGTAGGGGTACTTCTGCACACAGCTGATGTTAATGGAGATTAAATAATACTGCTTAGTTAATGTTTCTTATCTTGTCTTCTTTTTAATGTTTAGGTACTCCACTTGTTCTATTCCCCAATTAATGCTTACAACTTGCCCTGTCGTCTTGCATTATATATTATACTGTATATGTTTCAGTTAGTCTTTGCTATGTAATCTTCAGTAGCATGTAATACAAGGGCAATTATCTCACCTACATGTATAGCATTAGAAAGATCCTTGAATATATTGCTTCTCTCTCTATCTGCCTCCGTCTCACCCACATTTGCACAAGCTTGTATAGAGATAACTGACTTTTCTCTGTGGCAACAAGATGATGATTAACCAGTTAGACTACTTCTATGCCTAAGTTTTTCTCTAGCACTGAATGAAAAGGGGTGGCTGTAGTAGATTAATGAGGTAGTTTGTATAATACAGGTAGCTATGAAAATTGCCATATATAGTATTTGTCATCAATGCCCTGTCACTTAAGTACATTTGTGGTCATCTGTAGGAACACATAATATACGTCTGAATTCCGGGCAAAACTATAAACTCGGTTACTTTTCCAAATCTATTATATATAAGATTAAAACCCTCAAAGTTTAAAATGACGGGTTTGTTGTCAAATGCACTGTGCTTTTTATTCTAAAGGATCAAAAGACTTTTGTCTTCCTACGTCTTCATGAAAACTCCTAGTGGTTTTAAGAGCAGCATCATGCTGGTGAGACCTCGCCTACCTCTGGGGTGTCCTGCCGTGCTCTGCATCTGGATGGAATAGGAAAAAGAAGTGGAACAAAGTTTTTTTGGTTGTTTGTTAAAAGTCACCAGAGGCTTATTTATGTGTGTGTGTGTGTTTAATTTTTACAGCTTTGTTGTGGTTGGTCTTTTGCAATTATACCTGTGAGCTTACATGTTGAATAATAAATTACGTGAGTAATGTACAAAAACTCTAGAGAACGGCTTCCTGACTAAATGGCCACTTGTGACAAGTCTGAATTTGCTTTCTGTGTTTGGAAAGATGCTATTGCTCTCCTGGGAGTTCTCCTATTGGCAGGTCACTAGCAGGCCTTTCCAGGGAATGGCGTCACCCGTGACAACTCAGAAAGAGAGGGCTGCATTCCCCAGATTTACCCTCTAAGACGGCATGAGGTTTAGAGCCTCCAAGAGTGAAGGTTATAAAGTATCAGCTGGGGGTGGGCAGCTTTATAGAGAAAAGTGCACACCAATATTCTTAATTACCCCTACCCAAAACAGCAACTCAATGAAAATTACAACGACATAGGTACACTAAAATCTAAATTATCTATTTTAATGCAGGGGTACATTTGTTAAAAGCCATTGTATTAAACTCAGGTGACATTCTGTCCATTGGCAATGGTATATTAGATTTATTATTTAAGTTATGTTGCATTTAGGCTAATATTAGAATCTCAGTAGCTTATGTTTCCTATGCAAGCGACAATAAAGGGCAAAAGGCTCAGAGGTGTATTAGGAGGCAAATGAAAGCCACTCCGATAGCAATCATTTTTAACAGATAAGACACGAAGTAGATACTTTACACCTTGGTGATCAGTAGATTACTATAAATATCTGTAGGTGGCTGTGCTTAGCATTCATGCTTGCATGTACATCGCTATCAGGCTGATTCCTGAAAAGGACTGTCAACAGATGAGTGGTGTTGAGGTAAGATCATGTTGCCTGGTGCCAGAGGACCTAGATTTGAACCCACTTCTGATCTTACCAGTTTCTCATATTGAAGAAACCTTAAAAGTCCCTAAACATCAGTTTCTCTGTCCATAATATTGAATAGTATACTTGTGCTCCTTATATAATGTGTTTTGTATTATTAAAGTTAGGCAAGGATAATTATGCAGATGGGTAAGACACAGGTTTAGGCCATAAGGAGATCAGGAGGTGAGTGAGCAGAGAGCAGACAAGTAAACCAGCACGTGCACTAGTGCAGCAAGTTTTAAGTGGTTGTATGAAATACCTTTATTTTATATTTCTTACCGTACAATGAAATCATGTATAATTAATTTTGAACCACCAGAAAGTAGTTTAGGCCTCGGCTGTAACAGGCACATGAAGCATTTTTTTGTGAAATATATGATTTTTAAGCCACTCAGCACAAACAAAGTTGTAGCCTAGAACAGGAAAACTTAGAACCAAGTACTGTGTGTATGTTGCTGGGTCAGCCCCAACTTTACAAGTAGGCAGAGGAGGTGACTTAATGTGTTCCTATTTCTAATATGCCTAGCACAGTGTCTGGAACGAAGTTCACTAAACAGAAATAGTATATGTACTATGACAGTTTGAGTGGCAGCCATTAGAGCATTCATCCACTCAAAATATTACCCTCAGCAACCTGTCTTAGTTATTGGTTGGTTGAGACTCCTACCATTAGACATTCACTCTGACAACTAGGAAATTGCATCCCTGGAACTCTTCCTAGAAAGATTGATGTCCCTGGGAAAGATAAAACTTATAAACTAGGGTGAATCCCTAACACTGTAGTGTAAATTAGTTTCTAACATTAGCAAGCTTAACATCAGAACACGACAGGGCATGAAATAAAGTAGGAAAGCCTAATCAGAAAGGAAGAAGGAAGGCAAGGTCTGCAGTCTGGAGCCTTGTTAGCGAGAGCCTGAAGCATTTTGGTGGGCCCTAGGGTGGCATGGGGTTCTCTCTTAAGCCGGGATTGATGTGATGCTATTGCCTCTCTGAGCTCAGCATTTGGGAGGTTCTGCTGCAAAGTGGTGAAAGGACCCTGACTGTAATCGTCACCTAGCTGTGGACCAGTCCTGGCTATTTCTGCAAATATGCCAAAGGAGGTAGAGTGACAGTGGACAGGCTTGTGTTGAACTCCCTCCCTCCACCATAAGAATTGAGAAAGAAGCTTAAGAATACATCAAAGTGGGAGTTTTGATGGCGGTCAAAATGGCCACACCTGTACATTTGCTTCCCTGTTCCTAAGTTAGCAGAAGCCATCAACCACTGAGCTGGGAGAGTTGATATGGAGCAGGAAGCGAGTAAGAGAACTAGAGACACTTCGATTACCTACTTCCCCTTCCAACTTGGGTGTCACTCCTTTAAACATTCTTGCGGAGGAAGAGCTGTCAGACTATCCCTTCCAAGGGAAATGCTGAAACAAAAATATCAGTGTGTCCCTTAAATATTGCATGGAAGTCAAACACTGGTCGTCAAGATCGTTAAGCAAGTCTGAAGGACGAAATTCCAAAAGCCATAGGTAGAGATGAATCCTGCACAATTCATGTAAGATTCAGCAGCTTGTGGGGTTTTTTTTCAGTGCTAGAGAATAATCCACTTTATTAGCGTGTTTGCAGCAGACATGGATGGCATACATTGCATATTATAATTTGCCATGGAGATTTTACCGTTCCAATTAAGTGTCTGTTTAGTTAGCACAAATTTGCAGCGAGCTATCCTTCTAAGGCCTGCTGGTATTTCATGGTACGTCAGTCAATAACCCATGTCCCCAGCCTAATTGCAAGGGGCTGTTTCCTGACTCCTAGCCAGAGGTTGGCCTTGGGAAGTATAAAGTTATGTTTGTTAAATGCAAGCCTCACGATCTCGGGAAGGCATTAGCAATAATCTTCCTGCCCATTGCACAAATTTCTCCCTGTAAATGCCAGTGATCATGGTGTAGACAAGCATGTGCTCCACTCCCAGGATTTTTCTTGAAAACGAAACTTCTTGTCAGTTTCTAAAGCCTTGCTTTCTCTTTTAATGTTCACATTTTGTTAAGGTAAGTGGAATTAGAAATAGAAATAAATTAGTTTAATCACACATGAAGTATTATTTTTCATAAATACTTTAGTCATTTTTACACGTAACAATGAAAAAATGAACATATTAATTTGCTGTCAGATTGAAAAATTCTAAAAAATATTAATTTTTATAAACACTTGTCTATGTTATTTAGAAATAAGTCTTTGTTAGATTACTCAGCTCTGAATCTAGAGTTGAATAAGTTTTCTGTAACATTGCTTATTGTAAAGAGAAAAATATTCCTGTTGTGCATGTGCCCACATTCACATGCAAACACATGCATTTTATAGTTTTTGAAAATAAAGTGTAAATATATATAATTCACCTCCCAATACTGTATATCAGTGTAAGAAAGGTATGGATTTTATGTGAGTAAATTTATCTTTATTATGATAAAATAATCAAAATTATTGCTAAGAAAGTTTCCCGATATTTACAAGAGCTTAAAGGTAGAAATTAAGGATATAGCCATACACCCTAGTGATACAAGAAGAGAAATGAGATATCAGGGTATAGAGCAGTCACCTTTAAATCCCACCCACCAGTGTTTTTCAGTGTTAAGCAGCCAGGGAGAGGAGAGCAGGCTTGTCAAAAGGGCCATTTGTAAATCATAAAATGTAAGGGTTAGAAGGCACTACATTTTGTAATCTAGTCTCATCTACCACTGAATTCAGAAATCCTTTCTATTATAATCATGACTTTGACTATTCCTTAAGAAAGTGCGATTGGTCTGGCCGGTGTGGCTCAATGGTTGAACGTCGACCTATGAACCAGGAGGTCACTGTTCTATTCCAGGTTAGGGCACATGCCAAGGTTGTGAGCTCAGTCCCTGGTAGGGGGCGTGCAGGAGGCAGCCAATGATTCTCTCTCACCATTAATGTTTCTCTCTCTCTCTCTCTCTCTCTCTCTCTCTCTCTCTCTCTCTATTAAAAAAAGAAAGTGTGATTGGCTCATAAGATTGTTAATTTTAGTACTGGATGGCAGTAATAGATTGTTAATTTTAGTACTGGATGGCAGTAATGTTTATATAATTCTTCTGCCAGAAAATTTTAATTTCTCCCTAGTGTTTTTTCTCCAATTCTTTCTTTTATTAGAAGTCACCCCTCACTCCCACCCCAACACATTTGCCTTTTGGCTGGGTTTATGGCTGTGTATCTAGAGACCACATCTCCAAATTTCTCTAACAGTTAGCTGTAGCCCTGTAATTAAGTTTGGGGCAATGGGATCTGAGCTAAAGTAATATGTGGAACTTCCAGGTCATCTGTTTAAAGACAAAACCGTTTGTCCTAAATTTCCTGGTAGTAGGGACATGGTGGCAACTTTAGATTTAGAGATGGAGCTGTGTATTGATGATGACTGAGTTGATTGTCAAGTTTTAATACCTGGATCACATCATAGAGCAAAACTTTCTACCTATCCCAGACTATCTCCCTGTCACTCACCATTCCATCTTATTTAACTTCACTGTATTTTGGGGTTTCTTTGTTATGGTAATTTAGTCTAGACCCCAACTAATACATGTGACAAAATATGCCCCTCTTAATTTCTAGTGTTTCAAAGATCTCTAGAATTGTACAGAATTAGTATACTCCCTCTTTAATATAAAATTGCTTTGACTCTTGAGGGATAATAACTATCTGCTGCACATTTATTTATTTTCTTCTTTTCTTTTTTTTTAAATATATTTTATTGATTCTTTACAGAGAGGAAGGGAGAGAGATAGAGAGTTAGAAACATCGATGAGAGAGAAACATCGATCAGCTGCCTCCTGCACATCTCCTACTGGGGATGTGCCCGCAACCCAGGTACATGCCCTTGACCGGAATCGAACCCGGGACCTTTCAGTCTGCTGGCTGACGCTCTATCCACTGAGCCAAACCGGTTTCGGCTATTTTCTTCTTTTCTAAGTCTTCCTCAGACTTTGCTCATTCCTCAAAGGGCTGGAAGTTACCTTCCTTAATGTGGACACCATATCTCCCTCGTGTATCCTTGGTTTGCTGCTCTGTCACATTCTCATATTCTTTTCACATGAAGAAAAGTCTCTGGTCTCCCGTGTAATAGTCTCCTGCATCATACCTACATTTATTGATTTTAATCCCTTATTTCAGCAAGCTGAGATAATTGAAAGAGTCCAGGCTTTAATAAGACCAATAGTAAATGCGAACAAGTTGTTTGAATGTCTTTTCTAATAACTTGAGATTGTTATACTTATGTATCAAAAATGAAATGCTCGGGGTTTAAAATATTGAATATTCCTGCTCCCACTTTTTCTAATGAATACCCAGTGTCAGCTACTATTAGCATTTTGCATGTATTAGGTCACATATTATACACAACAACCCTATTATTTTTATACTTTTCTGATAAGTAAATGAGTCTTTGAGGGAAAGGATGAGTTGTCTACACAGGTAGAAAAAAATAGCATAGCCAAGTGCAAACCCAAGTTGGTATGACACCTAAGCTTAATTTGCCACTAGACTCTATTACCATTTGATGGGCTTCACTTTCTGCAAAGTATAGGCTTATGCCTTATGAGAGGTTCTATGTTTGGAAAAGACAAGACATATACTTAGCTTTTGTCAAAATGCATACACTTTTCTTTGTCTATTTTGGTAATGGTTTTAACCCAAAAGCAAGGGAAGGAAAACATTCAAATGATTAGGAAAACCAGATCTATCCACACGCTTAGACCTGCTTTATATACAAAGCTTGGTTCTTCTAACTACACCAAAAATGGGGGATGTATTCTACTTTGAGGCTTTTTACAACACACTTCCCAGAATTGAATTTGATACTAAAAATGAAGGTCTGGTTTCTTCTGCTGCTGATTTCAATTTTTTAATCCAGTTAGTAAGATATTACTTAGGTTCTTGGATTAAAGTTGCTTATCAAATGAGAATGTGCTTTGCTTGATGTCTCCCTTCTTTGATGAGTTAGTTGGCTATGAGATCTCTACACATCCAAGAATGCTTGCCCTCCTTTAGGATTGATGTAAAGCATGGTAATTTGTGTTTAGAGTTCCCCATCTCCACATCAAGATAATTTCCCCATGTTCTGTAAGTCTGTTCACCTCCCTTTTATGCGAGCCATACTGCCATTTTGATGTTCTTCTCTCCTAAAAAATCAAGAAAGTAAAATGCAAACCAAGGAATGATGCATGTTTTGTTTGGGAAATTTATATGTTGGGGATTTTAAAAACCTTATATTATCTTGTTGTAAAAATGGAAGTTGTTACTGAATGATGACAAAGAAAAATATCAAGTTCAGAAAGAGTTTACTAATTATCTATTTCAACCTCCTTATTTTATAAATGAGAAAATCAGATTTCAGAAAGCTTAAGTGACTTGTTCAAGTTTACATTTCTAGGGAGAAACATTTGAGTAAGAAGACTGCTGGCATATTCCTCAAACTATAACACATGATCCACTGTTTGTTTGTTTTTAAAACATATGTATTTATTATTTAGCCCTAGGCCACATATCCTTTTTAATTATAGATGTGTCTAGTGATGGATGTACATTATTTAAATCTTGTTTATGCTTTTGTCTTCTGTCTCTGAATGACAGTGAGTACAATTAATAATAATCCTATGTAATAAAAGGGTAATATGCAAGTTGACCCTAATGGTGGAACAGCAAGAATGACCACTCAACCAGTTACTATGAGGCACACTGACCACCTCTAGTCCCCTTTCCCTGGCTGGCAGGCTCTGATCACCCGATGGCTAATGGGGAACCGGGGGTGGGTGGTGTCAGGGGGTGGGGCCGGCTGCGGGCAGCCAGGGAAGATGGCCCTGATTGCAGGCCAGGCCTAGGGACCATACCCATGCATGAATTTCATGCGCCAGGCCTCTAGTAGTAATAATAATGATACCAGAGAATATTTATTGAGCACTTACTATAAGCTAGACACTATTATAAGTGCTTCATATTACCAAATTATTTGATCTTCAAAAAATCTTCCTGAGATTCATAAAATTACTAAAATTGTCTTTCTCATTTACAGATGAGGAAATGAAGATCCAGGGACTTGTCTAAAGTCACACAGCTGCTAACTGGGAAAATCTAGAACTCAAGATTTGGAATCTGGCTTTAGGATCTGTGCTCTAAACCAGTACACTAAGTTATCTCTGATAGAGAACTTTCAACCTAGTTTTTCAACAGTGGATCAACTGTGTGTGTGTCCGTATAATACATGTGTGTTATCCATAATCTATGCCATATTATATTAATATATGCACAATGTACTCTTTCTGTATGTGAGCTACAAATAGTTTTGAGAAAGAAAATTGACTTATGGTTTCTTATATGTATATCAATAGGATTAATTTCCTGGGTTCATAATTTGTTAAGATAATTGAATAACACAGCAAGAGGCTAAAATACTTTATTATATAATGATTACAATTGAAATACAATTATTAAACTTTCATAATCATTTATCTATTTTAAAAGAACTACCTTATGTGTTTTACACAGTGTTTGCTTATTTAAACTGCCAATCCATAAACCAGATGACAGGCAAGAAAACCCAAGACAGAAAGTTATGAAAATTAGTGTATTCTTTAGATTCTCCCAGACCACACTATATACCATTTTACTGATTGATTGATTTGTTGTTCCGTTTATTTATGCATTCATTGGCTGCTTCTTGTGTGTGCCCTGACCAGAGATATAACCCACAAACGTGGCATATCAGCACAATGCTCTAACCAACTGAGCTACCAGGTCAGGGCTAATACATACCATATATATATATAAATATGAAGCCAGCATCTGTAACAACTGGAACGACCGATGACTGGTCACTATGATACCAACTGTGGCCAGCGAACTGGCCTGATCGGGGTGGAGCTGGCCTGCCAACTTCCTGCAGCTGGCCCGCCAACCTCCTGTCCTTCCTTGATCGGCCTGCCCAACCCTGATCAGCCTGCCCAACCACAATAGGCCCTCAGTCCTTCCCTCAGGGTAGCCCCATATCTGATCACAGCCTCCACCCCAATAGGGGGTGGGGCCGGTCGGCCAAATCCCGCAGCCCCTCCCCCTAGCCGTCCCTGCCCCCTAAATGCCCCCACCACACTGATTGGCTCTCAGCCTCTCCTCCTGGCCAGCCACATCCCTGATTGACCCCCACCCCAATAGGAGGAGGGCTGGTTGGCCAACCTTCTGCAGCTCCTCCTCCCTGGCAAGCCCCACCCCTGATGGGCCCCCACCACCTTAATTGGCCCACAGCCTCACCACTGGGACGGGCCCAACCCTAATCGCCCCCTCACCCCAATCAGAGGCAGGGCCACTGACCAGCCACCCATGGCCCCTCCCCTAGGCCACTGGCTCCTGGTCAGTACCCCCCATACTATTCGGGAGTGGGGCCTGCCAGCCAATCACCTGTGGCCCCTCCCCCCAGCCAGTCCAGCCCTAATCAGGCCCAGATCAGGGCAGGCCAGCTGGCCAACCTCCTGCCATCTCCTCCTCCCACAGGCCCAGCCCTGATCTGCCCTGATTGGGGCCAGGCAGGCTGGACCCCACCCATGCACAAATTCATGCACTGGGCCTCTAGTTTTTTAAGTAGAAAAAGAAGGTGCACATGATGGTTTTGGTGAAGAAGGTAAAAGGGGCATTTTGTTACTTTTACCTCCAAGTCATCAATATTCTTACAGGCTACCACTCATCAATCTCCCATTTGAAACTTATAGGCTTGTTTTTAAAAACAGTCTATTCTTCCTTTCAAAATGAAATGTTAAATCTATAGGAGGAACTGGGATTTGAGCAGTGTTCCCTCTTGCCTCCAAGACCATCACAGTAAATCTAAGTCTGACTATTGTATCCTTGAAGTAGTGTTATACATACTAGAGGCCTGGTGCATGAAAATTCGTGCACTGGGGGTGTCCCTCAGCCCGACCTGCCCCCTCTCACAGTCCAGGAGCCCTCAGAGGATGTCCTACTGGCAGCTTAGGCCTGCTCCCCACAGGGAGAGGGCCAAAGCTGCAGTCTGGCCTCCCTCTGGGGGAGGCGACCAGGCCAATCAGGGGAAGGCACTGCTCCCATCATCCTGCTGCTGCTGCCACTGCCTCCTTGGCCCTCGTAGCAGCCATGGCTTCCGGCCCTCCTCAGCCCTCGTAGCCACTGCAGCTGCAGTCCCTCCTTGGCCCTCACAGCCGCTGCGGCTCTGTCTGGAAGGACATCCGGAGGATGTCTGGTCTATCTGGTCTAATTAGCATATTACCCTTTTATTAGTATAGATAACCAAGAAGTTTGTGTGTACTTATTTTAAACTTATTTTACAGTTTATAACTGATTTTTATTTAGACTGCAGACACATATAACCTACTTATTATTAAATAAAGTCTTTATATTTTATTGTTCAAGCATTTGTATATTTTAAAAACATGATCACATGTCCAGCATATTAAGAAAATAAATATCTAATGCAATATGAATCTTGGCATATTTAGGATGTTATTAAGTATCCAGGAATTGGCTGCTCTTATAATAACCTCCTATGGTTAAATTTAAACAGCAAGATTTTATATAATTGATTTTATACTCAAGGATGGGCAAATTCTGAATATTCCTTATAAACATACAAAATAAGCATATTTTGTCAATAGTAAAAAGGGAGAAATGCATTTTAGAGGAAAAATTAGACACTGGTTGTCAGTTCATTTTAGCCTAGCACTTTCATTTCTTATAAAAAATTCAAAATATGCCCATGAATTCAGAAATATCAAATAAAGTTCAAACTGTTTAAACTTAATTTGCATCATATTACATCATATCAAATTTCTAGTTATTTCTTCAATCAACATTTATAATATGTCTGTATTTTAATAAAGATCCAAGAAATAGAATGAAGCTTTGGTTTTAGAATAAATGCATTGCCTGTATTTATTATAAATATGAGCCTAGCAGACATTTAGCATAGATTTATTTCAGTCAAACCAATGTCACTGTATTGATACTCTTTTTCTAATTGAGAAATAGAACTGAGATGGCACTTTTTTCATGACATCCTTTGTGATTGACATGTGTGTGTGTTGAAATATATTCGTGCACCAATTCATGGTGTAAATTAGATAATTTGCCTTCAGATAAAGTCCTTGTTTAGAAGACTTAAAAAAATCCAAGAATGACAAAGTAACACTTGATAATACCTACTTTGAGAATAGAGGCAATAAAAAAGTTATAGTTTAGAAATATGTATCTGTTCTATTTGTTGTTATGATTAGAGAAGAATGCATTAGATTAATCTTTGAAGCAGAATTGTAGCAAGATATGTGAGGCATTAAAAGGATCCATTATTTATCTTTTGTTCTCCATCCTTTTAAAAAAGATAAATGCCTCTCCATTATATTTCATTATGAAAGTTCTGTATACAGCTTTCAAATTAGACAGGTTGAAATATAAACTAGTCTACAGGTGACATATCTGAGAATTTACAAATTTACCTCTATGCAATCCAGATTTTTATGCCACTCCCTAGATGATTTAATTTTTTTATTTTTTTAAATTATTTTTCTTTATTGAGTAAGGTATTATATGTGTCCTTATCCCCCCATTGTACTCCCTAGTGTCTGTGTCCATTGGTTATGCTTATATGCATGCATACAAGTCCTTTGGTTGATCTCTCCCCCTTTCCCCCACCCTCCCCTGCCTTCCCTCTGAGGTTTGACGATCTGATAGATGTTTCTCTGTCTCTGAATCTGATAATAGGAGCACCTCCCACATTTCCAGGGACTAATAATAATATGTGACACTGAATAAAAAAAACCTCTTTTAAAATGGATTTGGAGGCCAGAAGGGGGAGCTCCAATGAAATAACAGACCCCAACTGGAAAAGAAATACTTTTCATTCCCAACAAGAAGTGTCTCTACTTAAAATCTCAGCAGGAGGAAGGAAGATTTTCTCCTTGACCAGCAACAAGCCCATCCAATGAAAACTGTTGCAACTCTGCCAATGAGAAGCCATCACCAGCCTGGACTCTGTCATTCTTTTCATTGGCTTTCATTCAAATCATTCCCCCCCAACTTTCTCCTTTTTCTCTGCAAAGTAATGTTCTTCTCCTTTGTTTTCTGAACTTACCTATAGTTTTTGCCAAAGCATGCTTGCCCCAAATTACAATTCTCTGCTGTTCCTGAAGAAAACCTCTCCCTCCCCCCGCCCCCCTTTTTTTTGGCCAGTGAAAATAACCATCTGTTTTTAAGATCAACAAATAGTTGCACTGTTACCCGTTTCCAACCAGTGTTTGTTGCAAAACTGCACTCTCTAATGTGCATTTGGAAAGCGTAGAATTAAAAACAACATCAAAATGGCCTACTTTTTGAAGCCAGAAAAACACACCCCACAATTGGTTTGTAATTGAGTCTCAGTTTCCTAAAGTCCATCAAACCAAAGAAAGAAAAGAAGAAACCAGAAACAAGGAGAAAAACACAGAAACACAGCTATACAGAAAGAAATATATTGAAAAAGAAGCAAGAGAGAAAATGAAAGCAAACATTAGTCTTATAAAGATGGAGAGACTGAGCTGCAGAAACTGGTCACATAAATAGTCATGAAATGAAAAGTTTCAGATTTGTATTGAAGAAAAAAAAAACTACTTAGAGAAAGGCCAACAGGCCAGACTAAATAATCCTCGACTTACCGTCCAATTCTGAATCCCATATTAGCTGCAGAGATTTTAATGTAAATATGCCATTACACTGTCATTACAGTGATCAGGCTTCATGGCTCACAGGTCACATCTCAGCCACTGTTAATTTTGCAGGCAAAAGCTTTTTTTTCTCTTGAAATGTTAATAACTTTCTATTAGTTAATGTAGCGTGACTAAAATTCAGATTAGATATAATTCATTTTAATATCTGTGACTGGCTATCCTGATCATTTAGCAATGGTTTCCAGCTGAATACAAGATGCTAAATTGGACTCATTTGCATAGCCCTGTTAAAGCAATGCCATTCTAGAAATGTAGGCATCTTCAAAATTAATTTAAAAGATTTTTTTTTCCGCCTGGTTTTGCTACTAGGATAAAATCTTTGGTTGACAACTAGTTGAAGTTACTCTCCATTTCTCTGCTGACCCTCCCATCCCCCAAGAAAAAAAGAAACCAAAACACTAGTCAGGAGTGTTAACTGGTAAATGCAGAAAGTATCCAGTGCTTCAGTACACAGAAAGGCTCAATTTAGTAACGCTAATGTTGTTACACAAATCTGAACTATTGACAAGGTCTGTCTGTAACAACCAGGCCTTGGAGAACGTTTTGTTCCATCATCTCAAACCTATTTTTAACTCTCTGTGTTATGCATATTCAATGTATCATTATCTACCAAGTGTAGGTAGTCTAGTTTGTTGAACTAGATAAGATCTGCTGCTTTCCAAGGAAGAAGCCTGCACCAGAGTGGAAAGCGCTATTGTTATTAATCATAAATGGAGTCTGTTCTTCTTTTCCTTTGCATGTTTAACACCCATTAATGCTAATGGAAAAAAAACAGATGCGACATAGAACAACCAGATCCATGTATTATCAATGCCAGTGTGTAGATGCTCACACAAACAATTCAGGAATTGCCTCTCTGAAAGGATTTAGGGATTCTTTGCAACTTGATCCAATTTTGCTAACCTCATCATATTTGATGATTTATTTTCTTTCCAATTATGATGCAAAACAATTTAAAATATTAATCACCTCCTCTTTCTTCACAGGTATCACAAACTTTGTGTAAATAAACTATATCTAGGTCAAAATTTTGAGTCAGGAATCCTAAAAGATTATTAGGAAGTTAAAACCTGGGATAAACAAATTTTTAATGTTTTCTTGATTTTGCTAACTTAAAAAGCAGTATTTGAAATGTTCACTCTCTTTTATGAATTTATTTAATCATTATCTATTCATTTAGATAAAGATATTTGACTTCAAGAACCCACAGTGTAATCTTTGAAATATAATTTTAGGGAATAAGGGCATAATTAGTTTTAGTCCCAAGCCAAAAAATAGGTCTCATACAGAGAATGTATATAAACGTTTCTTGTGACTGAAATGATCATTTCTAGGGCACTAGAGAAAACATATGAGTTGGAAAACAGTCTCTTTATGGTACTACTCTCCTTCCCCTTTTCTTCTTTCCCTGTGGGTAACTAAGTGGTACAGGTTAGATTTCCTTAAACTGTCCCCTTTTCTATCTACCACATGAGGTCAAGTTTTTAACTGGGACTATTTCTAGTACTCTTACCTGTTTACACTGGCCACCTAAATTCCAATTTATCATTAAAACTAGAGTTGCATTTCCATAGTATAACTCTCATTGCTCCTTCTGTTAAAGTCCTTGAGTGACCTCTTCATGATTTTCAGGGTCAGAAGTCTCTGTATGGTATATGCTTCTGTTGATGATGGGCCTTGACTGGCTGTCCAGCCCTATCCCCTGTATTATCTGCATTTGCACCCTGAGCCCCAGCCTGGACTAATTATTCCCATTTCTCAGAAGACACCATGTTTTTGCTTGTTTCTGTGCCTTTGCTTACACTCTTTTCCTTTTCTGAACATACCTCTTGACCCTTGTCCACAAATTCTTACTCATTTTTCAGTACTCAGCTCAATTGTTATCTTCCCCTCCCATGTCTTCAGAAAGAGTTAATCACATGGCCCTCTGTGCACCATGGCACTAGCTCATATCTTGAATGTACCAATGTGAGATTTTATATATATTTACATATAAATATAGTGAGTGTCTGTAGAGTAGGAGTAGATATTGGCATAGAGTAGACCCTTTATAAATATTCTTGAATTAATAAATGATTAGTAAATGTGCCTTTCTACCAGCAAACATCTAGCTTTTAGAAAATCAATTCTAGGTCCATTTTGTATCTCTGAAATTTTATTTCACCAAAAGCATCCTGCCTGATATTTGAGGATAAAATCTCCCAGGATCCT
Source organism: Myotis lucifugus (assembly GCF_000147115.1). NCBI lineage: Eukaryota > Metazoa > Chordata > Mammalia > Chiroptera > Vespertilionidae > Myotis > Myotis lucifugus. The sequence continues at coordinate 16,542,263 of NW_005871053.1, forward strand.
AAGCAAAAATTGCACTTTGAAAAGATGACATTTCAGACTGGTTCTGAGATTCTTTAGTTGCTTATAGCTTTTCCTAAAAATTACCTGAAATTCCAGTTTCTTTGCTTTTCCTTTTTAAAGAAATGTTAAAATTCCATATGTATTAGGAGGCTGTTTCCCTAAATAATGACATTGGATATTTATTTCCATTTAAAATGAAGATACTTGATAGTTAGCCTGAAATAGGTCTTCCTTTAATATACAGGGTGTTCAAAAATGTATAAACAGCTGATGATAGCTCAATTTTGAAAATGAAAAGTATTTGAATAAACACTGCCTTTATCATTATACAAAGTGTGTATATACATTTTCTTGGGACACCCTATATTTATAAAGGCGTGGGAGAATAAACTTAGCTAGGTTTCAAAGCCTTATTCTCAGGTAGATTTCTTTATTTAACAATGGGGGTAAAAGGGAACATCTGTAAAACTTTCAACAATAAAGATACATTTAAAAAAATAATTTAATGTAAAAAAATAAATAAAAGTTATTTTAAGATACAAAAGAGATTGGACCAGATTTTAGAACTTCAAAACCCACCAAAGTCTTTCAATTGAGTTTCCCTCATAGAATATTCATCATTCATTCCCATTCACTCTTCTCCAAGTTTAGAGAGATACAAATCTCTTCCTTCCTTTATTTCAGAATGTCCTACCTGGAATATACAAATACAGTCATTAAATATGTTGAACTAACATAAAGCATGTAAAAAGATGAGATGTTAACCTTAACCTAAAAAGGAAACCACAAATTAATAAAGCAGTTCCATTAAAAAAGAACCTGCAGTTGTATCTTCCTGTTCCATAAATGCAGTGACTCCATACTCAGACCCCCTAGCATGGATTAAACTGGGCGGGGGTGGGGGGGTTGATGTTTAAATGGTGATTGACTAATTTAATGAGGTGAATGTCTTCTAATTTCAGGGAAAGAAATAACAGTCAGATAAAATCATCTGGTTACTTCAGTACAGTTATCTTATTACTTCACTTGATTATCTTTTACTTTTCTTCTAGATTTTTCTTGACCTACATATTAAAGCATGACTATATCCATCAGCATTTCTATTAATATATTTTTTCACTTGTCACTATTTCATTGTCTGTGTTATTAAGAAGGCCATTATTTTGTATCTTCTGCAAATTTCATTTGTGTACTTTCAATCTTTTGACCACTTTTCTTTATTCCAAGATAATAGCATTTCTAAGCATTTGAACAATTAGATGAGATAATAATAACAGCAGTGTCAGGATCACAAGAAATAAACAATGGTTTCAAAATGCTCCTGCAATCTTTATTGGGGCAAACAGGTATCAGAATGGATGGTGACAGGATTAAACTTACAATTAATTAATGGTTATCTGGAAAGTGGTTGAAAGGGAATGAATATTGTGAAGGTAGTGGGGGTGGGGAAATGTATTGAAATCAGTAAACTCTTATGAACTTACATGAGAGTAAAATTGAGTTAACTCCAAAGAAGAAATCAGTGTGAAGGACAGAGCCATTGAAAAAAGCTTTAAGAAAGTAATTAAATGTTACTTGGTCTTCAAAGGTGGACAGGAAAAGAAAATATTCAAGAATGTGGAACAATATAAGCAAAGGGTAGCATTGGAATTAGCAATTAAGTTCAGAGAAGCTTCAGGTCTTATGTTAGATGGGATGAAATAAGAATGGTTTCTAATAATATAAGCAGAGATATTTGGACTAAAGTAATGATAGTAGTAAGCCTCTAGAGCAGTGGTTCTCAACCTTACTAATGCCACAACCCTTTAATACAGTTCCTCATGTTGTGGTGACCCCCAACCATAAAATTATTTTCGTTGCTACTTCATAACTGTAATTTTGCTACTGTTATGAATCGTAATGTAAATACCTGATAGGCAGGATGTATTTTCATTGTTCGCGACCCACAGGTTGAGAACCGCTGCTCTAGAGACTGTGAGGAAGTTACCTCCATATAAAGTGAAGGCTGTATTTGTTATCTATTGCCCTGTGACAAAACCCCCACATTGGGATGCTTAGAAGGCATCCATTTATTATCTTACATTATTTTATAATTTCTTAAGGGAGCATTTTAGCTTGAGTTTCTCTCACAAGTCAAGCTGTCAGTTAAGGCTGTATGCTTACATAAGATTAAAATTAAGAACCACTTCTAAGTTTGGTCATGTAGTTGTTTGTAGGCTTTAGTTTTTCACTGTCTGTTATCTGGGAGCCTTCATTCCTTGCCAGTAGGGCTTCTACAAAGGCTGCCTCAAAGTTCTCCTACACCGTAGCTGGTTTCTACCAGAGTGAGTGATCCTAGAATGGAAGAGAGAACAAGAAAACAAGGAGAGTGTCCCCACAATGGAAGCTACTTTTATAATGTAATGTTGGAAGTTACATACCTTTACCTCTCCCACAGTTTACTGGCCTCAAGACCAAGTCTTGTAATAAGTGGGAAGAAACTACACAAGGGTATGAATACCAGATGAAAATCACTGGGGGTCAACTAGAAGCTACCATGAGGTAAAAGAAGCCAAGCATGAGGCTGTTAGAATCATCCAGTCAGAACATCATGAAGGCATAAGAATGAAAATAGAGAGAAAATGACATATATATGAAATATTTAGAAGACACAATGACTTAATAATAGTAACTTTGATGAAATTAAAACATCAGAGACTAAAAGAAGACTTTAAGGTTTTGAACTTGGAAAATTTAAGACTAATACTGCTACCAATTGATTGAGTAGTACACAAATGATAATTTTTTTGTAAAGGTAACTTGAGTTGTAGACCTGTTGAGTGTGAGGTGGCAGTTATCTATCCAAGTGAAGATAGCCTCAACCTTGTAGTGCCCAGGGCCCTGTTCTAACCACTGAGCTACAACAGCCAGGGTTCCAACTTTTTGAATTTGGAAAGTTTAAACATCAAGAGTAAACTTGAGGTTTACTATTTATGGTATTTTCTCATTTTTAATTTGGCTGTCTTTTTTTGTGATTGATCTGTTGTATAAATACATGCATATTTAAATATGTATATATATATATATATATATATATATATATATATATATATATATATGTAAATGGAATATATTTTATATACTTACTAGAGGCCCGGTGCACAAAATTTGTACATGGTGTGGTCCCTAAGCATGGCCGGTGATCAGGGCTGATCAGAGCCAGGCAAATGGGGGCCAGGCTGATCGGGGACTGCCAGCCAGGGTAAGGGACGGGGGTGAGGGACCATGGGAGGTTGGCTGCCAGCCCCAGGAAGGAGCTTGTCCTCAGTCCCCCTGGGAAAGTGGCCTCATCCATCACCACCCACCCCCAGTTCCCCGTCCCAGCCCAGGGCCCAAAGGCCCTGGTGGGGTTGGGAGTGGAAGCAACGGTCGCTGGGCCAGGTGCAGGAGGAATGGATGCCAGAGGCTGACACTGCCATTGGCACACTGCCACTGCGCAGTTCCCCGCCTACCCCCTCCTCCTTTCCTCGCCACCGCGCTGCCACCATGGCAGGTGGGCTGATCAGGGCCTGCTGGCTGGGGGTAGGGACAGGGTGTGGGAAGTTGGCTGCTGCCCTGGGAAAGGGGCTGCGTCCGCCACCACCCACCTCTGGTTCTCCATCCTAGCCCGGGGCCTGCCGGCAGGGGGAGAGACCACAGGAGGTTGGCCAGCCAGGAGAGGTTGGCTGTGGGAGCACACTGACCAACAGGGGGCAGCTCCTGAGTTGAGCGTTGTTCCGGTCGCTTAGGCTTTTATATATATACTAGTGGCCTGGTGCACAAAATTTGTGCATGGAGGAGGGGAGGAGAGTCCCTCAGCCTGGCCTGCACCCTCTCGCAACCCAGGACCCCTTGGGGGATGTCCGACTACTAATTTAGGCCTAAACTGGCAGTCGGACATCCCTCTTGCAATCTGGGATCGCTGGCTCCTAACCGCTTGCCTGCCTGCCTGATCGCCCCTATCTGCTCGCCTCCCTGCCTGATCACCCCTAACTGATTGCCTGCCTGCCTGATCACCCCTAACTGCCTCTGCCTCAGCCCCTGCTGCCGCAGCTTCATCCGGAAGGACATCGGAAATGACGTCCAGAAGGTCGTTCAGCTGTCTGGTCTAATTAGCATATTACGCTTTTATTATTATAGATAGATAGACTAGAGATTCGTGCACTTGTGGCGGGGGGTGTCCTTCAGCCTGACCTGCGCCCTCTTGCAGTCACGGACCCCTCGGGGGATATCCATCTGCCAGCTTAGGCCTGATCCCCGCCACTCAGACATTCCTCTCACAATCCGGGTCTGGGACCCCTCATTTCTTATTGCCTGCCTGCAGTGGAGGCAGGAGAGCCTCCCACCACAGCCTCTGTGCTCACCAGCGGTGAGCCTGGCTTCTGGCTGAGCTGTGTTCCCCCTGTGGGAGCACACTGACCACCAGGGGTCAGCTTCTGCATTGAGCGTCTGCCCACTGGTGGTCAGTATGGGTCATAGTGACTGGTCGTTCCACCATTCAGTCGATTTGCATGTTACGCTGTTATTATATAGTATAGTTCTTTTCTCCCACTTGAAAGTTCACCTTTCCTGCTTTTAATGATATGTTCAATGATCTAATGATCAGTAAGTTTGATGTTAATGAAGTCCAGACCTATCTTTCCTTTATGGTTATTATCTTTGTGTCACATTTAAGAAGTCTTTTCCTAGGTCAGGTCATAAGGATACTCTTCCATGTTACCTCTTACTAGCTTTATTGCTTTCACATTTTGTTCTATGACTCATCTGGAATTTATTTTTCATATAGTGAAATAAGGGCTAAATATTTTTTCTTTAATTTTATATTCCATTATTTTTGTACCTTCTTTCCCCTTCTGCACTGCCTTGTTGTAAATCAGGTGAACCTATATATGTAATTGATCCTGGATTCTATTTTCTTTCACTCTTCAAAAACACACATTTTAGTTACTGTCTTTAAAGTAAGTCTTGATGTCTGACAGTGTATATCCAACAGCTTTGTTCTTTAATTTTGCCATTGCTATTTTTGACTCCTAATATTTCCATAAAAATTAGCCTGTCTGTTTTCACATAATAACCTATTGGCTTTTGATTGCACTGAATTTACAGTTTAATTTGGGGCAGAATTGGAATGTTTATGATATTGAGTTGCCCAATCACGAACATGGCCTGCCTGCAAGAAACAAACTGGCAATGTTGTAGGGTGTTACCCATCATTCCAAACTGTGTGAGACCTCTTCAACTATGGCAGGGAGTTGCTCATTCTCATGGCCTGCCTGCCCTCACTTAGCAGCTGACCTGGTCAGGGGAGTATTGAAAGCTGCCCAAAAGAGACAGCACCGATTTCTACTCTTCTTTCTCAAATCCCAGCTCCTGCATAAATGCTTCTAGATTACTATGTATCTTTATGCGCTTTCCAGAGCCTTGAAATGTTTTGTTGTTATTGTTAATTCTGTAGAGTTTTAGAGATGTTTTAGGAGAGATGAGTTTGACTCAGTCATAGCCAAAAGTCTTAAATAATGATTTCTTCCACAGGAATTTGTTTATTTAATTGAAGTAGTCAAGTTTATTGCAGTGATGTTTTTTCATAAATTCCTATTATTACATTTGTGATAACTGCAACATGTAGTAACTATGATAACAATAAACATTATCTTTGTTTCTCTATTCATTGTATCTTTTCTTTATCATACTTTCTGTGAGTTTACAAATTTTGCTATTTTTTTAAAATATATAAATTTTAGCTTTGTTTATTTTTCTATTACACATTTGTTTTTTATTTAGCTACTTTTTACTGGCTTTATTTTTTTTCTTTTTCTTTGTGTTTGCTTAACTGATACTTACTGGAATATTGTGATTCATGTTAATGTTAGTTCATTCATTTGGTACCTTTCTTCTTTAATAATATTAATTTAATGTGAAAGAGAAGGTTTATCTGTATCCCACATATTCTGAATAGTTTCTAATTTCATACACTATTAGGTATTATATATCTATTATCATTAAATAGAAATATATATGTAGCCCAGGCTGGTGTGGCTCAGTTAGTTGGGTGTTGTCCCATGCACTGAAAGGTTGCCAGTTCAATTCCTGGTTAGGGCACATGCCCAGGTAAGGAAGCCTATCAATGTTTGCTCTCACATCAATGTTTCTCTTTTTCTTTCTCACTCCTTCCTCTCCTTGTAAACATTAATTTAAAAAGATATTTAAAAAGAGCATACATATATATTTAACTTTCATAGTGCTGTCTTCCATAAAAGATGAGTTATTTACTATTTTACTGTCTAGTTACCTAATTTGAAAGGATTTTCTAATATCTTTTTATAATTTTTATCTACCTTAATTTCACTGTGCTTAGAGTAAAATTTTTCAGAGTTGCTTTATGTTTAAGAACAAAGTCAATTTGTTAAATGTTCCAAGTAAACTTAGAAAAACATGTAGTCTGTTGTTTTGGAAAGTTTCTCTATATTAATTTTTTATTTCCTTGTTCTATACTATATTGAGAGTAGTTTTCAAACTATGATTGTGGAGGTTTCTATTTCTGATTTTAGCTCTGTAATTTTTTTCTTTATATAGTGAGGCTTTCCTGTTAATGCATACAAAATTAGGATTGTTATATCTTCACATTGAATTGACCCTTTAATTATTATGAAATATTTATCTCAATCTCTAGTTATACCTCTTGACTTAAAATCTACTTTGTCAGTATAACTATACCACATTATTTTTACCTTCAATCTTTCTGTTTCTTTATACTAAAAATGTCAATAAATATTTATCTCAATCTCTAGTTATACCTCTTGACTTAAAATCTACTTTGTCAGTATAACTGTACCACATTATTTTACCTTCAATCTTTCTGTTTCTTTATATTAAAAATGTCAATAACATATAGTTGTTTTACAGTTCTTATCTACTCTGATATCTTTTATTTCAATCTGTGTATATTGTTTATTTACATGCAAATTAATTTCTGCTTTAGGGGGTTTAAATCTATCATTTTATATTGGTTTCTACTTATCTTACCTATTTTTCTTTCTTGCCTTTTTTTTTATTAACATAGTAGTTTTTATTAATTTTTCATCCATTATCTTTTTATTTATACATTCTTTTATTGATTTTTCAGTAGTTATTTAAGAGGTTATAATATGCACACTAAACTTACTAAAATCCACCTTCAATTATTTTTATAACTTTTCAGAATATTTGAGGGCTTTAAAACACTTTAAACCAATTTAAGGCCTTTATTTCAACATATATTTTAAAGCTCCAATATCTCTTAATATTGTTTAAAGTAGAAGTGGGTAAATTATGATGCAGGGGCCACCCCACTATCTATTGTTATTTTTGTTTGTTTGTTTTAATGATATATGAGCTGAGATTGATTTTCACATTTGTAAGTGGCTAAAAAAGAATAAAAAGAAAAATCATTTAAAAATACATGAAAATGATATGAAATTTAAAACTTATGTCTATAAATAAAGTTTTATTGAAAAAAGCTACACTCATTCATTACATGTTTTCATGTCTGCTTTCCCAGCACTACAGCAGAGCTCAGTGGCCATCGTAATAAATACCATGCAGATGGTATGCTCATGGCTTTGCACTGCTGCTCATTGCACTACAAACTGTAGTGATGAGTTTTAACTGATCAGAGTTTCTAGTGCCATACACATTGCTGTAGTGCAGTATTTTTATTTTTTTATATCAGTTCATAACCAGCATGACAAAAGAAGGAAAAAAAGTGAATTCTAAATGTCATGATTTTAAGATACAGTGGAATATGAATTATTTTGTTACCAAATTAGATGGCAAAGCATTCTATTTTTTAGCAACACTATAGCTGTGTTAAAAAAATATGACATTGGTAATATCAGACTAAACAGTCATCACAATATTCTCAACTCACAGTAAAGCAACAGCAAGAAAAATTAGAAACTGTAATATGAAAATCTCATCAAGGAAGACTTTCTTCACTCACACAAAAATGAAAATGAGTCTGCAAACAGTGTAAGTGTGAGAGGCTCATATGTTAGCCAAGCACTGCATAAATAATTATAGACTGGCAGCAATTTTATTTTGATGTTTTAAAGATGTCATTTCTTTCCTGCTGAATTTCATTGTTTGTGTTGAAAAGTGAGATATTTTTACTACTGTTCCTTTGCAAATAGTGTGTTTTCTATTAAACTGTTTTTAAAAATTTGTTTTTGTCCTTGATTTTTTAAGTTTTAATCTGACATGGCCAGGTGTAATTTTTTTTCAATTATCTTTAAAGTTGCTAGACCTTCTTGTAACTATTTGGAAAATGCTTACCCTATTTCTCTTAAAATATTGCTTCTACCCCTTTATTGCTTTTCTCCTTCTTGGACTGCAGCTATACATATGTTACACTTTGTCTTCATGACCTAGGAAATCATGCTATTTTATATATATTTCATCATTTTTTCTTTTAGAGGTTTATTCTAGATTTTCTACTTACCTCTATTGCTATTAAATACATACATTGGTATTTTTATTTTGTAATTTCTATTTGATTCCTTTTTTAGATTTTCTTTCAGTGGTGAAATGATCTATTCTTTTATCATATTATTTGTCTGCACATATTTAATACTAATATCATTGGCCCCTGTTCTATTTGATGTAAATGGGCAAATGTTTCAAGAAGAAAATGAGATGGTAAATGTAAGGGTCACCTCAGTGATTTTCTATTTTTTCAAATGCTGGTTGCCTTGGTTATTTTCAAAGGCCTTCAGATAGTGTTCTCTCTCTGCCTCTCCTCCTTCCCCAAACTTCTACAATTGTACTCAGAAAGAGAAATACAGCAATCTCAAATAAGCTGTATTAGAAAACTAGCCCTATTCTTGTTCCATAGTTAACATTCAACAAACATTTTCAAGTGAAGTAATTAATATACTAAATCCTGAGTTTGTACTGGGCATCTCATAAAAGATATTTAAATTATACTAGAATTCTGAAGAATATAAAGAGGGAAAAAAATTTTTCCTAGTTGTTCAAGGGCATTTACTCATGAGAAAGCCTAAGGTGAGTAGAAAGATAGGGTCGTGCAAGAGGTAGGTAACTTAATTTTTATTTTCTGACCTTCCAAATTTGAACCAAAATACATGCTCTTAGTAAATTAAATCTTTCTTCAAAATCTATTTCCCACACTCTGCAAAACTATTAAATGAAACAATCTCCAATAAATAAATAAAAGTAACAAAAATTATCTTTAAATTTATAAGAGGTCATGATTTCCTTGAAGTTATCTGATTAAAAAGTAAGATACGACTAAGTTACCATTTATTTGTTTAATTGCAATAAGAAGAGACATTTGTATTTTGATACTTTCTATGAGCAATACTATTATTAGGATGTGGGTCATAATCTCTCATGCTTTTTAAACCCTTCAAATCCTAAATCGATGTCAACTTTACAGCAACCTTATGAGCAGGGCAAGGAGACATATGAAGCACCAAGGGAAACAAACAAACATTGAGGAGGTACTCACTCTCAAGGTAATACACTTTCATGATCCTGCACTTGCTTGTTCCTAAGAGTGAGTGCCTCCTTACATTTTGTATGCGAGGTGCCTTACTTGTCTCACCCTACTTACCAGCCTGCTTATGAGGTGGGTAGAGCAAAATTTATTCCATGATTGTGTAACTGTGGGCACCAGCATAGAAAAATGATGTGATTTCCCTAAGGCCACATTGGAACTGTTGATCTTAAAAATAAAACAAATTAGTAAAAAGTGGATTTATTCATGAATACTAGAAAATTGCAATTTGGGACTTGCAAGTTATGGCACGACCATAGGCAAGTTAGGAAAACAAAAGAGAGGAACATTTTTTTTTTCTTACAGAGGAAAGAGGAAGTTTGGAAGAGTTGTTCATTGAAGGAAACTGGGAGTTCAAAGTGTAGTGGCTTTTCATTGGTTAGGCTGTGACAGTCTCTTATTGGCTGGGCCATCATTGAGGGAAAAGAAATCTTCCTTCCTCCTGCTGGAATAGTAGAGTAGAAAACATCTTTCTGTTGGATTTACAAAGCATGTCTTTTCCTGTTTGGAGCAATCTGGTTCCTCCCATCTCCAATCTTGGCTGAAGTCTCCTTTTCTAATTTTCATAGAACCTAAAAGACTGATAAAAGAAAACAGAAAATAACTAGTAAGTGTGGGTAGGGTAGCCAATTTTTTTGTATAGTTTCAGAAAACCATGTGCAATGCTGGTCAAAACCATGTGAGTTCTCTCCAACAGTGGTAGTAAAAGTAAATTTCACATGATTAGTTCCCATATATCCAGCATGTTCTATGCCTGAGTGAATAGTATTTTTGGTTCCTGGGTGATACACATTGACTATATTGTGTGTTGTTGTTATTGATGTCTACCACAATAATTAGGCTTATTACTTAATTTTTGTCCTCTAGTTTGACAAGTCTTAGTTATAAAATCAAACTATTACCGTGTATCTGTTACTTTTACCTTAGCAGATGCAGCACTGATCTCTACAACTATGCTAATACAGCATGTACAGAAAAGATCTAAGAGATTCTTTGCTTAAGAATGTGGACTGATTTACAGGTGTTAATGGGCATGCATTATTTTCGAGATGCTGTTCAATTAAGGCATATGTGAAACTACAGAAAGGCTTCGTGTTGAAAGCGAGCGCACCTGCTTGCAACCTGCTAAAAGATGTATTCTAAATCAGATGTCGTTATCCAAAACAGTCCTAAAAGCAGGGATGTGAAAGTCATCGCTGTCTAGTCTTCTTTTTCTCTATTCAGCGTCTTTCTCAGGTGTGAACTGAAAACTTCACTTTGGATCAGAGTCATTTCACTTAGGAATGAAGGTTGAGTTTAAAGTGCTATCTCTTAAGTGAAGGTCAGTAGTTTATCCATTATAGCACCCAACCCAAATACTTCTCATAATTAATTATATCTATATCTGTTTTTATAGAGTGAAAGAATAAAGAAACGCCAGTCAGCAGTTTTAGAAATACAAGTTAAAGGTGGTCTATCATTTAAAATGATATATCATTTTGGAAAGAAAATTTAAAAGCTGGTATATGCAGTCTAAAATTAAATACAGATTTTGAATTTCAGGCTGTGAAGCTAAAAAGATCAAAGGAACGCCTTTATAGTACTTTGGAATTTGGTATAATACTTCCCGGGAGGTCATTTACTCCCATAATTTAGTCTGACTTATTTTGGCTTCAGGTCCATTAAAAATGTGCAGCAAAAAAGGAGGCCTCTTTTTACTTTAATTTTTAACAGCAACTTGTCAGTAAAAAAGAAAGGTGTCTGAAAGAGGATCATCTATCATAGTGCTAATAGCTTTCAAATCTGACTTTCTGAATCCGAATGAGAGAAATTTACCTTGAAATGTCTATATATTAACTCTTTCCACTGTTCTGTGGAGGAGTATTACATTAGATCTTAAGTACTGCTCAAATGTAGTCACCACCTCCTACGACACCCATGGCTGTTATGCTTTAGCTAAGGAACCTTTAGCTGTCAAGAAAATTGGGTGTGCTGTTGGGTACAGTTTCTATCTGTCTGCTCTTTTCAAATGATTGAGTCCTACTGACGTGAATTTAGCTCATCAGTGAATAGTTTTATACATAAAACAAAGATCCAGGTAAATAATTTTTTACTCTTTTTCTTTCTTCTCTCTCTCCCTCTCTCTCTCTCTCTCTCTCTCTCTCTCTCTCTCTCTCTCACACACACACACACACACACACACACACACACATACACACAGGGAAAAATGAACTAATTTTAAAATCAGAGGCTACATTATGCAAGGGCTAAAGTACTTTCCTTGGAATCAGAAAAAAAACACACAAAATAAAACAAAAAGGAATCTTGTGTTCTATCTTCCTATGCCTGTGGGTTTCATTGTACATGTCATTTCATTTCTCTAGTCGTCAGTTTTTCTTATTTGGAAAATTAAGGGGGTCGAGTTTGATGCTATTTGAGGTCTCCTCTAGCCTTGAACCTGTTCTGAGCATGACCCCTTCGGTATACTAGTAATTACTATTTTACAATAACAAAATCTACAGAGGAGTGCTCATCTCCTCAGAATTTGGAACCAGAAAACTGACAAAGGATGACTCCAACTGCATCAATATAGTTCAACTCAGCTTTCTAAATAAGTTTTCATCACAGCAGATTTCCACCCACTCTGAGGATGGTAATGGCTATCAGCTAGTGACGGTGGCTGCGGAGAGTCCTGTGCTGAGGATTGTTAAGCTGGGTGCAGAGTGATGTGAACTCTGAGCTCTGGCTTCTATTGGTGAGCAAGGGGTGAGGGGGGCACACCTACCACACGTCATCCCTGACCCTCCCCCATTGTCAATATTGTGGGGAAAGCACTACCAGGAAAACCTTAGCATTTCTATAGCACTGCCAATCAAAGTAGCAATCCTTACAAACTTGTCAATTTCTAATACTTCTCAGTTCTGAAATTATTACTATTGCAATGAAGAATGCATTTATTTGTGGACCCCTGGAATACACTCACAAAATAGAGGTATATTTTATTAAATAATGTAGGAACTTCATGGCCATTTACTCTCTGCTTTTAAACATATTTTAGGGAGTCTCCCTATTAACCTACCTACTGAAATTGTCATGATTTAAGCAGTTTTATTTTGACTTAGCTTAGTGTCAAAGGCCAGTTTTTGAGACCAGTTTTTGAGTCAAATGAAATAAATTCTAGAATTTATTCATTTTTGCTTGCAACATGAAGAAACTTGTTTGCATCTTATGCTGTTCTTGACACTTACTGTAGAAAGGTTCCTGCAGGGCAGCCTCTATTGTATTATAATCTAAAAAAATGAACAACATTAGCATTATAGAATTTATATTCTAATTCTAGTTGCTAAAAATTGGTAGAAATATATTTTCTATTATGTACTCAGGCATTTGTGCTTTGTTTTATTGTACTTTACAGGTGTCTCAATTTTTACAAATGGAAGACATTACCCTCCACCAGCAAAAAGATTGTGACCCACTTTATTTCACTGCTCACTTTGTTATGGTGGTCTGGAGCGGAACCCGCAATATCTCCGAGGTATGCCTGTATAAGAAAGTCAAATGACCACTTGGGGATCTGCTGACCATACACTTCTCAGAAACACTAGGATTCGCTAAGTTTTTTTTTAATTTAAATTCTTTATTGTTTAAAGTATTATATAAGTCTCCCTTTCCCCCCTTGACCTCTCCCCTGCCACTCCCATCGCCCAGCACATGCCCTCACCCCTCTACTGTCTGTGTCCATTGGTTATGCTCATATGCATGCATACAAGTCCTTTGGTTGATCTCTCTTCCCCTGCTCACCTACCTTCCCTCTTAGGTTGGACGGTCTGTTCAATGCTTCTATGGCTCTGGCTCTATTTTCATTCATCAGTTTATGTTGTTCATTATATTTCACAAATGAGTGAGATCATGTGATATTTATCTTTCTCCAACTGGCTTATTTCGCTTAGCATAATGCTCTCCAGTTCCATCCATGCTGTTGCGAATCGTAAGAGTTCCTTCTTTTTTACTGCAGCATAGTATTTCATTGTATAGATGTACCACTGTTTTCTAATCCACTCATCTGCTGATGGGCACTAAGACTGTTTCCAAATCTTAGCTATGGTAAATTTCGCTGCTATGAACAGAGGGGTGCATATATCCTTTCTGATTGGTGTTTCTGTTTTCTTGGGATGCATTCCTAGAAGTGGGATTACTGGGTCAAATGGAAGTTCCATTTTTAATTTTTTGAGAAAACTCCATACTGTTTTTCACAGTGGCTGCACCAGTCTGCATTCTCACCAGCAGTGTAAGAGGGTTCCTTTTTCTCCATATCCTCCCCATCACTTGTTGTTTGTTGATTTGTTGATGATAGCCATTCTGACAGGTGTGAGATGGTACCTCATTGTTGTTTTGACTTGCATTTCTTAGATGATTAGTGAGTTTGAGCATGTTTTCATATGTCTCTTGGCCTTCTTTATGTCCTCTTTCAAAAAGTGCCTATTTAGGACCTTTGCCCATTTTTGTATTGGATTGTTTATCTTCCTTTTGTGAAATTGTGTGAGTTCCCTGTAAATTTTGGAGATTAAACCCTTATCAGAGATAACATTGGTAAATATGTTCTCCCATGCAGTGGGCTTTCTTGTTGTTTTGTTGATGGTTTCTTTTGCTGTGCAGAAGCTTTTTATTTTTTTGTAGTCCCATTTGTTTATTTTCTCCTTAGTTTCCATTGCTCTAGGAGCTGTATCAGTAAAAATATTGCTATGACATATGTTTGATTTTTGCTGCCTATGGATTCTTCTAAGTTTTTTATAGTTTCCCATCTTACATTTAAGTCCTTTACCCATTTTGAACTATGTATTCACCCACTGCATAACATAGTGTAATGCATTGTATCACACAAATAATTTTAGCCAAACCTGTTGAAGCAATACAAATAATCTGCTGACCTGTTTGAATTTTTTTCTCATTTTGGCAGGTTTTTATATTGTAACCTTTTATTTTTTTATAATTTCAAAGTTACAGAAAAATTTTAAGCTGTGAGAATGGTCCAAGAAACTCCCTATATCCTTTCCTTATTCACTGATGTTTACTTAATCTATTTATTCTCTCCCATTCTCTCTTTGACTCCCTCTTTTTTTCTATCACCCTCTCTTGTTCCCTCCCAACCTCTCTTCCTCCCATCTCTATCCACTTTTTATCTAAACCAATTGAATATTAATTGGAGCTACTGTGTCCCCTTTCTGAATACTTCCTTTTATGTTTTCTAAGAACAAGGTCTTTTTTTTTTACGTAAGCACAATATGATGACCCAGGTCAGGAAATTTAATACTGATACAATACTGTTTTATAATCTAGAGTCCATATTCAAATTAAGGGTATTTTATAACTAATTTGCATTTTGCTGGGAAAAATCAGTAGAGAAGAAATAATTGATAATCTAGAAGAGAGCTGAGTAAAGTATTAGACACCCTTGAATAGGCAAGAGGAGATGCTGTCTGGTACAGAAGTCATGGGGTTGACCATGGTTATGAGACAAGGCAGAATGCATAGGCAAGAGGGAGGTGAGTGATTCATTTGGTGGTCAGGACTTGGATGGTTCTCCCTGTTACTTATTCTTCTTAGAGAGCTAAGAAACTGAAACTGAGGAAAGGGGAAAGGTATTAAAGGTTAAGGAAGAAGAGGAAAGTAGTGGGGCAATAAGTGGATTAGGAGCAGGTAGCATTAAGGGTACACTTGAGATTAGTGGCCATAAAGTTAAAGTATGGAGGCTTAGCATGAATATTTTCTTACAACCACACTTGGCTGTACAGGTAGGTATAGATGCCGAGTAAGGGGGTGGTTTTATTTAACCAGAGCTGAAATGTTGACATGGTTGTACAATGAAGCAAGAGAGGAACAGTGAGTTCGGCGTGTATGCAAAGGAGTAATGATGAAGACTGACCATAGATTTAAGCTGCATAGTAGGGATGTAAGGATCTTAGGAGACAAGAGGCAGTGAGGAAAGTTGCAGTTCTTGTAATGACGAGGTGTCGGATTTATTTTAGGAGGTGAGGAAAGGTGAATGACAAGACCACTGGAGGAGAAGATGCCATGAGACTCAGAATCCTGTGTTTTGGAAAGATTAATCTATATGGTAATTGAAATTATGACAGGAATAGTGTGAGAAAGAACCAAAGAAAAAGCACTGAGAAAGTATTCCAGAATGATGAGTGACATAGATAGAGCAAAAAGGACAGGTAGCGTGTGGTATAAATCTGACAAAAAGTTGAAAATTTTGGATTTTTTTAAGGGAGGAGAGAGGTCTGAAACAGTGATGAAGAACATGGAAAGCACTTACTACACCTCCAGGCTGGAAAGTATGAGAGCAGTGGGGAGAAAACATGAAAGGCTTGAAGTGAAATAGCGTCCTCTGCAGAGCCAGGCTTCTGTGAAAGCTTGAAAGGGAAGGTTTCTGCACGGCATAGAAGTGTAAAGCCTTTCAGGATTAGAGGGGATGTCCTTGATGAATTCTGATTCAAAAGATTTGGGGTAAGGCCCAGGCATCAGTGTTTTTTATGGTTCTCAGTGATTCCAATATGCTTCTGGAGTTGAGGGCCACTGTTCTAAATTCTTTATCTGTATTAAACTAAACAATTTTTATAAATGCTTTTAGGCACTTTATGAATTCACTAGAGGCCCAGTGCACGAATTCGTGCATGGGTGGGGTCTGGCCAGCCCAGCCCCAATCGGCGGATTGGGGCCAGGCCTGTTGGGAGGAGGAGACAGAGGGAGGTTGGCCAGCCAGCCCGCCCTGATTGGGGCCCGATCAGGGCCGGGCCAGTTTGGGGGAGGGGCCACGGGCGATTGGCTGGCGGGCCCCAGCTCCGATTGGGGTTTGGGGGGCCGGTTGTGGGAGGGGCCAGCCATGGGGAGAGGCTCTGGGTTGTGGGCTGGCCTTCCCCAACCCCCCCACTCCTTTAGGCTGGTTAGCTGGCCGCAGTGAGTGTCATAGCAACCGGTCATTCTGGTCATTACAGCGTTCAGGTCACTGGCTATATATATCTATATATCTATATATCTATATATCTATATATCTATATATCTATATATCTATATCTATATATCTATATAGTGACACAAGCATAATTTTATATATTGTATAAAAAATATTAAGTGAATAAATCACTAAGCATATCACCGTTGCCAATAGTTCTAAATTAGCACAGATAGTTTTCATCCAATAACTAGATGCTTCCATGTTCATTCACTGAAAAGATCAAATGAAATCCTCATCTAACTGGACCTGGGAGACATGTGGTGCCCTTTGACATTGTGTGCTTTCACAGGGTAATTCTTCAGGGGATCATTAAAAAGATAAACACAAAAATATCTGTTACTGATTTTGTTTATCATTAAAGATTAATCTGGGATAAAATAAATAGTCTCACCTTAATTTTAATTTAATAACTAAATACCTGTGTAGAAGTCTTTGAGAATAAGTACCTTTCCACACTCTCTATTTTGCTAACCACTGGAATTTACATGTAAGATTTTCAGTTAATTCATGACAATGCTGATTCCAAATTCAACCATAGATGTTCGGCTTCCCTATATATTCATATCTTTCCTGTCTGCCATTGAAATAGCTATCAATTACCTGTATTGAGACATGTTGCTTAACAACTCGATTTGGAATTTTAATGTTAAATTTGCACTCTCATTAGTATTGATGTTGATAAAATAACAATTATCTTCTGACCAGTGCAGACCTGATTTCACAGTTCCCTATGATAATGTAAAACAAAAAACCCCCAAAACGTTATGGTATAATCTTAATTTGAAATATATAATATTTTGCACAATTTACTGGGAATTTACTTCAGTTCTACTTTAATGCTTCACCAATTATCATGGGGCTGGGCATCTGTCAGAAGCAAACACACTGAAGATGGTACAGTCTTTGCTCACAGATTTTCTATTATTATAATATTAAGTATAGGATGTAAGAGATCCTAAATGTAACATATCAAGAAAATATTATCTTCTACAAATACCATAATTTAGATTTGTTCCTATTCAGAAGACATGTTAGAAATACCCTAGGATATTGTACACTGATTTCTTTCACTCTGCGATAGTTAATCCCCCTTTTGGACTGGTACAAGCAGTCAAATCACTCCCAAATCTTCAGGAAATGAAAGGCTAGATCACTAATCACCACATACATACTTGACTTTAATATTTTATTCAGCATTGATAGAAGATTATAATGGACGATATTATAAAGGGCACCACTACAATTGTACTCGGTGGGCCACATGCAATATTTGAAAGTACATCATCTCCATGAGTACTTGGTAAGTTGCAGAATAAGGTGAAGAGTAAATGTTAAATTTATCCTCCTAGCCCTCCAATCAAAAACATCTGTTATGTGCCCTCTATAGTAAAAAGATATATTAAATGTACAGATTGTGCTATTATTCTTAAACCATGCTCCTGGTGTATTATAAACAGAGCTGAATGGCACTTGGCACTAAAATAAAATAAAGTCAATTTTTTCCCTAGTTTCTAGCAAATAGTTAAGCTAGGGCTTAGAACTTCATCAATTTCACTTTGCTCCAGCTAGTTTGCTTAAATGTTTGATCCTGCTACTGCTTATTTATATTGTAGCTAATTGTAAACAGTGTCCAAATTAAGACTTATTTAAGTAATACGTTTTTATTATATGTTGTTTGGAAGATAATATCATGATTACCAAGTATCCTTTCTGTCATGTGAACAAGTTTGAACACCAGTGTGCCTTAAGATGCCTTGAAAGAACTCTAACTGATTTACTTCAGGCTGCTCAAAATCAGTAAGTTCAGATAGTTGACTAATATACAAATTTCTAAAATATAATTATGTATTCTGAAAGAATTTAACATAGTTGAAGAGTGGAAATAGGTTAGATCCCAGGAGGGTCTGGTATATATTGCCTTTACTTATATGATTTTCTGGTGAATGAAGTTAAATTATGCCTATTATTTTTTAATGCTAATCATTTCCTACAATTACATGAGACCATCTGTAAATTCAGGCCTCACAGAGTATGTAATAAGTTTGTTTTAATTTTGTCAAGTAGTATTAGCTTAGTATTTACTATACTAGCAAACTCTGAGTATATACTTTGCATCAAGAACTATATTCTGCATAGCTCTTTTAAACCTCACAATCACCTTATGAAAAGGGTGCTCTTATTACCTCCTTTATTTAAATAGGAGATTGATTCATAAAGGTAAAGTAAAATAAACCTAGTTTAGACAATTAATATGTGACAGACCAGGGAGTTGGACCCAGGCAGTTTAGCCACAGAGTATGTGTTCCTGACAATTGAGCTAAACTAACCCCATTTTTTATTTATTTAAGAATGTTGTATTATTTAAGATGCCTTTAGTTGCAACTATCACCCTAACTTAAACTGGTGGAAACAATAAAAATAATTTACTGGCTCACATAATTAAAAAGACTAGAAATAGCACTTGCTTCAGGCAAGGCTTGATTTATTTATTCAATGATGTCACTAAGAAGCCAGTTTCCTTCCGTCTCAATGCTCTGTTTTCTCAAGATGGATGCCAGCAGCATTAGAGGAAAATGCTTCCTTATTCACATTCAGCAGGAAAAGGAGTGTCTCCATCTCAGTATTTCTTGCAAAAGTCTTGAGAATCACTCAGAATGAGCTCGTTTCAGTTGCTGATTATCCCTGAATCAATCACGGTGGTCATGGAGATGAAATGCTCTGCTTGGCTTGGGCTACATCACTTATGCCTCCTTGAAACCATAGAATCCCCAATGGGTTTCAAAAAAGGAGGACGTGGATACTCCAAATGCAAACCACAAATGTATACAAAATAGATTATTTCTACATTTGTGTCATGAGAATTATTTAAGGTATATATCACATATATATTATCTAACTATCTATTTAATCCATCTACCTGTCCATTTATCTATCATCTATCCCTGCCTGATACCTTTCCTTGGGAATCAATTTTTGAAACAAGAAAGATGTGGTATAAAATGATATCTTTGAGGGTGTGTGTGTGTGTAATGTTGAAGCATCTATTCTAAAATCACATAAGCAGTAATTAAGCAGTAATGCCTATTGAAACCAAGACTTATCCAGAAGATTTAATTTTGTGGACATTTAAAACATTCAATAAGACAGAGAAAAAATAACATTTAATTTAAAATGTTTTTTTAAAATTCTACTAACTGACATTACCTATAGTTGTTATATGAATAATTTTTTAGTACTGTTTTTGCTTTTGATTCATACTCTTTTAGGAACTAAGTACTTCTTTGAGATATGGACCTCACAAAGACTATAGTCTGAGAAAATTCAATGCCAAGGTTATATTGGCAGTGTATGATGTGTAGGAATAAAATTGTTGTCCAAAGGAGACATCCACGCTTTATGCTTTTCTATGCTTAAAAGGAAACACCATAAGAAAAACCCACCTCTGGATTCTCATGTCAAGGCTAAACCAAAGTACAGTAATAAACATGCAAGTGAAAGAAAATACAAAAAAAAGATAAGTGATTTTGGTATTACTATAGTTCATGGCATCGTAAACTGAATGCTGTGATACATGAGATAGACAGTCTTGTTGAACCTAGAAATTGTGAAAGGTAAAATAACCTTCCTATAATTATATGGAAAGACTATCTCCTTTATGTCTGATGTTTCTATTTCAAATCACTTGTGGTGATTTCCTTGAATTAACTGTAGTGTTTTATATAGTTATACAACAGGAAATAAAAGTACTTCATTGAATATGTTTGTAAACCATTGAATTTTTTGAGATTTTCGTTGCCTGTCTAAAAAACAAAACAAAACCGTAGAGATATAATAAAGCCATAAAATTTGAAATTGCCAAGTGAAATACACCTTTACAAATAAAAATTAAGAAAATAAATAAATGGATCTATCTATCTATATATCCTCATCCAGTGATATGTTTATTTTTTAATATATTTTTATTGATTTCAGAGAAGAAGGGAGAGGGAGAGAGAGAGATAGAAACATCAATAATGAGAGAGAACTATTGATTGGTTGCCTCCTACACGCCCCATACTGGGGATAGTGCCTGTAACTCGGGCATGTACCCTTGACCAGAATCAAACCTGGGACCCTTTGGTCTAAAGGCCGATGCTCTATCCATTGAGCCAAACTGGCTAAGGTCCAATGATATGTTTTTATTGATTTTTAGAGAGAGAGGAAGGGAAACAGAGAGAGAGAAACATCAATGTGATAGAAAAGCATCAATCAGTTGCTTCCTGTACCCTGAGAAGGGATGAAACCTGAAACTGAGGAATGTGTCCTGACCAGGAATTGAGCCCACAACCTTTTGGTGTATGGGATGATGCTCAAACCAACTGAGTCACCTAGACAGGACAAAAAATATAAGTATTTTAAATAAAATAATTTTCTTACATTCATATTTTTAAAAATAAACTTTCATTTTAGAGCAATTTTAGATTTACAGAAAAATTGGAAAGGTAGAACAGAAACTTTCTATGTACCCTATACCCAGTTTCTCATAATATAACATATTAGTATGGTATATTTGTTACAATTAATAAACCAATATTGGTACATTATTATTAATTAAAGTTCATATTTTATACAGTTTTTTAGTTTTAAAATACTTTTTTATTTTAGAACAGTTTAATATAGACAGAATTACTGTATTGTGAAAATCTATAGAGTTCCAATGCTTCACACTGAATTTTCTCTATTATTGGCATCTTACATTAGTATAATGCATTTATCGTAATTAATGAACTAATATTGATTCAATATTATTTTTAAAAGTGTACACTTTATTCAGATTTTCTCAGTTTTAACTTAATTTCCTTTTTCTGTTTCTAGATCCCACCCAAGTCACTGCACTACATTTACTCATTATGTCTCCTTCAGCTCCACTTGGTTGTGACAGTGTCTCAGACCCTGACAGTTTTGAGGATTATTGGTGAGATATTTTGTAGAATGTCCCTCAACTGGGATTTTTCTGATGTTTTCATCATGGTTAGATAGGATCTTTGAGTTTTGGGGAGGAAGACCACAGAGGTAAAATACTATTATCATCATATCATATCCAGGGTATATAGGACTTATTAGTGTTGATCTTCACCTTGATCACCTGGCTGAGGTAGTGTGTCAGGTTTCTTCACTGTAAAGTTACCCTCCCCCCCGCCTTCTCATACTGGCCCTGCTAGACAGAGAAGTCTCTCATTGGAAACTCAGAGATTTCTGGATTGCTTATCTACAATATTATTTATGTTGATAACGTTTAACACCACTACTAGGACCGACACTGTAAGTCCCAGCTCTATGCCCATCTTCATTTGTCTCAACCCATCATTTGTTGTTTCTAAACTAGGTCCCCACCAATGTCAAAATAGCTCCAGCTGATGGTATGGTGACCCTGTTTCTCAGACATATATTTTGGGAAAACAATTTGCCTTGGGTTTTTCTCCACCTGATGTAGAATTCAAAAATAAGTTTAAATTTGATAGACAGAAGCTAGCAAAAATGCCCAATATCTTCTTAATTTAGGCTGTCACCAGGTACACCACAATGCAATTACCCATTTATTAAGAAATAAAATGAAGGCAAAAAGCATTTAATTATAATTGCCTCTGATGCTCACCATATTGTCGCTTTTTACTGGCTCACTATGGCTGCCCAGCTAGAATTTATCTTTCATGCAAACAACAGGGCTAAATTGAATTACATAAAAGAAGCTACACACTGACTCCCAGCAGTATGTTTTGACAAAACATTTTGTCTCCATAAATGATTTCAGATGCTATAGTCAAAAGCCTTGACTGCAAATAATGGGTTCATAAAACCTATCTTTAAAATTTTACCTGACAGTAATGCCGTGCAAATATCTGCACTTCCAGCTCACTTTCTCCACTTGTTTACATCAGGATTTTAATAGAGTGGCTGTCACAGAACACCAGTTAAAGGCCACTGTTTGATAAGCTGCTGTGAAAACACACTGTTTAAAATGAGAATTTCCTTCTTAAATTCAGCCATCATAAAAGGTGATGGTGGTGGTGGTTAGAAAAATATTGAAGAAACATGTTTTCTTGGAGGACCTCAGTAAAATGCTGAGTTAAGTGACATTCTAAGTAGCAATGACTTTCAGAGTCTGAGTTTTGAGTTGCTAAAGCAGCACCTGGCCAAAAAGTCTCTCACCTAGTAGGATCTCCATAAATGTGTTCCTTCAATTATTACACCTCCTGTTCTTTAAAAATGTAGCTTCACAGAGCCTGAATTTTGCTCCAGTGTATTTAATTCTATCAAATAAAGGCATATGAATTTTTTTTCTGTGAAGAAATTGCACTAGTATTCTAGAAGCAACTAAATGTACTCTGCTATATGTTTTGCTTATTTGTTCTTAAGTATTTGCCCTGAGGAAAAAAAAAGACCTTTATAATGAATTTAAGATGTACTTACTGGTTGCTATGTGGCTTGCAAGGTGCAAAGCACTTCACATGGATTATTTTATTTACCTTTCATCAATCCGATGAGGAAGGTATTGTTTATGAAGAATCTGAGAAGCTGTCCTATTCCTTAAAATTAATTTTACCATTTAACAAAAAAAACATTACTAGTTATACCATAACAGTAAAGTATTAGATATGAAACATTCAGTGTCTACACAGAATTAACTTTTTTTAAAAAACTTCTTAATAACACATTTGGATGTGGGCCTTATTTCTTCTCATTGGAACATGTTTCAGTGTCTGATGTTTTTTCTAATAAAACTTAGCAATTTCTTTTAATATTACAAATTCAGCTTCAGTTTTAACAAGGTGAATTCCACAACTGTTTTAGTTTGGTTTTTTAGTGCTGTGTAATAAACAGCAACAGTGTTAGCATTACCTACTTTTTAAGAATGTAAAAGTATCTATGATTGTAAATATCAAGCTCCAGATTTACTATCATAGTAAGAAATTAGAAATGCCAAAGGGTAATCCTATACTGTCATATATTTTGTCAAAACACTACCCTTTCATTTTACTTTCTGCCTTCAATGCAGTTGTGCTAACCCCCAATCACTTCACTCTCTATTCTACTTAACCCAACTTCTTTTTAGCTCCAAAGAAATGTTTCTTTGCAAGAGTTCCCAGAATGATGTCAAACATTCTCTTTCTTGGCAAACTCCTTCCACATGGTTAGAGAACTTTTGTAGATTAAGATTGTTGAGATTATTTTGATTCTCTATTATTCTAAGCAAGTTACAGTCTCTGCCTTGTACTCCCTTGCTCATTTTATTTCATCAGTGTCTATAATTTGAAAATAGGGAGGAAATTAGATTTTGTCTTGCAATGAGATGATATTTGGGGGATGAGAGCATCCCTTGTGATATTAAAGACTTACTCTATTGAAAAAGAAATGGCAATCAATTTTTCATGAGTATTACTTCATGATATTACCTTATGTATGTGTTCCAAATCTATGCTACTTTTACAAAATCCCTATGAAAGACCTCTATAAATCAGCATGTGCAAACCTTTGAATCTTAAGATTGACAGGACATAAGAAATGCAGCTCTAAAACTATGTTGCCATTCAAGATACATCATTTTTTCATCACAGGAGGAAACTTCAGAAAATACTGATTTTAACATTATTACAGCACTATTTGTTTGCTCCTTGCTTAGGAGAAAAGTCATAGCAACTCTCACACTTATGCAGTTTCTAAGAGTTGAAGAGGCATAGAATGTTAGAACTGAAGTAAATCTTAGGTATGTTATTTAGGGCTAAATTTTGCCTTAAGTATTCATCTGTGTGAAAACCCAACAGGCAAATAAATAGTGGAACCCAAATTGAGTCTCTTGTCCATTTTTCTTTGATCTCACATTTGAGACCCCAAACATAATCATTTTTATACCTGGACAAAGATGCAATTAGAAAAAAAAAAGATGCAATTGGGCCCTAGCCAGTTTTGCTCAGTGGATAGATCATCAGCCTTGGACCCAAAGGGTCCCGGGTTTGATTCTGGTCAAGGGCATGTACCTCGGTTGCAGGCTCCTCCCCAGCACGGGCTCTGGTCAGGGCTCATGCAGGAGGCAACCAATCAACGTGTTTCTCGCACATTGCTATTTCTCTCTGTCTTTCCCTCTTTTTTTAGGACCAGGAACTCTTACCTTTCACAATGTTTTGCTTCTCTCTTTACCACAGGACAAATGCTCTCATTGTGAACAAGTCTATATGAGGAATATGAGATTGAACATTAAACAAGGACAGTAGAAATGTGTTAACAAAGCTTGAGCTTTGTAACCTTGAATAAATTAGGAAGCTGCTTAAAACCTCAGTTTGACCATTTATAAAATGTGGGTAATAATGATATTTGTTCATTTTTAATTTAATGTGATAGTTTATGAGTGCATTCATCCCAACACAGAAACCCTCCACAAATTTTAAATACTGATGTTAGACTTACTACAATGTGTATGGGTGGAAGTGAAGATAGCTGGTTTCTTGATATGTAGTTTATTGTTTCTTAAAATCAATAATGTATAGGATCCTATTTTAAAGAAACATTTCAATTATAATTTATATGCAGTAAAATGAATCATGGACGCTACATTTAAATTTTCATAAAATAAATGTATCTTTGTAGTCATCATCTAAATCAAGAAATAGGACTTAAGTGGGTTCTCTCCTGCTTCCTCAGGTACCACTCTCTTAATAACCATTGATTAGTTTGCATATTTTAGAATGTTCTAGGAATAGAATTTCTGTGAATGGCATTTGTGTCTGACTTGTGTTAATAAGACTGTTTCATATTGCTAACTGTATCAGCATATGCTCATTCTCATCACATGAAAATACTACAAATTATTTGTCCATTCTAAAGGTGATGGATCTTTGGGTTATTTTTAGTTTAGAATTATGAATAAAGCTGTTGTAACAACCTTGTACATGTCTTATGGTGCTCATAGATACGCCTTACTCCTGGAATTAAACCCAGGAGTGGAATTGCTGGGTTGTAGTTTATGGGTATGCTCAGCATAAGTAGATGCTGCTAAACAGTCTTCCAAAATTTATACTCCCACTGGCAGAACATGGGGGTCACAGTGGTTCCATATATTGAAAACACATACTATTATTTTCATGTTGTTAACTTTCAAATGTTAATCCTTCTGTTAGGTGTGTAATGATATCTCATAGGTCATTTCTCTTAAGAAGATGAGTTTTTGTTGTTCAGACCTTTCGTTGGATTTCTTATTATAGAAAATGCCTTTAAAATTTTTGCTCATATAGTTGAATTTTAGAAGTTAGATATTTTGGATACTAGTCTTTGTATTGTGTTTTATTTCACTTTCAGATCTATAATTTCAGTGGAAATAATTTATGTGGGTATGATATGAAGTAGAGGTCAAGATTTTTTTCCTATGGATACACAGTTGACCCAGGATCTTTTATTCTTCATTGAACTACACTGTCATATTTGTCACAAACCAGGCTTTAGCTATTTCTGAACTCTATTCCACTCCAGTTCTCTATTTATTTATTCTTGCTCATACTATAGTATGTCTTTATACAATGTCTTAATTTTGTACTTTATAATTAATCTTGATAACTGCAAGTGAAGATTTCCTACTTTGCTCTTCTTCAAGATTGCCATGGTTATTACTGACTTTGTTCTCCATAAAACATTCCAAAATCAACCTGTCTATTTCCACAAACTAAGCCCTGGCTGGGTAGCTCAGTTGGTTAAGAGCGTTGTCCTGGTACGCCAGAGTTGCAGGTTCATCTCTGGTCAGGGCACATACAAGAATCAACCAGTGAATGCATAAACAAGAAATCAGTGTTATCCTCTCTTTATCTCTCCCTTCCTTTCTCTCTCTAAAATCACTCAAAAAGAAAAAAGAAAAAAATAGATTTCCCACAAACTAAACGAGTTAAGGTTTTGATTAGAATCACGTAAAATACCATTCCAAGTCAAGTCTTTTTCCATCACCATTTTTCCCCTCCCTTTTTTCCACAATCCTATATAATAAAAGGCTAATATGCAAATACCAAAAGGTCGAACAACCGAACAACCGAACAAGCGGTCACTATGATGTGCGCTGACCACCAGGGGGAGTGTGTGGAACATGGCAGGTATTGGCAGCAGGTGGCAGAGCATGGAACATGGCAGGCGTCAGCTGCAGCAGGATGGTGGAGCAGGTGAGCAGGGCACCAGACCAAGGCGGGGCGCCGGTCGCTGTCATCAGGGTGAGCCTCTGGTGGTTACTGAAAATACTTTGCTCCTGCACGCCGCAGTCCCACCCGGCGCTAGCACCTGCTGCCGGCATCGGACCCACTCACACCAGCTGCCGGTGCCTGGCGCAGCCCCAATTACTTGGCGCTGTCAGCGGGTGTGAGCAGTGGCTGCTAGCCCTGATCAGCCAATCAGGGCTCTCCACCTCTCCCTGCTCCTGAGGGTTGATCGGGGTTGGTGGCAGCCTCTAGCACCTGCTGCCAGTGATGGCCCCACTCGCACCCACAGCCAGCACTGGAGCCGCCACTCACACCCACTGCTGGCACCTGGCACCAGTCCCGATCGCTCATTGCTGTCAGCAGGTGCGAGTGGCGACTGCTGGCCCCAATCACCCCTGAGGGCTTCTCAACATCCCCCTGCTCCTGAAGGGTGATCAGGGCAGCAGCCACTGCTTGCATCTGCTGATGGCACCAGCCCCCCTCGCACTCACTGCTGGCATGGGCCCCAATCACTCCACACCATCAGTGGGTGCGAGCGGGGCCAGCACCGTCAGTGTGTGGGAGTGGTGGTGGTGTGAGCGGGGCTGCCAGCAGACAGGGGTATTGGGGCTGGGTGGGGGCATGGAGGATGGGGAGAGACCTGCCCCAATACCCACTGCAGCCTCGCGGCCCACAGCTCCTTTCAAGGTGTACAAATTCGTGCACTAGGCCCCTAGTACAATATATAGATGATGTATTGTAGAATTGTATGCATGAAACCCATATAATTTTATTAACCAATGTCACCCCAATCAATTCAATAAAACTGTTTTTAAAAGAATCACATAAAATAGAGCAATCTGAGACAAAATTGTCTTCCATTCATCAGCATATTATAGTTTCCCTTTTAATTCAGGTTTTCTTTAACTTTACTCTGTAAAGTTTTAGAGTTTTCAAAGTAGAAGTCTGACATAGCTTTTTGTTGAAATTATTCCTATATATTTTATGTATTTAAGGTAATACATATGTTTTTCAACTTCTCATTTTGTAATTTTTAGTGTTATATATAAATAAAGTTTATTTTTTTCTATATTTGTGTCTAATGAAATAATAAAGTTTACATATTAATGCTAATCCTATACTTGTAGATTATTTGAATTATTTACATGCATAGTGTCAACTACAAATAATGGTTTCATTTATTCCATTACAATGCTCCTACCATTCATTTATATTTTTATGCATTTGTTAATTTATTTATTCCTTAATTTATTTACTTTGTATTATTACATAGGCTAGGAACTCCAGTGCACTATTGACTAGAAATGGTAATTATAGGCATCTTTGTCTTGTCCCTTATTCCAATAAGTGTATTGTTGCTATAGTTTCTTTTTTTTAATATATATATTTTATTGATTTTTTTACAGAGAGGAAGTGAGAGGGATAGAGAGTTAGAAACATTGATCAGCTGCCTCCTGCACACCCCTTATGGGGGATGTGCCTGCAACCAAGGTATATGCCCTTGACTGGAATCGAACCTGGGACCCTTCAGTCCGCAGGCCAATGCTCTATCCACTGAGCCAAACCGGTTAGGGCTATAGTTTCTTATAGATACTTTAAAAATTAGTTTATTGACATTCTCTTTTCTTTCCAAATTCCTAATAGTTTCTATTATAAATGTGTATTGAGATAACATATACTTTTTCTTCTTTATTCTGTTGTTATTGTGTGTATTGAGATAATTATATAATTTTATGCCCTTATTAAAGATGAGTCTTCTTTCTCTATCCTATTGAAGTTGAGTCTTTAGAAGCACTCAAAGTTTGAGTTTCAATTTTCATCCAATCAAACAATATTAATCTTTTAATTGGAATATTTGTTTACATTTAAGTTTATTACTATTATATTTCTGTTTATACTTATAATCTTTGATTTATTACAACTGTACTTTATTCTTTTCCTCTCACTTTCTTTTTTGATTAATCATGTGTTATTACTCAATCCCCAACCCATTAACTTGTCAACTGTGCATCCTTTTACTAATATTTGAGTAATTACTTTAAAATATATTTACTTGACTTTTTAGCATCTAATATAAAATAATACCTTTATACTTTCTAGGTATTGCTAGGTCCTTAGTACTCTAACTCCTTTTATTCCTGTATAGTGTAAGTGAGCTATAGCTGAATAATAATTTTTTTAAAAAAAAACACAGAATCTCAATGATATATAAAAAGTACTGTTTTGTGAAAAATTTGCTTTTTATATGTGTATCATTATTGTGGGTTTCAATGAATTTTTGGAGTGTGGATTATATTAGTAAGTTAATAACTAAGTACCACAGACTGGGTGGCTTAAGCAACAGAAATGTACTGTCTCACCGTTTTGGAGGCTAGGAATCTATGATCAGTATTGGAAGAATTGGTTCCTTCTGAGTGCTGTGAGGTAGAATTTATTCCATCCCTCTCTCCTACCCCTGCTGTTTGCTGGCCACCTCTGGAATTCCTTGGTTTGTAGACAAATCAGCCCAATTTCTGACTTCATATTCACACAGCATTCTCTATGTGTATCTCTTTCTATGTGTCCAACTTCCTCCTTTTTATAAGGACATAGTCATATTGGGTTCAGCCTCCCCTCCCCCACCATGACATCATCTTAACTCATCTAAAAAGCTCCTATTTCCAAATAAGGCCACACATTCATGGACACTGGGAATTAGAATTTCAACATCTTTAGGGAGGACCCACATCAACCTTTAAGATAGGTCATGATCAAAAATGTTTGAAAGCTTCTGCATAGGCATTCCTTGTCCACATTAGCTTTAACCCCTAAAACCAAGCTATTCAGAAAAGCCAAAATTGTGTATTGATTTGAAGATGCAATATGATATAAAGTGTACTAATTTGGGGTGGTCCTCTCTGACCCTAATAGACCCAGGTGAATAATTTGTATGATTCTAATTATACTGCTTTAAGAATTTTATTTAAAAGGCTGACACACATCTTTCAAAATGTTTAGAAAGTTAATAAGGAAGCTGACTAATGATTTTTAGGTCATATTTATATCACCTAATCTTACTTTTTTTATTGACCCTTAAACTTAGCCAATATTTATGTAATACTTTAATTATTTATTAAAATATATTATCAAAATGTTTTTATTTATGTAATCAAACATGATATGTAAGATTGAGCTCTTTGGGGGGGACATATGTAGAAGCCATGTATTTACAACAAGCTGCATGTATTTATTGCCTAATTCTTAATCACAACACTGTATACAGTCATCGGTTTTCTGACAACCATCTGCTTAGATGTCACTCATTCCTTCCACCCCGTCTAGTTGAAATTAAAATATTGACAGGAATAATTTCTGCATTCAAAGTAGAAAAGGTAATAAGGGTGGTGAAACTAGATTGGATTTTGCATGCATTGCCCCTGACAGTATTTTGACAATTTTTAGTTTGCTCCTTCAAGTCATGCAGTGCTGCAGAAAAATAAGATATAAAGCAAAGCTTTGAGCAAAGCATACCTGTAAGCTTGTTTTTCTCTGACAGCCTTAAAATATTCCTGAAAAATAATAAAAGTAAAAAAAGAAAGAAAAAGAAAAGAAGCTCCCACGCTGTAAACATCATGTCTTATGGTTACTGTATACAGTTAGAAGAGTGCCACTAGTAGAGATAAGATGTTATTCTTCACTTTTACAAATACATAATGGCAATAACAATAAAACATACACAATAAAATAAAATTAAATTAACAGAACACAGAAAAATTTCAAAAACTTTAAAATATACAATTATAAATTCACTTTGTAATTCTTAATAAACATAGCATAATTTTTACTGAAAATATTTAATGTTTAAACAATCCTACTCTGAAATGCTTTCTGACCTTAGCAAAGACTATTCAGCCCCATGAAAATGCTAAGCTTAGGTTTTATGATTTTCTTAGGTGGTACATTATTAAACTAAACACTGGATTACTTACCCATGAAGACCTCACAAGCTAATAAATAAGTGTGTCATTAAATAGTTTGTGTTTATCTCACCAAAATATAAATCAGTGTCCCCAGGGGGGGAGAAGACCATATACAGTGGGGCCTTGACTTACGAGTGTCCCGACTAACGAGTTTTTTGAGATACCAGCTGTCTCTGGGCTGATTTTTTGCATTGAGTTGACAGAGTAATTTGAGTTAACGAGCTCCTTAACAAGCTCCTTAACGAGCTCGGTCTCTGAACGAATTAAACTCGTAAGTCAAGGCCCCACTGTATATCTATATATCTCTGTAGATATATAGAGATATATACTCTATTTGATTAAAAAAAATTGCATTAGTGTAGTCAATATAAAAAATTCAGTCAATAAATTGGATTATGTTAGAAGGATTCATTGAAAAGATCAAGGACAGATTCATTGAAAAGATTAAAGAGTGAGTGACTAGTTGAAGGAACAAGATTTGGTCAGAGGAGCCACAAGTAAAACTGCAAAAAGAAAAATGACAAAATGACATGGAACAATGTTTTCATGTTTTAATCACAAATACCTAGTATAGAGAAAACCTTTGTCAATGATTCCTGAATGTCTCAAAGACATTACCAACACCGTTCCAACCTCCCTTTTCTAAATCTCATCTCTGACCATATCTCTTCCTGTGCCATTTGATATGCATTTTTGTATTTCCTTATATTCACTTCGTTCTCTCTTCCCTTCTATCCCTACAAATGTATTTGCATTTTTTATGGGTATAAAAGTAAGTTGTTTATGGGTATGTTTCCCAAGTTAGACTATGCAGTCCTCAAAGCCAAAGATAGTGACTATTCCTAAAACAAAGAACACGTATGTCTATAATAAAAATTTATCGATTTCATGGATATTTTGCACCAGACAATTATAACAACATACCCTAAGAAAAAGTTTGTAGAGGTCATGGTAGCTGTTTGCAGACTTCTTTTTCACTGAAGTTCAGTCCACTCTGTTCAACCTGTGAGAGGCTTTGGGAAAACAAAACAACCACCACCACCACCACCACTACCACTACCATCACAACTAAATAGTATATATATATTTCTGAGAGGAAGGGAGAGAGATAGAAACATCAATGATGAGAGAGAATCATTGATCAGCTGCCTCCTGCAACTACTGAGGATCAAGCCTCATGTTCCCTGACTGGGAATTGAACCGTGGTTCATAGGTCGACACTCAACCACTGAGCAACACCACTCTGGTCCAAATAGTATTTTTCTTAATGCATTTCTTCCCTTTCCCCTTATTCTCTTATTCCTAGCTCTATGTCTACTTAGGAGAACAGCTTTCTTTCAAAACTATTACAGCTGTCTTTTGCTACTAAGCATTTTAAGTCCTCTTACCATTGGTAGTTTCTTATTTTGCTGCTCTTGTTCTCTGATTTTAGGGTGAATCCATACAAAGGAAGAGTCACTGACTTTTAAAAAAGCCAAAGCAAGTACATCTTGCAGTTGTATCATTGAAAAGGTGTTTCATTTTAATATACATTTATTCATTAATATTTTTTATAGTTCATATTTTTATGCTAGGCTCTCTGTTGTGGACTAAAGGTATGGCAGAACCATGACCCATATGACTGGTGGGAGGTGTGCTTGGGTAAATGGATAAGCACAATACAATATGATAAGATGATGATAAAGGTAGGAGGGACAGAGAAGGAAGTGGTGCAGGGAATGTTTCACAGAGAAATTGCTATTTGATTGGGGTTTGGAAGATAGAGGGGAATTTTGAAACCTGAACACAAGCATTTTGGGTGCAAGGAATAGTATGTTCAAAATCCCAGAGTTATAAAAAGGCTTAGCTTATTAGAAAAGGAATTGAGTGTTATTAGATTAGATACAAAGGTTATTCATGCAGAGAATAAACTTCAGATGTTGCTGCTTCAGCATTGGTTCACCCTCTCCAGGCCAGTAAGAATTCAGATTCACACATTAATCTCAATTCACAAATACCAACTCATCAGACATGGAGTTTTGAGAGGCCAGAGGTAAACACAGTCATTGCCTACGTAAGCTGAGTAGACAACAGTACACATTTTGCAGGACAAGCACCCTCCTCCCACATTGACTATAACTGAAGACAGGGCAGAATGAGTTAACAGTTACATGAAAATCTGAACTTCAGAATTTGGTACATATGATCAGGCCGGTACTTCGCCAGTGGACTTTCCTGTCAAGAAGGACTGTGTCTATAGTGAAGATGTAGCAGGGACCAGCTGTGCATGAATTACATATTTGTTCTAAGGAAGGCTAAAAAGAAATCTGAAGTTAGGGAAATTAAGTGATTTGCCCAAGGTCATACAACATATCAATGAAAGAGCCTGCGGAAGAACAAAGGTTTCTGGCTTTCAGGCCACTGTCATTTCCATTGCGCCATGTGATAGTCCTGTCAAAGGGAGGGGTTTGCTGGCAGTTGAGATGAATGTCTAGGAAGTTTAACAGGTGAAAGAAATGACAAGTTCTCGGGGAAGCATTGAAGTTAATAGACTTCTAATCACATATTTCTGAGCAAGCTCACCTTAAACTTGTACTTATTTCTGGATTCCCAACAATGCAAACTTCCCTGAGCTTTAAGACAGAAGAATTTCATTCTTTTTTGGTTATTTAGATACCATTTAGAGTGCCCACTAGTTCTGACTTGTTGAGATTATCAGATATTTTCTGTGTAATCCAGGTTTAGGGTAGCATCAGACAGGGTCCCTTTGAGAAAAAGAGAACACACTAAAAAGGGGTAATTAAAGAGACTTCAGTAAAGGGATTATTCACAAAGAAGTGGGTAGGAGTAGGAGAACCTAATAAGAAATGGTGAATCATCCTGGGACCAGTAATGGTAGTAGAGATGTTAACAGTCTAAGATCTAAAAAGGGAAGAGAAAACACTTAGAATGTGGAGAGAATATTTGTAGATGTAAGAAATGGCCTTCAGACATAAATTGTGGTTCTAAATATATGTATATAGTTATTACCAATCTGAGGCACAGCAGGGAGGGAGCCAGTAATTATAAATACTCCAAGTCTAACTTCTTCCTGTTCTCTGATCTCCTCAGTGCCTCCATTTGATAGAAAACAACAGAAAGTCAGAGAATAAGGCCATAAAGTCAGCCTCGAATGGCACAGAGCAGAATGGATAAAGGCAGAGAGTGTGTCCGGAGGAACAAAAGGAGGATATTACAGGACGGAGCAAATATAAATTCATCCATGCCCTGGCCCAGCATCTCTTCAATTCTCACATTCCACAGTCCTATTTTGGATGTGCAACTCTACAAACTACTCTGATTTCAAAAAGTTTACCTAACACTACTGGGAGAATTATGTAAATATGAAGTTTGCCTGAGCAGTGACTAAGGACAGAGGGAAACATGACCTCCATCTGCAAGCAGTGGTGGGAATGGAAATGATTTCCTGTGGGAACTCGGCTGGTATTACTGTTAAATCATTTGTATACTGTTAAATGAGTTGCATGCTGGTGGGGCAAAGAGGTCTTGGAACTGTGTTTGCTGGCATTCTCCCTACCTTCATTATTGTCTACAAGCATTTGAAAGGTTGAAAAAAAAAACAGGAAAGGAAGGCTCAGATTCAAGGTGATCAAACCAGAAACAATAAGGTAAAATCAGGAGAAAGATATTATAAGCCTAAAAGCATTCAAATGTTCATTACAGGAGAAGTTAATCTTTTATTAAAATATTCTAAGGGAATAAAATATGGGAAAACTCTTCCTTTGCATTTGTAATCTCAGAGTGAATGGAACTCTAAAAACTCACTCTTGAAGATAAACTTTGAGGAGAAAAAGTAATTAATAGTTTATTTTCTCTTTGCTTATCTAACAAATATACCTAGCAACATTAACAAGCTTTAGCAAGCATCACATTTAGGATATGGCTAATTAATACTTACCTTTATTATCTGAAATATAACTTCTGAACCTAAGCATTTAAAAATAGCTGAACATAAAAAGCATTTTTCCCTTCTGATAAAATGTTGAATATGTAGTTAAAATTCATAAAAATTTTATGCATAGAGGTTTTTATATGAGGCTTGCTTTCAAGGAATATACTTAAAACATAGTACAAGCCTTCCTTTTAAAATTTCAATTAAATTAAGCATATATTGTGCGCCTACAAAACCTAATATTTTTCCACTTTAAGATTTTCTACCTGACCTGACAAATTTTCATGAACAAAAACTATGTCTTATATTTTATTGCTTCTCTGACACACCCAGCCTAATCCCTTAAGCATAAGTTATATTACAAAATTTGTTTAGACAATGATATGTAATCACAACAATAATTGACATTACTGTGTCAGATGTTGGAACATGAGATTAGTCCATTTAAAGTTTTTAAAAACTTTATGGAACATTTTTATCTTTGCAGACAAGGAAACTAAGGCTTGAGGAGCTGCATATTTTGCTCAAGGTCATATAGCTAATGGCAGAGCCAGGGTTCAAACCTGAGAACTCAGATTCCAGACTTTGAGTTTTTAACCAGGATGCCATACTCTCTAAAGACAGAGATAAGTTAGGGCTAAAACATATTAAAGGCTAGGACAGTATGTTGTCAACTAAAAACTCGTAGTTTTTACATAAGAAAGTATCATGAAATAATTTATCTCTAAAGAAGACGAGTATGGTTTTTTTAAGATTCAATTAAGGAAGACAGTTCAATTAAGGTTTAAATTTTTAGCTCGAGGCACTGTTTACTTAATATTTACCCAGCGTCTAAAATAGGCTGTGATAATAGAGGAAATGAATAGATTTTATTCTATAATTCAATGGTGTTTAAGCCATTTTTAAGTCTTTGCCCAAACAATGTTTCTGTTAACACTTACTATGAAAAACATTATCGGTTTAAAATATGTTATTTCTGTGATTGTAAGAGGAAAATGTCCTTCTGAGAAAAGTGCTGCTAGGAAAACTGAAAATAATAAGCCCCTTTCTCAATGGCTATTTCCTGTTTCCTTCTCCATGTCATGCTTGGCTGACAGGGACCTTACTAACCAGGACAGGCTAATTGCTGTAACAAACAACTGCAAAATTTTAGTGGCTGTACATGTCAAAGGGCTTTTTCCCCTTTCTAATTTTATAGTTCAGTGCAGGTTGGACAGGGCAGGAGCGGCTTCTGCTCCAGAAGTTATTTAGACTGCAAGGCTGACAGGAGTCCATTGTCTTTAGTGCATGGAATTCAATATCCAACCGGTTAATCAGGAAGAGAGGGAGCATGGAGAAGCACACCTCCTCCTAACTGCTTCAGCCCAGGGCCACCCAGTCACTTCCGCTCACATTTTATTGGTGAGACCTAGTCACATGGCTTCAGCCAGCCGATGCAAAGAGCTGGACCAAAACTTAGCTGTGTGCCCAGGAAGAGGAAATATATTGGGTGAATATCTGCCACAGGGACCGCATTACAAATAGAAATCTCTTTTGAGTAAAGCACCATGCAAGGCACTCAATATCCAAAGATGAGGCAAACATATTTCTTGCATTCAGTGGGCTTTCTGTCTAAAAGTGAATTTAATTAAATAACTAATGGTGAACAAATAAAAGCAAAATCTGCCAATGTTCAAGGCAGGGTTCTAAAGGTTTTATAAGAATTAATTCCTTTAATCAATGAGATAGTATTGTTAGCCACGTTTCATAAATGAGGAAATTAAAGCAAAGAGTTAGTAACCCAATGAGGCATGGCTATTAAGATGTGGAGGCAGAACTTGAACTAGGACTGACTTCCAACCCCACACTCCTTAGAACAGCAAGTGCCACAAGAGGGCTGCAGTCATGGTGCATGTGTGGCCTTGTGAGGGAGGAGCAGCTGTGGAAGTGATAGGTGGCCATCAATCACTGGTCTTCACTTGAGAACACAGGTCGACTGTTCAATAAATGTCCATTATTTTTATTATTGTAGTAGGTTTCCAATAAAATATAATATTTTGAAAATGGTTTTAAAGGAGATGGGTCTTTTCACAAATGGGAAATTAATGTGAGTGGGATTTCTTCCAAAGTCACAAAAAAGGCTTTTTTAAAAAGTACAAATGCAAAGACTAGAAAAAAAGAATGAAAGAAGTCTGGGAAAGGTTCATATGACTAGAATGGGGAAGGATTTTTGTGCTATCCTTTTGCTTTTTCTTCTTAAAAAAATATTTGTATTGATTTCAGAGAGGAAAAGAGAGGGAGAGAGAGACAGAAACATCAATGATGAGAGAGACTCATGGATTGGCTGCCTCTTACATGCCCCCCACTAGGGATTCAGCCCACAACCTGGGCATGTACCTTGACGGAGAATTGACCCATGACCTTCTGGTTTGTGGGTCGACACTCAACCACTAAGCCACACCGACCTGGCTTTTTACTCTTTCTTCCCTTCTGATAGACTTCTGCCCATTGTCCTTCTTTAATCGACTTTCCATCAACACATGTAGAATTCAAATCTAAAGTAGCTTCACAGTGTTCTGGGAAAGCTGAAAACAGGAATCAAGGACACTACCCCTTTTTTGACCTGGGACAAAATACTTGGATCCTTGGGCCCCAGCTTTCTTATCTGGAAGAAGAAACACTATCAATCACTTCATTTACACAGCTCCTGCTAATGTATGATTCTTCAGAAAGTCTGAAATTTTCTCGGATCTCGTACCTAGTAATTTTAAAAAATGTTTCTCTTGCTTTCTCGTTTTTGGGCAACCTCATGCTGTGTGCCAGATTAGTTTTAAAATATAAATGTTTATATTTGTATTCTGTATATGTAGGTGTTAATTCTGAGTCTTAGTTTAAATATTTTGATATAATCCAATAGTCTTGTTATATCATTAACCTTTCTCTTTGCATGTTTCATTGACTTTCTGTTTTGTTTACAGGGAAAGGTTTTCACAGTATAATTTGGCAACAGGATCATGGACACTTTTAGGATATGAAGGCATCCATAGGAAATATGAGTGGGAGTATGTTTCCTTCAAGTTAATAGAAGCAGTTTAAAAACCAGACTGATAATAATGTTAAGAAACAGCACATTTTATTGATGAAAGGTTCTGTGAATATTTTAGTGGAAGATAAAAATTAGAAATGCAGTTATTTAGACCTTGGTTGTGAAAAGCAAACACTTTTATCTATTTCCTGTATTTAAGAAATAGAGCAGCTTTATCTATTACATTAAGCTAGATCAAGCTATCATCAATTACTACACACAAAAAGAAGTCTATGAAAACTTCAGTCATTTTTATCTCAGCATGATAATACCCCCTGTGTGGTTTTATAATTCTCAATTAAAATAAGTAATTCAATGAAAGAACAAGTCTCACGAGGAAAGATGCCAAGAAGGAATTCTAATGTTAAAGAAGTATTTTCCCATAGTAAGGCTGTTATGATTGGTGATGCTTCAAAGATAGTCTTTGATTTTCATCTTAATGTAGTTGAACTATAAATAAATTCAGGAACATATATTGAAAATGGCTACCCTTGTATTGCTAATTGCCTTTTTTTCTATTAAAATGATCTTATCTGGTGAACATTTATTTTGGTTATGTGTATTATTAATAATAGTATATGTGTTACTAGATACATAAGAGCTATAAATTTTTCTATTTCCAATTTGATATTTCCTATTTGTCTGTCTGCTATTTTTTCTGCCATTTTGCTAGGATTGGCCATAAATGATTAATTTATTCCTCAGAATAACCCTATATTGTTTAAATGAGGTGACTTGTCTAAAGTCACACCGGTTATAACTACTCAGGATTTGAACTGAAATCTTTAAAAAGTCTCTATATAGTCAGACATTGGCCTGTTCAGTTTGAATATAATCCTCCTTTATCTACAGGGGTTATGTTCCAAGATCCACAGCAGATGCCTGAAACTGTGGATATTACTGAACCCTATATATAATATGTTTTTTCCTCTATGTACGCATATATCTATGATAAACTTTAATTTATAAATTAGGCACAACAAAAGATTAACAACAATAAATAATACTAAAATAGAACAATTATAATAACAATGTGTAATAAGTTATGTAAATGAGGTCTCTCTCTCTAAGAACATCTTCTTATACCAGTGATGGCGAACCTATGACACGCGTGTCAGAGGTGA
Organism: Myotis lucifugus; assembly: GCF_000147115.1. Lineage (NCBI taxonomy): Eukaryota > Metazoa > Chordata > Mammalia > Chiroptera > Vespertilionidae > Myotis > Myotis lucifugus. The sequence continues at coordinate 16,581,117 of NW_005871053.1, forward strand.
TACACGAACTCATTTTTTTTGTTGATTTTTCTTTGTTAAATGGCATTTAAATATATAAAGTAAATATCAAAAATATAAGTCTTTGTTTTACTATGGTTGCAAATATCAAAAAATTTCTATATGTGACACGGCACCAGAGTTAGGGTTTTTCAAAATGCTGACACGCCGAGCTCAAAGGGTTTGCCATCACTGTCTTATACTATATTCACCTATTCACTGACAGGAAGCACTTCATGGCTTCTCTTTGGTATATCCCAATTGCCAACATCACTACTCTTACACTTTAGGGTCATTATTGAGTAAAATTAGGGTTACTTGAACACAAGCACTGAGATCCTACGATAGTTGATCTGGTAACCAATACAGGTAGTAAGTGACTAATTGGCAGGGATTATATACAGTGTGGATATGCTGGACAAAGGGATGATTCATGTCCTGAGTGGGACAGAGTGGATGGCACAAGATTTCATCATGCTGCTCAGAATGGCATGCAATTTAAAGCTTATATATTGTTTATTTCTGGAAGTTTCCATTTAACATTTTTTGGACCATGGTGAACCATGAGTACTAAAACCACAGGAAACAAAACTGAGGATAAGGAGTGAAGATGGGAGGGTGGTACTGTATCTTAAACTGATGGTTTTGCACAACCCAAACATTTTTTAAAATATGTTTTTATTAATTTCAGAGAGAATAAGGGAGAGGGGGAGAGAGGTAGAAACATCATTGATGAGAAAGAATCATTGATCGGCTGTCTCCTGCATGCCCCTACTAAGGATCCAGCCTGCAACTGAGGCATGTGCCTTGATCAGGAATGGAACCATGAGTTCCTTGTTCACGGATTGACACTCAACCACTGAGCAACACCAGCCCGGCCAACCCGAATCTTTTTGAGTGCATAGGCCTTGGATCAGATTTGAAGAAGGGATTAGGTACATTGCTGGGCTACAAAGAACACTTGGACAGGTTCTGTACCTAGGTAGGTAGGGTTGCAATGCCTAATGACAAAACACCGTTCTCATCTACATTGCCAGCAATTAAATTTCCTGTGGCTCTAGGGTGTTTTGGAGTAAGTCAAATTCCTTAGCTAAAATGCAAAGATACTTTCATCAATGCCTTAGTCTGAATTATTTTTCAGATATTATCTCCAAATAGAGCCACAATAGCATGGAACATGTTACTGGGGAATTTCGATGGTGAACTGACAGATTCACAGACTTGGGGATGCTTGCAAGTGAAAAGCTAAGAGGGTGTCAAAGTAGGTTTCTCTCCTGGTCACTGCTGGTACACACATTTGGGAAATTTATGAAAGGTTCCCTCTCCTAGGATGAATTACAAAAAGGCACTTATTATGGGTGGTGGAATCACTAAAAGACACCTTTCCTCCAGGTTCGTGTAGCCTCAGGCCAGGGAACAAGAGTTGCTGAGGGGAGTGTGAGCTAGAATTGAGTGCTGCGTATCGCCCCCTCAGATAAGTACTTACTTCACAACTTGCACAGCCTTACTTGGCAGTCCCAGTTATCTAGAGAGCCAATGGATTGCATGGGCCCTAGGAAGAGGAAAAAAATATGTTTATTATAGAATTAAGAAGCAACTTTATTTAAGGTTGTCTGGTATTTGCGGTATCCTGGTCGCAAGGAGTTCTAGCAGCTTATACTATTAGAGACTCGCCGAGGCCCCAACCTGTAGGGTAGGCATTGGGACTAATTTGGTAAATATGGGATCTGGTCCAGGCAGCATCATGGTAATTTAAAGATATTGTGAGGGTGACTTCCCTCTAATACTGAGCATAGAAAATAATCTATGTATTTTTAGTTATTCACTGAATACTAAGGAATACTAGTTGTTGTGGAATTTTAACCAGTCTCTAGGGACTACTATACCAGACTACAAAGAATTCAAAACTTCTTTTGGTAAGAGAGTATTTTTTAATTTCCAAATAAGAGGCTCCAAGTTTCTCTTTAGGCAACGGGCTTGAATATTTCTTGTGCCTGTTATTTGGTTAATAATATTATAACTCAATATATTCTATTACAATTTGTATAGTGCTAGTGGCAGTGGTCACTATAAAGTAATATATTTTAGTTATGTAAAAAGTTTGAAAATACAAAAATACTGGGATTGAATGAATTAGAAATTAATTTACAGCCCACCCCCCCCAAGAGATACAAGTCTCATCCTAGATTTGTATTGACTTCATTTGTGTCTGCTTTGGTTTTGTTTCTATTTAGTTAAAATTAAGAAGATGCTGTTCATTTGCTCTCAAGACTAGGAACCACTGCAGACCAAATAGCTTGCTGCTCTTTGACCTGTTTCCTGTTCCTTCCTTTATCTAGTCTCAGATTTCTTTTCTTCTTCTCTTTCTTAATCCTCACCCAAGGATATGTTTTTATTAATTTTAGAGAGACAGGAAGGGAGGGAGAGAGAGAAAGAGAGAGAGAGAGAAACATTGACTGGTTGCTTCCTGAACACACCCTGAGGGGACTGAACCCACAGCCTGGGTATGTGCCCTGACTGGGAATTGAACCAGAACCCTTTTGGTATATGGGACGACACACCAGCCAACAAAGCCATCCAGTCAGGGCTAGTATCAGATTTATTGACCCTTGCTATCCATGCCTTTTGTCCAATCTTTGTAACAGTTATTTCTGATCACTAGTTTATTGGTGACAACTAATTTTTTATTATGACTTTTGGGGAAATAACTCGGGCCAAATTCTATGAATTGCTTTGATCCTTTCTGTAAGGATCACCAGTGATATCATCCCTCAGTGCTCAGAAGCAAAGTGATCAGGATGTTCGTATCCACACAGCTTCATTTATTTCAAACAATTCATTTCAATCTACAATACTAACACGTATTGAGGGCCCCTGCCTGAGGAGCCCTGCCATCATCATTTTGAAAAAGTCTGGAGTTTTGTGGAAAGATCAAGTCTGAGTGATTATGTATAAAATATATATAGGTTTGTGGAGGAAGGGCAAAGGAAGGAGGAATGGGGAAGAGTGAGGTATTTAGACTACACATTTGGCAGAAGAATGAGGACATTTTAAATTTCCCACTCATTGTTCCCTGGCATCAGTACTGTATGTAGATAAAAAGGCTAAACTACGCATGAATTTTGTTTTAATTAACTTTCTAAGATTTGTCTACCATTGAGTTGCCCCCTCCCACCCTCATTTGTTATTTTGTTCATTTTAGGGCCATAAATATTATTAATCCCCAGAGATTTCTTTCTGCTTCCTTTAGTTAATTAAAGATACTCTAGAATTTATCTTATGCTACCACCAGGAGGGCACAAAGAGTGAAATATTATATTGCTAGATAGTTCATTCATTAGCATAAAATAATCAGTGGATTGTGTATTGGAGTTTCAAACACCTCTGCCAGAGTTTTCTTTCAATGGACAAATGCAGCCAACAGAAGAAAGTAGAGAGGAAAGGGGAGAAAATTAGAGCAAAACATTACGGAGATAGGCAACAGAAAGCACATAGGTGAGCTTTTTTAGAGATCGTCTGACTAGACTCTAGTGTGGGAAGAAGCTAGTGAGACAGGTAGTATCCCTGCTCAGATATCATTAGTAACAGACTCAACGGCCAAATCTTCCTTTCTCTGTTTCAAGCGGTGTCGCTCAGTCAGTAGAAAAGGTGGGACATCTGGGCAGCTATAAAAAATAAAACACTAAAATAATATTCTTATAGTTTACTTACTTTATTTTATATTAATGGTTTCATTACAAAAAAAGAAACTATGATGTAAACTTCATGTATCATTCAGTTACAGCATTTAGACCAAACCAAGCAGAACCCCGCACTAGACAGCTCCACTATTTATATTCCTCTAAGTGTAGCTCATCCTGCCCTCTTTTTCCATCCTCGGTGTTTTTCTTCCTTCAGGGAGAGATTCTATATCAGTGTTTCATTTCTCCTCTGGGTGGACTTAAAGGCCAGACACATTGATTATTAATCATTATATTGGGGTTTCTCTCCTTTCTTGACCAATGACACAATCTGCAGAGCATGATAGGTATACTGTAACTGACATCTGTACTGAGGAAAAAAATCAAGTTATGGTGTATTTATCTGCCCTAATAAAAAAAGCCATATTTCAAATGCTCCTTTTGTAAGTCTTGCTAAAAAGACCACTGTGTTACAAATGCATAGGCACTGAGCCATAAATCCAGTAACAAAGACATATCTAAAAGCCCATTTTGGGACATTTTTTACTTGGACTCTTGGGAAACTCCAGGCTTAACTAGAGTCACTTGCTCTTTTTCTAGGCTGTGCTGCTGATGAATGAATACCAGGAAGAAAACTTGAAACATACGGGATTTACTGGCCCGATTAGCTGCCTGTGCTATTTGAGTTCATCTATTTCGGTGTATATGTTTATTTGTATAAATTGCTCAAATTAAAATTAGCTTGCCCCTCATGCCTTATAAAACTTGTTGGCTTTCTGATGTCAGGGTATATGAAAAAGTATTTGGAACTGTCAGTTTATGGTTTTCTGTAGTACAGCATGAATTTTCATGTTGAGGAACAGTAGGAATTTAGGGTAATGGTTAAAAGCATACATTTTTATCCAGGCTGACCAAGGTTTGAATTATAGCTCTCAGCATAAATGTATGACTTTGGGCAAGTTGCTTGATCTTTCAGAAGCTCAGCTTTCCTGACTATGAAATGGAGATAATAACACAAAAGCTCAGGGCCTGCAACTAGCTCAGGGTCTGCCTCATGGTAAGTCCTCAATACATGGGAGCATTATTATTACTAGGATGGTTAAATCAGGATACTTTGGAGAGTAAAGAGGGTATTATTACTAGGATGGTTAAATCAGGATACTTTGGAGAGTAAAGAGGGTAACTCTGAAACAAAAGGCATAAACCAGTGCTATCCTGAGTCCAGTGGACATGATGGCTATAGACTGTCTGAGTATCAGCTTTGGAAAGCTAGGTACTGAATTAATCATTTGATCTGATGTTGAGAGTTGCATACAGCAACTGGAGTAACAAACCAAGGGATGGGTGTTTCGTTTTTGCATGTTTTCCTTTTACCTTTTTAAAAAAATCTGTTTTCAGTGTAGAAAGGAATAGTTTGTATTCATGCCTTTTAATTTGGCCATGCCTTTTACATGCATACATATACACAAGGGTAGTCCCTCCTTTAGTTCTACCATTTTTGACTGTAAAGGGCAATATGGATTTATGCTTAGTGACCTCTTGCAAGTTTTCGTTCTTAGTTGCAAAATTATGGGGAACAATAACTTGATTTATTCCGTTAGTTTTGAACTGCACTGCCAATAAGTAAATTGGTTCATGGTAATCACAGAATTCACTTCAATTAAATGATCATCAATTGAGTTATTTGCCTTTTTGCATGTAATTTATTATGGTCTACTTTTCTCTTTCAATTAAAAAGTTGAAGTATATGATTTACTTGTTTCTAGGGATAACAAATAAGACAGGCTAGAATTCTAAAATGATTATTTTAAAGATTTAACAATTAGAAATGTTTATGTCTCTTTACATTTTACTGATAATGCATGATTAGGAAATTATTTTGTTGTATGCAATCAAAAACAATGATTTCCTTATGCAAAATCTACCTCAGAAAGAGGAATGCTGAAGCATATGAGAATACACATTTTGCCTAATGATTTTTTTGCAGGAAAAATATTTCTATCATGATCCTTTTTAATTAAATAAGAATTTAGCACTTTTGCGTGTGTGTTCTTAATGTCAGACTCTTTGGTTATCACACTTACACCTCTGTTATTAATGTTAGCCATGGTTTGCAGATGAGAAAAAGCTAGTTATCAATGAATAATTCAGATTCCATAACTGTCAGACCTCATTATTTTAAATAGGGCCTAGTAGTTCCAGTTATAAGCAGCTAATTGCATCATTTAAACTTAAACTATTAGACTATTTCATATAATTTCAATTTAAAAAGAAACTTTAAATACATTTAAAATTGCTGTAGTACATAGAGAAATTTGCTAAAAATCAATCTAGTAGAATATAAGTCATTCTGTTTGTAATCTATTTTCAAGTAAGTATTAAAATTTATTTTAATTTAATCTACTAGCATTCATGAAATGCTTACTTAACACAGAATGACCAAAAATGTTTTTAATTTATAAAAAATAAAAGACTGAGACTGAATACTTCAGTTTAAAAATTGATCTCTTTTGTTTAATCATATTGCTAGATAAAAGTTCCAAACCAAAATGAATGTGATACAAGGGATCACCAAAATTTATTGCTTTCACTTCCTGAATCCTATAACTTTACTGGTGACTTTAAAAATCTGTAAAGTCAGCGTGGTGGCTTTGGAGGCCAACTGCTCATATCTTCTGTCAAGAGAAGTTATCATAGTTGGTAGGCAGCCTCTAATGGCCACACCTTCAGATCTGCCTGAATGCTCCCAGCCAATGGATGAGCCTAGTAGAGAACTGGGGCCAGGCCATTCCTGCAATGAGGCGCTCCTATGATTGCAATCCTTTCTCTGGGGCTCCTTGTCAGCCTGGCTGAAATTCTCAGAACTGTGTTTCTCCTATCTAATCCTCCTTCCTTCCTCTGTCCTTTTCCAGATGGCACACCTACACCATCCCTGAAGGCTCTCTATACTTACCTACTCCTGCTTGGTCCCCCTTTATCATTTGTGTGCATTTCCCCCAATGTATCTTTTGGACATCTAATTCTGTGTTTACTTCTTAGAGGACCTGGACTTACACAGCAAGAAGTCTATCATCTCCGTGTGTCTAATAAAACAGTTGTATTCACAAATCTAATCCCTTTTATTTGTCTTTGATCCTCTTTGATAGGATGTGTTCTCCTGATAACGCAGACCTCTAGTAGTTGTTGAAGCCCAGGTAGAATCATATTTATTTTTTTGTTCAGGTCAAATAACCCTACCTCATGTGATTCTTCGGTAATATATTTATATCT